>NC_041338.1:3335759-3643259 GCF_004354835.1 Perca flavescens | reverse complement strand
ATTGTTCTTAATGCAGTGTGAGATGCGCGCTTGTTGGTATCTGTGGAAACACGACAGAGTCAGTGTCTTTATTTATGTCACCTCGACAAAAAAATCAACACATGTAACAGTCTTGTCTGGCTGCTCTATCTATAAAACTTAGCTATAGTTTGTGTGAGTGATGCGGTCCGTGGAGTTTCACTGGAGGTTCAACGAGAGGAGATATTAGTGGTGGATAACTTACTTTACAGTCTTATTTAATGGGATCATTATATAAATTATTTTATTTGTGATATGATATTTGTAAATATTTCTACAGTAACTTGTAATATTCTGTGTAATAGTGTTTTTATCCAGCTTCATATTAATTTAAATTTTTCGTGTAGTAAGTACACACATAATGGTGGTGAGGTATGTCTGCTAGGTGTATTTGGTGTACAGATGCATATGGGAATGTCTACTTGGATGTGGTTATTGGTCATTAATGACAGTTAACGTAAGCTGACTAAGTAATCAACCAATAATTTTACCTTACTAATTATAAAAAATGCTGTATTCAGTCTGGCTATGTATATTAGATGAAGTATCAGTACTATGTTTAGTTTGCTCAATTAATTACCCAATCTTTAATTATCTATAAGCCTGATTAGATTATTTCTGAGATTGCTGATGTGCCTAGCTAATAAAATAAACCATGATTCATATTTTATTTCTCAACAGACATCAACAGTACCAGACTTGATGTGTATCTCAGTATTGAAGGTATGTTGACTATGTGCTGTTTTTATTTTTTTCATTTATGCAAAAAATGTGCAAAATAATAGGGCTGCACAATTAATCGAATTTTAATCACGATCACGATTTTGGCTTCCCACGATCAAATTTGCATGTTCGAGCGATATTTAAAATGCGTCATACAACGCTCATTATCAAAGTTTTTGCAAAGCCACTCTAGCGCTCCATAAACCACTCTCTGATCACGTGCCTCTGTGAGCCAATCAGAATCAGAGTTGTTCCCTGCACCGCGGAGCTTAGTGTCTAGATGTGGATGTCACAGAGGACAGAGGAGTAACGGGAGGAAAATTCCACAACAGGTAGCAGTCGGTCATTATAAGCCGGTCACAATGTTTACCAGTTTACCAGTAAACGCAACATTATGTCCCGTATGTTTTGTTTTTCAGACAACAGCAGTGACTATAGTGCCAGTTTGTGTCTGTTAGCTCATAGCTTTAGCAGCAGACTGTTGGACGTCCCGTTGTTGGAAATACATTCACACTACACCGTTTGGCTGTCAGCTTTTTAGCTGTGTTTAATCCAGTTACTACTGTGGCTAACAGTAGGCTAACGTTACCTGCTGTGTAACGTGTTATTAGTGTTTACTGTAGCTAACGGTAGGCTAACGCTACCTGCTGTGTAACGTGTTATTAGTGTTTACTAGCGTGACATGCAGCGATGTTTATGTTGCCTCTAACGTGGGTTTCATCTCTTTTATATAGACCTTAGTGGTCCCCTAATACTGTATCTGAAGTCTCTTTTATATAGACCTTAGTGGTCCCCTAATACTGTATCTGAAGTCTCTTTTATATAGGCCTTAGTGGTCCCCTAATACTGTATCTGAAGTCTCTTTTTATATAGGCCTTAGTGGTCCCCTAATACTGTATCTGAAGTCTCTTTTATATAGATCTTAGTGGTCCCCTAATACTGTATCTGAAGTCTCTTTTATATAGGCCTTAGTGGTCCCCTAATACTGTATCTGAAGTCTCTTTTATATAGATCTTAGTGGTCCCCTAATACTGTATCTGAAG
This sequence comes from Perca flavescens, assembly GCF_004354835.1. Lineage (NCBI taxonomy): Eukaryota > Metazoa > Chordata > Actinopteri > Perciformes > Percidae > Perca > Perca flavescens. The sequence continues at coordinate 3,641,475 of NC_041338.1, read as the reverse complement.
TCTCTTTTATATAGACCTTAGTGGTCCCCTAATACTGTATCTGAAGTCTCTTTTATATAGGCCTTAGTGGTCCCCTAATACTGTATCTGAAGTCTCTTTTTATATAGGCCTTAGTGGTCCCCTAATACTGTATCTGAAGTCTCTTTTATATAGGCCTTAGTGGTCCCCTAATTCTGTATCTGAAGTCTCTTTTATATAGACCTTAGTGGTCCCCTAATACTGTATCTGAAGTCTCTTTTATATAGATCTTAGTGGTCCCCTAATGCTGTATCTGAAGTCTCTTTTATATAGACCTTAGTGGTCCCCTAATACTGTATCTGAAGTCTCTTTTATATAGGCCTTAGTGGTCCCCTAATACTGTATCTGAAGTCTCTTTTATATAGGCCTTAGTGGTCCTTAGTGGGTCCCCTGTATCTAAAGTCTCTTTTATATAGACCTTAGTGGTCCCCTAATACTTTATCTGAAGTCTCTTTTATATAGACCTTAGTGGTCCCCTAATACTGTATCTGAAGTCTCTTTTATATAGGCCTTAGTGGTCCCCTAATACTTTATCAGAAGTCTCTTTTATATAGACCTTAGTGGTCCCCTAATACTGTATCTGAAGTCTCTTTTATATAGGCCTTAGTGGTCCCCTAATACTGTATCTGAAGTCTCTTTTTATATAGGCCTTAGTGGTCCCCTAATACTGTATCTGAAGTCTCTTTTATATAGATCTTAGTGGTCCCCTAATACTGTATCTGAAGTCTCTTTTATATAGACCTTAGTGGTCCCCTAATACTGTATCTGAAGTCTCTTTTATATAGACCTTAGTGGTCCCCTAATACTGTATCTGAAGTCTCTTTTATATAGGCCTTAGTGGTCCCCTAATACTGTATCTGAAGTCTCTTTTATATATATAGATCTTAGTGGTCCCTTTTATATACTGTATCCCCTGAAGTCTGAAGTCTTTTTATATAGGCCTTAGTGGTCCCCTAATACTGTATCTGAAGTCTCTTTTATATAGATCTTAGTGGTCCCCTAATACTGTATCTGAAGTCTCTTTTATATAGACCTTAGAGGTCCCCTAATACTGTATCTGAAGTCTCTTTTATGTAGACCTTTAGTGGTCTATATAAAAAGAGAAAGGGGAGGTAACCTTGCTCCTAATGATCAATATATATCATAAGGAGAAGATTCCTGATTGGTCCATCTGAGCTTTCATTTTCTCAAAGGCAGAGCAGGATACCCAGGGCTCGGTTTACACCTATCACCATTTCTAGCCACTGGGGGGCCATAGGCAGGCTGGGGGAACTCATATTAATGTTAAAAAAACTCATGAAGTGAAATTTTCATACCATGGGAACTTGAAGTTGTTGTTCGCTTTGGGACTCACACAAACTGTAACACACACTGTGCTGCTAGATTCACAACTAGGGCTGGGCATCGAGAACCAATTCCTACTTGGGTTTTGGTTTCAAATCTGATCATGGGTTCCAAATTTTACATGCGCAAGTTTTGCTTTTCGAAGTGGCCAGGCGCTTGTTGTGTTGCAGCCATGGAGCACAGTAAGCGGTGCTCTAGTGTGGCTTTATTTTACATACTGACTGAGTATGTGAAACTCCGCCACAGAAACCAGAAATGTATCTCAGCATAGTTTTTTTTTTTTTGTCTGTAATGCTCTTACATTACGTACACAAATTTAAGTTATTTCTTAAAGGAGTTTGCCATTTGTTAAACGCATCTTAGTTTAAAAATCATGCTAAAATACTTTTTTCAAAGGTCCTTGATGCTTAAACCTCGCGGAATGAATTTAGGTCTGGCAGATTATGCCGCTGCTCTTTTAAAGAGGTGGGGCCGTGGACAAACATGTGACACATACCGAAATTGACTGAGTTGCAGCGCCTCGCCCTTCTAAATTTTCTTTGGTGACTATTTGTACTGTATACATGGCTTATGTTAACAATTTTCATTTTTGTGCTGGTTTCTAGTTTTAACCATTTGTGAGGTGGCTGTTACATTTCTTGACAAGCTGCATTTTATTCGTCCTTTTTTGTTAACTTTACATAGAGCAGCAGCACAGATCCCTCTGTTGTACAGGATTAATAATGACATGACGTCAAAGTTTACTTATCAAATGTTCATTTTGGAATAGATCAGAAAACTTATGCGTGGATACTGATAAATCAGTCTGGCTTTAATATACATGAGTGAGTTCACAGTTATGTAGTGTTCTCTTTATAACATTCCACATGTCTCTGTGTTAAACAGCAACACGTGGAAAGCAGAAGGGATGCCATCATCCGCTGCCTGATGGAGTACCTTGGAGAGTCTGGAGAGGAACTCATCAAAGACTATCAGATACATTTTGACAATTTGTTTTTGATACTTGATAAATGATTGTGTCCACACATGCGTTTGTTCTTCAGTTTAGTAATATAATCTTAACATTTGTAAATTAATATCTCTACTTGTAACTAATTCATGCAACTATGTGGGGGGACAAATATGTTTATAGGACTAGCAAAGTTTAGGCTAACAAATGTTAGGGCATTACATTCATTCAATTATTTCAGCATTTAATTATTTTAAATCATTAAAAATTTAATTTTTCATTAGAATAGAAGATTTAAGCCTGTCAAACCCAAAGCCGATGTTATTTCTGCTACACTGAATACAGTATACTTATTTGTTTTTATTTCATGCTTGGAACAAAGCAGATATTGTATTAACCAAGCTGCCTTTATACTTAGTCATACTTCAACCAATAAATAATAAATTCCCTACATAATAACTTGTCTATCTGTGTAGAAAGAAATTATCATTATAATCCATATTATTCAACATTAACCTAATTCGAGCTTATTTCTGTTGCATCATATGTAGACTGCATTAAATTGGCACTTACTTACTTACTAACCCTGTGCATCACCATATTCAGGAACTTTAAAAAAAAAACATATTATACGTATGTTGCATCTAAGCACAGATTCACATGTTTTGACAGGATGTTAGCAGAGAAGCTATCAAAGAGGAGTATGCTGGGCATGTCATGAAGATCTTTGTCCTCCGTGAAAGTTCAGCAGGTGAGGACCACACCCCTGCAGATGTGTCCATCATCATCGAGGGAACTGAGGTGCTTGATGATTGCAGATATGTGGCAAAGGCTTGCCTTCTGCTCATGGGCTTTGTCTATGCAATGAACTTAAGTTACCCACCAAAGATGAAATACACATTCGAAGTGTTTCAGAAGCTCTTTCTGGAGCTGGATGTCCTGAAGATCTCTCCCAAAGTACAGTCTCTACACAACAAACTTCTAAGATGACTGAATTTGCGCATGTTTCTGACCTTACTGTATTGTTTAACCTGCAGTTCATAATTATGGTGTTTAGCAGAGCAAAATGGTTTTAGAAGCAGCTATCCATCTCAAGTTAACCACTTGTTAATTCATTGATATGCATTATTACTGTTGAAGCATGTTTTCCAAGAGCCGTGTATGTATATTGTTATACAGTCCCTCCAGCAAAACGCGATTATGCGATCGCATAATTCAATGCATAATCAGTCAAAGTCCGCATATTTATGCATTTTTTCAAATACGCTGCATTAATTGCAGATTTCCGTGCAAAATATGGAAGGCTTGCATGATTTCATAATCCCCGCAATTTCGTTGCAAAAAAGTCACAAATATCTTAGCCAAAAAGTTGAAAAATGTTGCGTTTATTTCACACAAGAGCAGCCATTTCCCCCTGTTGCCATGGGAATGTTATGAAGTGATGTAATTACGCGATGTGAACATCCTCAAAAAACGGGTGTTTTCTCTTTTTCATCAAACCGCAGTTTTTGCAAGTTCTTGCAATTTTTGCAAGTTCCCGCAATTTCATCGCATAAAATTGCATAAATATCCCGCATATTCCATCGCAATTTTTAAGAAAACGTGCCGCATAATCAAGGATTTTTGCCCACAACAATCACAAAAAAACTCATTTTTCTGGAAGGAGTGGTTATAATGGTTCCCAAACTTGGGGTGAGGAAGCATTGCAGGGTCGCTTGGCGATTTTAAAACTAAGACACCACAAAGACTACAGCCAATGCCCAACTAGCACTTCCGTTCTACGCCTGCATGAGAGGAAATGTATATCCATATTATCATACTGATGTTGAAATAATTAATTGTATTTAGCCTGTGCAAGCATACAATACAATTAGGAAGTTATAAGTGCACTTATGTCTCTTGCTAAACTATTGCAATTTGAAGTGATACTTTGCTAATTTGATTGGACATGTTATAAAAGATGCTCTGCAGTTGATCTGTACACATTTTCATCAAGCGTTTAATGTTTTTTAACTGCCAATTTTAGATGTTTTATCTCAGTGTACTGTGTTGGAGTGATTGTAAGCTGTTGCTTTAATCTTTGCACCAGTGTAGTAAACACAATAAAGGTGCTGTTATTTAAAAAGTATGTTTCATGTTTTGTAGCCTTATCTTAGGACCTTTTAAGTTGATTTTATATAAATATCCCTAAAGTATAAAAAAAACTGAAAAGCTAATAACTGTTACATTAGTTTTGCTATTAGATGCAAAGGGGGTCAAATGTGGAGTAATATTTACTTAGAAAAAGCTAGGCAACAATTTCCACACGTATATTGTCAGTAAATTGTATTTACAATTTAAGAATAGTTTCTATCTAAAGCACTTAAGCAAAATTTACTTGCAATTTTCTGTATATGTGACATTTTAATTACTATTCCTTAGTAAGTTTTACTAGTTTTTCACTAAATTTTACACACTATTCCTTAGTAAGTTTTACTAGTTTTTCACTAAATTTTACACACTATTCCTTAGTAAGTTTTACTAGTTTTTCACTAAATTTTACACACTATTCCTTAGTAAGTTTTACTAGTTTTTCACTAAATGTTACACACTATTCCTTAGTAAGTTTTACTAGTTTTTCACTAAATTGTATTCATGATTGCTTAGTACATTTTACTACTTGCTAGTTAAGTTTACTTGAGTGCCTTTGATAGAAACCGTTCTTACATTGTAAGTATTGTTTACTTGAGAATTTACTGTGTCAAATTTACTAAGAAATTCTGTGTGGAAATTGTTGCCTAGCTTTTTCTAAGTAAATTTCACTCCACATTTTTCTCAGTGTATGGGCAAGTAATACAGGATGAACCGGTCTTACTTTGCATGCTGCTCACTGCCCCCGCTCTTTGCATGCTGCTCACTGCCCCCGCTCTTTGAAAGAAAAGAAGGTATCATCCAGATAGATATCATCTTTCATAAACACATGCCACTTGTCTGGTTGACGCTGTCAGTCCAGTAGCCTGGTCTAAGGGTTGCTGCTCACGCGCGTCTTTCAAGGTTTTCCATTCCCTTGCTGGGGGTTCAGTCTGTGCGTTATCACTATGAGACTAGTGTGGTTCAAGCGTTCAATCGTTATACTGGGAGGGATCGGGCTCTTTGTCTACGTGGGCATTTTTCTAAAGGGTGGATATAAGCCTGAAGCTGAGACTGACAAACAGCTGGACACACCGCGAATGATCAGCAGTTTTTCTGACCTGGAGACAAGCATCAGCAATCTCCGTGAGTTGAATCAATGATTCATCTTTTTCCACTAGTGGATGTGCACAAATTCATTTGTTTAATCAGTTATTTACTACACATGGAGATGGGGAAATGGAAAGAAAGTTGGGTTCTGTATGATTTAACTTCAGTGACATTGGATGAATGGCTTTTAATGGTCATTTTCTTGATATTTGCTGTCTATTGTTACAATTTGTTTTTATCCTTTTATCCTTGTATTTAGTCTCTCCTGTGCTTTTTTTGACCAATTTCCCTCTGGGTATCAATACCATTTTATTAGAATCCAGTTGCAATTTCTTTAAAGTCCAATGTGTGGGAAGTTCTCCCATCTAGCGTTGAGATCATATATCACAATCAACTCTCTCGCGCCACACAGTTCAAAGTATGTATTACAGCTACGGTAGCCTTCACGCTTCAAAAAGCTCTTTTCTTTTCAATCTCCTTTTTCTTTTTCTGGGCAAAGAAGACTCCTGTGCCCAAAATTTGGATTTTGAATACATGTGGTCCTCCATGGCCGGAAAGCTCCGATACCCGTTAGCAGCATTAGCAGCACCTGTGAGTTTATCATGTGACAGCGAAAACGTGAAAGGCGGAGCAGTATGTCCTGTATGTCCCTTACCGGCTAACGTATTTCAAGATGGCGCATGAATATGGAGCGTCTACACCAGTTCATGCAAATGCAAATGTAAAATTTCAAGCCAGTAGGAATACTTGGAATTGATGGTGGTGGTAAATATTCATGAAAAAGGACAAGTTATACGGGCAACACAAATTTTGAACTAAACACATTACACACTGAACCTTTAAGACTGCAAGGGAAGCTCAGCTTCCCCTAGAATGTCAACATATTAATGATCAAATATGTATTATTGTGTACTAAAAATGCATTAGAACACATTCATCTTGAAGACGAGTTCCTTCAGAATCAGCTACATATAGCAGGTCGACTGACTTGATTTCCTTCTCATACATTCCCGTAGCGTCACAGTGCATTTCCCTGTTGAAACCTGGCATCCATGGTCTTCAATGGGGCTGCTTTGAGCAGTTTTTTTCAGTGTTTCGAAACTAGACGATCATTGGATAAATGTTGCGATTATGTCCCGCCCACGGACGCTCAGCATTTCTGGGGGTGAATGGAGGAGTGGGCTGGCCTGGACAACGGGCTTCTCCGTAATGATTGGAAGGTTAGGGTTAGAAAGACTGCAACTTGGTTTGATTCACAGCGGTTTTGTACTATAAAAAGTCGCCGAAGCTATTCAAGCTCAGTCCCATCACGGATTTTGCAAGTGTAGTCTCCTTTGAGTTTAATATTGTTTCGTTAGATCGTCGTTCGTTCGTTCGTTCGTTCATTCATACAGTAGGCTAGACTAGTGTCGTAGTCGTGAACTAGCCAGCTAGCAAACTGCACACAATGATAGACAATGCTAATACTGTCGACCTGATTTTGGCCGAAAATGATCTCCTCTATGAAAGCATGTAGGAAAACATGTAATCATCAGTAATCATGCTGCTCATTTGACTTTCTCCCTGTCATCCTTTTGTCAAAACAATGTAGTCAGAGCTTTTGAGAAAAAGCAGGACACCATGCAGAAAATTCTAGAAAAGGACATACTCAGATGGAGAAAAGCTGCAGAGATCAAACAGCCAACTGTCACACAGCCAGAGCAGAAAGAGAAACCTGAAACAAAAATCCCAGACCAAAAGGAGACTCCTCAAGAGAAAAAGTCTAAGAAACTGTTTCCTAAATCTGCCCTGTTCGTGAAATGGGGGGAAAATCTCTCGGAGGATGACCAAAGAGAGGCACAGGGTTTGTTTGAAAAGTATGGATACAACGTTTTTCTCAGTGATCGCCTTCCTCTAGATCGAGCTCTTCCAGATACCAGGGATCCAAGGTAGGCTACAACCATTTCTTATGAGGCCAGAGCTGTCATTTCAATTCACATACAGATAAAAGTTAAAGAAATGGCCCCTCCCATCCAGTTCATTGTTTGCCGATTATCCTCTCTGTTCATGGTTTGTCTTGTTTCTGAATAGGTGTCTGAAAAAGAGTTACCCAGAAGACTTACCAAGTATTGGAGTAGTGTTGATCTACCTGAATGAGGCCCTGTCTATTATCAAAAGAGCTATGCGCAGCATCATTGACCGCACCCCTAAACACCTTCTGAAGGAGATTATATTGGTGGACGACAATAGCTCTGAAGGTAAGTTGAATGCAAATGGATGAAAATGTGTAAATTGTGCAAATGTGGAAAATATAATTACCAATGTAAATATATTTTCCTTTCGTAAAGGACCCTTTTGCAATTATGTGAGCACGTAATGTAATCTGAAAACTGCTGCCCTGATTAAAAAAACAATGCAACTGATCTTAGCTGGTATTCTGTCTGGAATGAAGTGGAATGGAAATTTCTAAGTGAGCCAAAACTTTGGACCGGTAGTGTAATTCTCAACAAGAAAAGGCAAATAAGCATTTTACTCCTTTTTTTTTTAAGAGCACATAAACCCCTGTACGATGTAACAGCATTTAGTCATTTCAAGATTGTAATTAGTGGTGGAATGGCACTGGATTGCAATATACTGTACTAATGGTGTTTCTCATTCTTGTCCATCCTTACATACATGCATGGTTGAAAGTTAATAAGAAACACCTTTTTAATCAGTACATCACTAAATACAACTTCAATTCAATTTTATTTATAGTATCAAATCATAATTAAAGCTGCAATCAGCGATGGACGGGCCCTCGCGCGTCGGGGTTACCGGCGGACGCCGCTCCTTGCGACTGCGCATTTGCGCGGCACTCAGACGCGCAAATGCCCGTCGAGTACAACGATACTTCACACAAGATTCTACGTCATGCGGTTCATTAGCTGTGAAAGGGGGTGTGGCCAAAGCATAGGGGGCGGGTCAAACCATCACCAATAAAAAAGGAAGTCTCTGCTGAGTTCAATGATACCTCACACAAGACTCTACCTTAGATGGGTCAGCATTTATGAAAGGGGGCGTGGCTTAAGCACAAGGGGCGGGCCAAACCATCACCAATGAAGAAGGAAGTTTCTGCTGAATTCAATGATACCTCACACAAGGGTTTACATCAATTGGGTCATTAGTTATAAAAGGGGGCGTGGCTTAGGCACAGGGGGCGGGCCAAACCATCACCAATTAAAAAGGAAGTCTGTGCTGAGTTCAATGACACCTCACACAAGGGTATACCTTAAACGGTTCAAATGTTATGAAAGGGGGTGTGGCTTGAGTAAGTGGGCGTGGTCATATTATAGGGGGCGGCTCAGTATCACATGTAGACCACACATTTCATGTAAATCGGATGATGTTTGTCATATAAGGCGCATTTCATGTTGCCAGCAGTTGCTAAAATTGAATTTTAGCCTGTACGTGTCCTCAGGCCTGGACCCTTGTCAATAGTGAGAAATTTTCGGTCTAGACCACACTCTATAAATTCCAAAACCCCAACAATTACAGTAATTCCCCCAAGAGCAAGCATTATCAGTGGCTGTTGCGACAGTGGCGAGGAAAAACTCCCTTTTAGGAAAAAACCTTGGCAGACCCAGACTCGTTAAAGTATAGCACCTTGACTTTTACGCCTACTTCCTGTTGCCACCAGGGGGCGCTATGACTTTAAGTAAATATCGGCCTTTATTTGTCCTCAGGTTTGGACTCTTATGAATCCTGAAATGTTTTGAGGTAATCGGACAACGTACACTGGAGATACACCTACTTCCTGTTTCGGCGGCAAACACAAAATGGCCGCCCCGCCACGGCCACGCCCTATGACGAAAACTTTTTCTTTTAACAACTTTTCATCTTTAACATCTTAAGATGGCACAGACCGAGTTTGAAGTTGATCGGATGAAATCTCTAGGAGGAGTTCGTTAAAGTACGACATGTGGAAATGGCCAAAATCGCACTAATTTCGAACATTTAATTCAAAATGGCGGACTTCCTGTTGGGTTTAGGGTATGGCTGTAATGAAGTTTTTTGTACATCTTGACATGTTACATATGTGTACCAAGTTTCGTGAGTCTACGTTAAACGCACTGCAGGGGCTCAATTTTCTTAACTTTCTAGGGGGCGCTAGCAAGCCATTTTTGTGCGCCTATTCCCACATCCCTTAAAATACGTAAATCTTCACCAGACTTGATGCGACAGCCAAATTTGGTGAGTTTTTGAATATATTAAGCATCTCAAAAAGCCAATTCATTTGATGGGAAAATAATAATAATTCCTTCAGTTTCAATAGGGCCTTCGCCGCTGTCGGCGCTCGGGCCCTAATTAAAGCTGTGAGCAGCGATGGACGGGCCCTCAAGCCTCTGCGCGCGTCGGGGTTACCGGCGGACGCCGCTCCTTGCGACCGTGCATTTGCTCAGACGCCGGAAACCGTCACCGATGAAAAGGGAACTCACCGCCGAGTTTAACGATACCTCACACAAGACTCTACGTCATACGGTTCATTAGCTGTGAAAGGGGGCGTGGCTAAAGCATAGGGGGCGGGTCCAACCATCACCAATTAAAAATGAAGCCTCTGCTGAGATGAATGATACCTCACACAAGACTCTCCTTAAATGGGTCAGGATGTATGAAAAGGGGCGTGGCTTAAGCATAGGGGGCGGGCCAAACCATCACCAATGAAGAAGGAAGTCTCTGCTGAGTTCAATGATACCTCACACAAAGGTATACCTTAAACGGTTCAAATGTTATGAAAGGGGGCGTGTCTTATGCATAGGGGGCGGGCCAAACCATCACCAATAAAGAAGGAACTCTCTGAGTCAATGAGACCTCACACAAGACTCTACCTTAAACGGTTCAAATTTTATGAAAGGGGGCGTGGCCTGAGTAAGTGGGCATGGTCATATTATAGGGGGCGGCTCAGTATCACACGTAGACCACACATTCTGAGTTTCATGTAAATCGGATGCTGTTTGTCATATAAGGCACATTTCATGTTGCCAGCGGGGGCGATATGACCAATGTCTGTCAATTTTGGCCTGTAGGTGTCCTCAGGCCTGGACCCTGGCCAAAATCGCACTAAATTCGAACATTTAATTCAAAATGGCGGACTTCCTGTTGGGTTTAGGGTATGGCTCTAATGAAGTTTTTTGTACATCTTGACATGTTACATATGTGTACCATGTTCCGTGAGTGTAGACTGCAACGCACTGCAGGGGCTCAATTTTCTTAACTTTCTAGGGGGCGCTAGCGAGCCATTTTTGTGCGCCTATTCCCGAAACCCTTAAAATACGTACATTTTCACCAGACTTGATACGACCGCCAAATTTGGTGAGTTTTTGAATATGTTAAGCCCCTCAAAAAGCCAATTCATTTGACGGGAAAATAATAATAATTCCTTCAGTTTCAATAGGGCCTTCGCCGCTGTTGGTGCTCGGGCCCTAACAAGAGTTATCTCAAGACACTTTACAGATAGAATAGGTCTAGACCACACTATAATTTACAAAGACCCAACAATTCCAGTAAATACTTCATTGGAAACAATCACAACATCAACTTAATGTTTAAATTTCATTTCAATTGCATCCTGTATTTTGTGAGCATGTGAGGTACGTCTATGATCACAACTGTTGCTCTCAAAATTGTAAGTGTACTTTGTACTTTGTGTCCCTGCCCAGCTAAACTTTCTATGTTAAAGGAACACGCCGACTTATTGGGAATTTAGCTTATTCACCGTAACCCCCAGAGTAAGTTGATACATACCCTTCTCATCTCCGTGCGTGCTGTAACCCTGTCTGACGGCTCCAGCATTAGCTTAGCCTAGCACAGATCCTGCAGGTAACTGGTTCCAACTAGCCTACTGCTCCAAATTGTGACAAAAGTGACAAAATAACGCCAACATGTTCCTATTTACATGTTGTGATTTGTAAGTCTGGCGTGTACAAAAAACAACGTAACATGAGACACAGCCATCTTCTAACAGTAAACAAACCGGGAACTATATTCTCAGACAGGCTTGCTGTGAGCATATCACTCCGCCCAAGTACTATATTCTTCCGCCTGAGAATATAGTTCCCGGTTTGTTTACAGTTAGAAGACGGTTGTGTCTCATGTTACGTTGTTTTTTGTACACGCTGTGACTCTATAAATCACAACATGTAAATAGGAACATGTTGGTGTTATTTTGTCACTTATTGGGAGCAGTAAGATTACTGGAACCATTCACCTGCATGTTCTGTGCTGGCCTGATGCTGCTGGAGCCGTCAGACAGCATTACAGCACACACGGAGATGAGAAGGATGTGTATCGACTTGTCTAACTCTGGGGGTTACGGTGAATAAGCTAAATTCCCAATAAGTCGGCGTGTTCCTTTAAAAACATCTGTCACACCCCAAAAAAAAAATGCCCGCATTTTCTCTCAATTTAGAAAACCTGAAGGGTGACCTTGACATGTACGTAAAGTCGCTCGAGCAGGAGAACCCAAGTCTCGCTATCATAAGGGTGAGGCACAATGAGTCATATGGCCTGTCTCACGCCAGGGCGTCTGGCTGGAGGGCTGCTACTGCTGACGTGGTGGCCATCCTGGATGCGCACATCGAAGTCCATGAGCTGTGGTAAGAATGAGGCAACAATAAATCTTTTATACCTGGTTTATGTATAACATTTTCACTGGCATGTATGTCATTTTTGATTCAACATTAAAGGTGCTATAAATAGCAGCCGTTAACATTATATATCGGTGGCAGCTGTGCTCACTTGTGTCTTCCTAAATAACCCTCCGTTTTTTCTAATTAAAATTGTAATGAGATTTACTTAGTTCTCAAGATTACCACCAGTACTGACAACATTACCATGTTTACAGTTATTAAATGTTATGCAGGGAAGTGTCTATATCACCACCAAGTACAAACTGACTCTGGTGAGCTGATGCCTAATATGGCCTGCCTCACATCTTAGCCCTTGAATAACCACAAAATGTTTTTCTAACAATAACTTTTTAGGAACGCCCTATTTACACATTTGCAACAGTCCAGTTCAAGCACAGACTTATCCCAGTACAACCACAGTCGGGTGTACTGGCATGCCCACGTAGGCAATGAGGGTGTTACAGGCCTTGCACAGTGGTGGGAACGAGGGTGCTGCTCAGACTTTTAGTCACATGCTCATTTGTAGTGCAATAGTAAGTTTGGCAAACTGACTTTGCAATTGTGCATTAGCCAAAACAAAACAGTCTAATTTGGGTAACATTAACTAGATTTCTGAATCAAAATTCAACATTTTTCAGTCTGAAGCTCCGTCCACCTTCCAAATGGTGCACCAATGTTCCCTTGGTTGTGTACACATTAAACTTAATGCACAGGGCCCAGTTTAAAAATATGTAAATTAATCTGGATCAAATTGATCCGGATTTGGAAATCCCATGTTTTGCTATCCAGGATCACCTGATCTATCTTACTTTTATGCCAGTTTTTTAAAGGAATTTTGGATTGGATCACTGTGATTCAAATACCAAATTTTAGGATTACCAAATCCTGTTTACCAGAGCCTTAAATGTAACCAACAGTGTAGCCTACTGGCTTAGCAAAGAACAACATGTAGGCAAAATACTGGTGGCCACAAATAGCCATTGTATGTTATAATTTTAAGAAACGGAAACACTGTAATAAACAGAAACTTTTTACATTCCTTATTTTTTTTCAGGTGATCCTAGATAGCAAAACATGGGATTTCCAAATCCGTACCAATTTGATCCAGATTACATTTTTTTTTTAAACTGGGCCCTGTGGAGGAAGTTTTCCTTGAAGCAGCAGCGTTAGTGATATTCATGATAAAATCAAAACGAGTAACGACTGTTTGAGAATTAAACCAAAGTTTGGTTTATTAACAGTCACACCATTGTCTCACCTTCCCCTCTGCTCTCTGTTCTTAACATTAGCCTAAACAACACTTTTATCTCAGGAGACAGAAAACTACGTAGTTCTCACTGTTGTAAACAGTCATTGGCCTTCTCCACTTCTATCTAAGCAAAAAGTCAACAATGTGAGGAGCTTCAAGCTAGTAAAACTAAATAACTCTCTAGGCTATAGTTCACGGTTGCCAACTATTTCACTTGGAGTCTTTTGAATCTACACATGAAGAAGCTAAATCTTGTGGCGTTATAAAACAATCTTTAAACAAATGGTTAATATCATTAAACAAATGGTTAAAATAAAATTTGCCACCACAGCCCAAAAACTTAATCTGGATCAAATTGATAAGGATTTAGAAATCTCAGGTTTTGCTATCCAGGATCACCTGATCCATCTTACTTTTATGCCAGTTTTTTAAAGGAACATTGGATCAGATCACTGTGATCCAAATACCAAATTTCAGGATTACCAAATCCTGTTTAACAGAGCCTTAAATGGAACCAAAAGTGTAGCTTACTGGCTTAGCAAAGAACAACAGGTGGGCAAAATACCTGTGGCCACAAATAGCCATTGTTTGTTTTAATTTTAAGAAACAGAAAAACTTTAATAAACAGAAACATTTTACATTCTTTATTTTATGTTTGGTTTTTTTGTTCACCATATCTCATTAAATGTGACATGCTTTTTAAAATTTGTTTTAACCTTTATCCACGGAAGGTTCACTGAGAGGCCGCCTCTCTTTTGCAGGAACGCCCTGATCACATACACACAGTTCCACATTCATACCTGGAAGCCACCCAGTACAACCACAGTCTGATCTGCTGGCCACTGAGCAGCTCCACTGGAGCAGTTGGGGTTAAGGGCCTTGCTCAAGAGCACCTCAGTGGTGGTAATGAGGGAGGGACAAGCGCTGCTCTTTCACTTTCCCCACCCAGATTTTATCCTGTCGGTCTGGGGATTGAACTAACCTTTAGACCACCACTGCCACATACCATATGCTACACATATGAAGAGATGTATATATCATCACTAAACATTGATTTTGGGATAATTTACTCTAAAAAAAAACTTGAAAAATCACAACTGAATACACCCTTCTAATGGGATCAGGATAATCCTGTGTTTTTTTGATCAAATAAGTTCCAAAACGAGTTCAAAGTTTTGTAAGATTGGATTACATGATCTGATCTTAGTTCGGAATCCCTCTTTTGCTTTTGAAAAACCCATTTCCAAGATTTGATCCAATCCATGATCCAAAATCCCACTGGATTACTTTTGAAAAAATGGGTGTGTTCTGTCTGTTTGGAATGCTTGATCTCAGCAGCTGCTGATCAAATAACATGCCAGCTACATACAGTCATTTCATAGAAAGAGCCAAAGAAATATGAAGCAGCAGTGTCACTGGTTGTTCCAGAAACAACAGTTTAATGAAGTGATGGGTAAGCCACCTCTCCTCCCTTCCCCTCATTCAGGGCGGAACCCCTGCTGACGCAGATCAAGGCTGACCGAACGGTGGTGACATCCCCTGTGTTTGACAATGTAATGTTTGATGACTTCAATGTTATTCCATACGATCCATTTGCACAAGCCTTCGACTGGGCTTTATGGTGCATGTATGAGGGTTTTTCGGACGAGTATTACAAACTCAATGACGGCTCGTTGCCTGGAAAGTAAGTTTTAAATGAAATTGCTCAGTCTTGTTCCAACTTACATATGTGTCAAACATATCGTGTACATATACAAATCTTAGATGAGGCATTCTTAATGATCTGAAAGCTTTACTTTTATGCTTATGGTGATGCAACATGTTTTTAAATTATACAGTAGTAACAGGTCTTTTCTTTCACTTCAGAAGTCCATCTGTCATGGGGATCATAGTTGCTGAAAGAAAGTATCTGGGAGAAATCGGACTCCTTGATGAAGGAATGCAAGTGTACGGTGGAGAAAATGTTGAGCTGGGAATTCGAGTGAGTAAGCTTCACCTGTCTAACTCCAGATGAGACTAGGCCTGGCAAACTCGATTCCTTTTAAGGATTCGGGTTATTCTGAGTCACTCACTAAACTGATCTGGGTTGTGCGAGTCACTTGAGAAACTTGTAATGTTTCGGACTGTCTGCTCGACCCTAGTGGGAATGCTGATTCAGCAGCATTCCAACTATTGTTGTTTGGTTCTTTATTATTCCGTACGTGTTTTGGTCGTCCGTCCGTAACTTCTGCATACGTTCAGCTATTAAAACCATTCACCTATCAAAATCTTCAGCTCTTTCAGCAGATGATGGGACTTCTTAAACTTTTTCCTACTATTTATACTTTTTAAATATTAAGCTTTTAAACATTTCATTTTAACATTAAAGTCAATGAGAGCATGCTTCAAATCCTTCAAATCCTCTTCTGCTTTACCTACATTCTTTCACCTACAGATGTGTTTCAAACTTTAAACCTTTCAGGTATTCAGGTCTACTATGTGTTTTGATATATTTACAGTTTTTATGAAAAAGCTGTTTAAGTTTAATGATCATTTCAGGATTTTTTTGCATTTATAATGGGTGTATATTGCAGTGACTTACAGTGGGTGATATCATCAACTGAAGTGCGGAGCCTTAAAAAATTATCTTTGTCCCTTCTCTGTAAATTGCTTTTACACCCACAATTTTTACTCTCATTCTCATACACAATTTATTCATCAAAATGTAGGTATTCGTATTATTATTCTTCAATGTCCTCATTTATGCAATATGACATGGCTTGGTGAGCTTCCAAATGACAACAGTTAAAATCTTCCTTCATTCGCTTCCCATGTTAAACATCCTCCACATTTCCCAACAAAACGCAGAGCAAACCACTTATTTAAATCGCTGATATGCCCAAATTTTTATGTTTATCCACATAAATGTTATATCAATACGTTCACAAAGGCCTTGTGGTGGTCACGATTACGTCATTTGACTGATACCGCTTATTGTTTTGGCAGCCCCTTTATTTGATAGCTCGCTCTCAGTGTCTCTGAATAGCTGCAGCGTGCCACAGGTGACATATTAACAGCAGGTGCTACGATTGTTAGCTGATTAAAGATCACGGGAATCTCAATACATAGATCAAAGCGTGTCCTACTGTTTTTACAAACATGGTAACCATGACATTAATAACCATGACAGACTGAACTACAGACAGTTAAAGACTACGTTTACACATGGCTGGCTTTTTTCATAAACAGACATTTCAACCTCTCCATTGTCAAAAATAACATTGTGCACAACTGTCCGTTTTCAGAAAAGTGTTTGTTGTTCCATTTGTCAAAATAACCATGTACAGGTACAGTGTAAACAGGGCATAATATGAACATAACAGAACATCACACAGACCCACACACACACACACAGACACACACAGTCACACACACACACGTCCACAGACCCACAGACACACACACACCCAAACACACACACACAGACCCACACTCACACACACATACACACACATATATATGCAGACACACACACACACACACAGACCCACAGACACACACACACCCAAACACACACACACACACACAGACCCACACTCACACACACATACACACACATATATATGCAGACACACACAGACACACACACAAACACAGACACACACTAGGGGTGGAACGGTTCATGAAAAAACATCTGAACCGCTCGGTTCTCTCGTCTCGGTTCTCTCGTCTCGGTTCTCTCGTCTCGGTTCTCTTGTCTCGGTTCGGAACGTGTGTGTGCCGCACGCTTCGACGCATGCGCAATGTAGCCTCGTGCCGTATGTGACCTCAGACAGTGTTTCCCTTTCACACAAAAGAAGATGTATGGAGAAGTGTGATGGCGCAGTGGATATGACACATGCCTTTGATGTGGGAGATCTGGGTTCAATTCCCACTGTGATACATCAACCAATGTGTCCCTGAGCAAGACACTTAACCCCTAGTTGCTCCAGAGGCATGCGACCTCTGACATATATAGCAATTGTAAGTCGCTTTGGTTAAAAGCGTCAGCTAAATGACATGTAATGATAATAATAATAAAAGTTACCAACAAAACGTACAGCGAAAGATGGTGCTAAACATTTCAGACCAACCTGTAGACATTTTAACACCAATGTACGCTGTAACGTTTTTTCACTCTAAAGCCTTTGAAGCGGCTGCTGTTTCAATCCTGTCGGCTCTCTGCAGCGGGCGGGGCTGCTCAGTTCCCCCCGCGACTGACGCGTGTGCGCACACACAAACACACACGGTGGATGCAGGAAAAAACGGAGATGAGACGTAGGCTACAGGATGACCTAAATTGAGGACAGCTACACTCAAGTGCAATGATTAAGTTAAAGTCCAATAAGTACTTTATCAAACCAAATGAATGTGTGTCCCAGGCCAGGATAGGAAATTAACTAAAAATGCAAAGATCAACAAGCCACTGACAGACATGTTCAAATTTGATTCATTCAATAAATTATCATTTTTTGTCTTAAATCCACCAGCCATTTTCATATTATACCAACATTTGCAGCATCCTGAGCTGTTTTGGTAAAGTTACTAAGAAAACTCAGCCCAGAGTAATTTTATTCTCCCCAAAACAAGTTTCATTTTTATTTTTAAAGAACTATACAAAAAAAACTCAACTTTTTTTTATGTATAACGTATTGTGACTTATTCAAAGACGGTGCTTTAAGAGTTCCTCTCTTTTCTTTTAAAGGATACCATTTTTATAAGAGCTACACTGAAGTTGGCAGTTTGATGCAAGTTATTTCAATTGATATTCTGTAAAATTTCAATCTTCGTGTGCTAAAAATGCACATAAGTTCCTGTAGATGGCAATACACATTCTCCTTTTTTTGCCAAATAAATGAAAAGCTTGTTGAAATCATCAATGTCTTCCCTCTTGCTGTATCAAAATCTCAGCTAGCTTTCCTCAGAGATGGTCCCAATAATGTGCTTGAAGTCAAGTCAAATTCAGTTTTTGCAAGATTACATGATATATATTTTTTTAATACTGTATCCTACATTGTGGATAATTAAGCTATATATCATACTATATCATAAGTATATTTCTGGAGTGTTAAAGATTAAAAGAAAAAATAACAACAAGAACCGTACAGAACCGAAAACCGTGACCCTAAAACTGTGATACGAACCGAACCATGGGTTTTGTGAGCCGTACAACCCCTAACACACACCCAAACACACATACACGCACACACAGACACACACACGCATGCACGCACGCACGCACACACGCACGCACGCACGCACGCACACACACACACACACACACACACACACACGTGCAGACACACACACACACACACACGCACGCATACACACATATATGCAGGCACACACATATAAACGCACACATACACACAAACACGCACACACACACACACACACGCACACTCATATATGCAGACACACACAAACACACATATGCAGACACACACACGCACACACAAACAAACTCACACTGACACACACATACACACACACACACAATATAAAAGACAGACTTTCATTTGTTTCAACTTCAGAACACATATAATTAACAATCCATATTTAGGCAATTTTGATGCCTTAATACCATCGTATATTATGTTTATGTGAACATGCTTGTCATTATGCTCATTTTTCGTTTTCAATGCAAAATTGTTCAGCCCCCTTCTTCAGGCAATATATATCACATCTAATCTCAGTTTAGATTGATGCTTTTTCGTTCTATGCAGTATATATGTCTGATAATAATACAAAGTATTTTTTCTTTCAGCCTTTTCAGGTAATTAATTTAAACTTTCATCTTTGATAGTATTACAGTTCAACAATTAGAGATACACTGATTGACCAGCTGGTGACCGGAATTGGCCGATTTTCACGTCATCGGCCATGACCGGCGACCTGCCAGTCAGTCTGACATATGCCGATTTTATGCCGGTCAAATTCACTCGGGCGCCACATGATTTACATCGCGCAACATCAGCACCACATGTGCACATGCATGGTTTCCGCTATATGCATGTAGCAGCGGCGCACTGCCGCTCAATCAGCTGTTCATGAAATGTCATAAAGTCGTAATTATACACAACTCTGCAGAGCCGTCTGCTCTACTGATCTCACAGTCAGCCGCTCTCTCTCTCTCCCAGTGGTATTGTACTTAAGTACATTTTTCACGTATCTGTACTTTACTTAAGTTCAATCAATAGTGCATACCTTTGACTTTTACTTCGTTACATTTTGCATCAATTAATCAACTTTCTACTCCACTACATTTCTACAACGTTCCGTTAGATTTCCGTTAGATTTTCTGATCGGTTTTTCCCCCTGCCAAAACGTCTTTCAGACAGTCACATGTTTGCAGTCCGCAGGGAAGCCTTCAGCAGCAGCCGTCCAGCTCCCGGTGCCGCTCGCGATATTACGAATCCCACTATGGCCACGCCAAGACCCGCCCTTCAATAGCATTTATTGGCCAGGCGCGTACCGCTCCTGGTACTACTGCTGCTCCCGTTACTGCTGCTGCTGCCGATACTCTGCTCGGTCATATTTGAAGTATCCGTTCACATAGGATTAATATACAACCCTTTATTTATTGATTTAATTTTTTTTATTTTATTTATCTTAAAAACACTCCTGGTCCTCCTTAGCTGTGAAGCCACGTACTTGTTGTCCAAGCATGTGTGTTCTCGCTAAATAAATGTGTGCAGCATTGTCCCGTGGGAAATAATGCAAAGTTGAGTTCATGCAGATCAGCCTGATAGATAACCAGAATTGTAAGTCAGAATGTAAACTGGGCCATAGATGGTAAGCACAATTACATTAACCTAAAACTAACTCAATTAAAATGCCACCGCATTGTTTTTTGTCAGTATGTCTCTGGTTATTTGTACTTTTACTTAAGTACTGAGATTCAGTACTTCCTCCACCACTGCTCTCTCCCCTCTGAGGCTGAAAAACATGAAACATGAAAACCACACTCATGCGGGTCCTGTGAAATATGACAGCTACAGTTTATCGGAAAATAGTGTTGGGCACACAGACTGATGAATTTACTGTTTATCCCCAGGTGAGACAATAAGCTAATGTTAGCGAACGCTGCGGTCCCTCTGCCTCTGACGCCCCGCTCTCCGCTGCAGGAGACGCTGTATTAAAAAAAAGAAAAAAGACGCTGTATTCCTCCGACATGCTTTATTACCGTTACTGTTTGAAATGCTTTCCAGGTTAGTGGGGATGCATAGCACTCCAAACCAACATTACAAATGTAGTAATCTTCCCTCAGCGTTTAGTTTTGTTGCTAAACTGTGTGCAAAATGAGTGGTGACGTTAAATCATCTGTTTCAGGTAACGGCACCCTAGGGTACCGTCTATTTGCTAGATTGTTCCGAGGTAACTGCCAGTAGCTAATGTTAGCAGATAAGCCTGTAATACCATGTTTGGCCGCCTTTTGCCTTCAGAACTGCCTTAATTGATTCAACAAGGTGCTTGAAGCATTCTTTAGAAATCTTGGCCCATATTGATAGGAGAGCATCTTGCAGTAGATGGAGATTTGTGGGATGCACATCCAGGGCACGAATCTCCCGTTCCACCACATCCGAAAGAAGTTCTATTGGGTTGAAATCTGGTGACTGTTTTAGTACAGTGAACTCATTATCATATTCAAGAAACCAATTTAAAATCATTCGAGCTTTGTGACATGGTGCATTATCCCCAAGAAATGAAAACTGGCAGCTGATTGGACGAATGCATGACATGGGTTTGTTTTCTCCGGAAATTCAAAGCCAGACTGTCATGGCAGCCGTTCAGAATACGATCTCATATTGTACTAAAATAGTTCACTGAAACATGTTTCTGAAAACATTTTAAGCAAGAAATAGGCCATGCAGTTGCTGAATCTGTCTTCATTTCAGCTCAACAAAGGTCAGTTTAAAAGATTTTGAGAGACTCTATTCACCTCATTTCGCTCGCCATTTCTGGGTGAGTCCCGATGGCCGAACATGTCAGGTCGGCCAAAATGAACGCCAACATCCCCCCAGACTGACGACGGCACAGGACACACTGAACAGATTTGAGTCACCGACCTCGCCAGACTGTCCTACGGCCGATAATCGGCCGCGTGTGTCAGCACCTTTAAATGGGTCATTAGTTATAAAAGTGGGCGTGGCTAAAGCTTAGGGGGCGGGCCAAACCATCACCAATGAAGAAGGAACTCTCTGCTGAGTTCAATGATACCTCACACAATACTCTACCTTAAACGGTTCAAATGTTATGAAAGCGGGCGTGGCCTGAGTAAGTGGGTGTGGTTAAAGTATAGGGTACATGTAGACCACACATAAGTTTCATGTAAATCGGATGATGTTTGTCAAATAAGGCGCATTTCCTGTTGCCAGCGGGGGGCGCTGTGACCAAAAGTCAATTTTGGCCTACAGATGTCCTCAGGCCTGGACACTTGTCAATCGTGAGATATTTCGGACAGATATGACAACATACACTCAAGTTACAACAACTTCCTTGTTCATCGCTAAACACACAAAATGGCCGTCACGCCACGCCCACACCGTCTGACGAAAAGTGTTTATTTTAATAACTTTTCATCTTTAAGATGTTGAGATGATACAGACGAAGTTTGAAGTCCATCGGATGAAATCTCTAGGAGGAGTTCGTTAAAGTATAGCACCTTGACTTTTAGGCCTACTTCCTGTTGCCACTAGGGGGCGCTATGACTTTAAATAAATATCGGCCTTTATTTGTCCTCAGGGTTGGACTCTTATGAATCCTGAAAAGTTTTGAGCCAGTTGGACAATGTACACTCAAGTTACAGCCACTTCCTGTTTTGGTTGCGAAACGCACAAAATGGCTGCCCCACCACGTTCACGCCAAGGGGGTAAGCTTCGCTTCAAAACTTGAACCTCCTATGGCGCCATTTTGTTGCTACAAAGCCATCACCTCCCGTTAGCATTCCACTGACTAGCATTCATTTTGACGTCACTTTGACAGTAAATAACTTTACATCTGAAGCGTTTAAAGACTCTATTTGTCCATTGTTTATTTCTAAAGAAACAACAATGTATAAAAGGCTCCATTACCTTGTACCTCATGTTATGGCTCCGTAGCAGATGTTTTTGTAAAAATAGGCTAACGATTGTGTCACATTGTAGAGGAATTACCGTATAGTACAGGATAAGCTTGCATGCAGTTTCGACTTACATGAGCTGTTTAGGATTAATTACTAATGTTAACTAGCATTTTATTTAGCTATAATTAGCCTGTGCCCATGTTATCTCCTTACATATACATACACTCTCCGTCTCTGTAAGATTGGGAATGATTGAGATTTCTCTCGGCACAGCTACCAGAAGACTTACAACTTTCAGACACGTTGCTCCCGTCACATTTACGTTGTCTCTCTCAGTTGGAGGCTGCGCAGTAAAGCTGGCCATCACCGGAAAAGTGCTTCTAATAGCCTTCACTGGTCTCCGTCCAGAGCAACGGGGTGTATTGGTCCATTATATACTGTCTATGGTTCACGCCCTATGACGAAAAGGTTTTCTTTTAACAACTTTTCATCTTTAATTTCTTAAGATGGCACAGACCAAATTTTAAGTTGATCGGATGAAATCTATAGGAGGAGTTTGTTAAAGTATGACATGTGGAAATGGCCAAAATCACACTAATTTCGAACTTTTAAATCAAAATCGCGGACTTCCTGTTGGGTTAGGGTATGGCTCCAATGACGTTTTTTGTACATCTTGACAGGTAAAATATGTTTACCAAGTCTACTTTAAACGCACTGAAGTGGCTACATTTTTTTAACTTTGTAGGGGGTGCTAGCGAGCCATTTTTGCGCGCCTATTCCCAAAACCCTTAAAATACGTAAATTTTCACCAGACTTGATGCGACCGCCAATTTTTGACGACGTAGATGTGACGTGAGCAACCTGTCTGAAAGTTGGAAGTCTTCTGGTAGCTGCACCAACAGAAATCTCAATCATTCCCAATCTTACAGAGACGGAGAGCGTGAGTAGGAGCCGTCCATGAGCCGAGCGTAGGAGCAGGAGCAAAACGTTGCTGAAATATTTTGATCCGATGCTTTCATGGACTCTCTATGGGCTTCTCCCTTGACTGTATGCCTCCACGCCCCCCGGGTTGCCTGCGAGCTTCTTCTGACTGTGCGACAGAAAGTCACGTGGTTATGACACAATCGTTAGCATATTTTAACAAAAACGGCTGCTACGGAGGCATAACGTGAGATACAAGGTAATGGAGCCTTTTATACATTGTCGTGTTTCTTTAGGAATAAACAATGGACAAATAGTCCATTCAGATGTAAAGTTATTTGCTGTCAAAGTGACGCCAGAATGAATGGGAGTCAATTGAATGCTAGCTGAAGGTGATGGCTTGTTAGCCTCAGAATTTTTCCATAGGAGGTACGCTTTCCGAATGCTCGCTTACCCCCTTGTTTCAGACACACACGCACCTTCCCATCCCTGGTATCACTTCTGTTGGTGTCCACTAGATATCAGAAAAAGGCCAGATGAAAACAATTGCTAACTGGACCTACCCACAGATGCCAAGTTACTTCCATGTCGAAAACCAGCTGCTCCCTATTTAAATATGCATGACATGCATGGATTTCAGCTAATATTGGTTGTAAGTGGCAGTCAGTGTTTGAATTTACTGCAGCTAAATTTCTTTTTTTAAATTGCTTTTTACTTCTACTCCTTACATTTTCACACAATTATCTGTACTTTCTACTCCTTACATTTTAAAAATAGCCTTGTTACTCCTATTTCAGTTTGGCTTGTTTTCATTCCGGCTTGTCATTGTTCAAACACACACAAAAAAAAAACCTATCCAGATAAATTGCGCCATCCAGATAGAGTGAATTTGATTGTGGTTGGATGAGAAGTATAAACATATACCATTCCGACACCCTATTGGTTTGTACGCGATCCATCGCACCTGCACAGACCCGGTATTAAAAAGCACTGGTGCCTTAACGACCGGACCGAATAGCAACACGGATTTTGTTGCCTTATTAGGAGCCACTTAAATGACTGCGCTTCTCTCTGATGCTCCAAAAACGGACGTTAGAGGGAACTGAAACATCGCCGCATGGGACGCTAGTTAACGCTACACTTGACAGCAGGTAATGTTAGCCTACTGTTAGCCGCTGGAGTAAACATGGTTAAAATGTTGACAGCTAAACGGTGTAAACTGGAGAGGATTGTAATACCAGACTGTAGCTGCCGTCTGAAAAACACAGACTCAGCCTCGCTTCGCCAGCCTCGTACTGCATTCAAAGTTAATGTAAAATACCTTTTTCCCATCCAGTGGTTGTTTTGGTAGTTTAACAGGAATTTACTGGTGAAATAAGTTATTGTTATAACATTTTTAATAAATCATTTAATTTTGTCACCCTTTTGTGCAACTTTTTGTTTTATATTTTTGAACATATAGAACAGACAAATACAACTGAACAAGGTGCTCCTTTAAAACTATATATATATATATATATATATATATATATATATATATATATATATATATATATATATATATATATATATATATAATAGAGATAGAGAGAAGAGATGATACCTTTTTCAGCCCTTCTCAGTTTGCAGGTATGATTTTAATATAACATTATAGTCATTATGACCTTTAGAAAAATGTTTTTTTGTGGAGGTGGGGTAGTGCACTATAGGCCCCTGTGGGGCGGGCTAAGCTTTTGTCCTTAATGGCATTTTTTCCCCCTTACATTACTTTTATACTATAAGTAATTTTGAAACCAGTACTTTTACACTTTTACTTGAGTAAGAAGCTTGAGTTGATACTTTTCAAGCCATAGTATCTATACTGCTACTTGAGTAATGAATGTGAATACTTTTGCCACCTCTGCTGAGAACACTTTCAGAGATAAAGTAGGCTACTTGCTGTACCTGAACATGGGGATTAGTGTTTTGACTCAGGGAATTTGAGGACCCAAAAGCACAGAGCAGGCAGGCGTAGGTTGAGGTTGAGGATTTATTAACATTAAACAAAGTTCATACCAAACAAGCAGTCCTGAGAGTAGCAGGCAGTACACAGTCCAGAATGTAGAACAAACCAAAAGAACAGGATAACAAAACAGGAACAAAGAGACCACGGGGAACACAAAAAACAGTACACATGGCAACAGACGACAATAATCTGACACAAGACAAGGGAAACACAAAGACTAAATACACCAGGTAACGAGCAAACACGGGACAGGTGACACTAGGGCTAGGGAACAGGTGGAACACATTAGACAATCACACGGATGGAAAAACTAAAAGACAGGAAGTAAAACAAGACAGAAAACTGACTACCAAAATTAAACAGGAAACAGAAACAGAAACCATCATCAGAATCAATCAAAAACAAACATACGCAATCATCACAATTAGATATATTGTAGGCCTATACTAAAACTACACTGACAGTGTTAGTTACTATATACTATATACTATATATATATATATATATATATATATATATATATATATATATAACTATTCAAATATAATGTAAATGTATATAATATGTATTGCTTTTAAAAACCTATTTAATATTTTGTCAATGTCATATTACACTTTTGATTCATATTAAGGCTGTGAAATGATGAAAATGACTAGGCCCTATCAATTTTGTCTGTGAAGCTTTCACAAACAACCACCTGGGATCTCATTTATAAACGTGGCATACGCACAGAACGGGGCTAAAAATGTGCATATGCCACTTCCCACGCAAAGGTTGTGATTTATAAAAAACAAACATGACAGGAGAATGTGCGGTCCTCCACGCAAACTCTGACCCATGCGTACGCACATTTTGGAGACAAAATAGGAATTGGCGACGCAGATGGTGAGGTGGTGAACTGAAGTCAGACTGCAGAGAGTAAATGTGAATAAGATTACTCTTAATATTTTCTAGTATTGATGCCTCACGCACATTCTTTCACTCCATATCTTCCTTTTTTAAGAATGATTTCTGTGCCGTTCTTTGTTCTTTTCTCATAGAAAAGCTTAAGGAGACCGCTGTTCCCAGCAGCAGCAGCCATAAGCCCACCCACTGATGCTATTCACAATGTGATTGGCCTGACCAGAGTTTGATTTTTCCAGCTAGCAAGCCAACGGAGAGTGCCTAGACCCCCTAACTGCAAAATAAATTTGCTGCCAGTAGGGTGCGTCTAGATTTCTAGGCTAGCACTCTAATGAAAGACAGACAAAAAGTGCAAGTTAGGATTTTTTGGTTAAACTTTTTAGCCCCCTTCTTTTGTTAGCATGTTTAGAGTGGTACCAATGCATGGCTGATGTTTTCCTGTTTAATTCAATACCAATTCAATATCATCCTAGCAGCAAAAGTGAGCTCACTACGTACAACCTCTCATTTACAACAAAGTGAAATTGCAGTCAACCCATTGACTTCCCAATTAATTTCTAATGAATAGAAATTATTAAACACGTTAACTTTGACAGCACTAAATGACACGATCATTTTCATAATCATGATGCACACCCATCTTGATAATTGACTATGCAATTCGCTAAGATAAGGATAAAGGCAGCCTATTATAATGTGTCCTGCTCCTGGCACTTACCAGTACTTCTTGCTGATGTGAAATTAACTGTCCGTCCCTCATCACGACCAGGCTGTGGCTGCTCAGGCTCAGCTTCCACTTGGCCCTCTAGCTCTGTGAGCTTTTTGCATTTTTCTGTATCAGTCTCGAGAGACTTGGCCCTCTTTTTCCGATCCACCTTTCTCCTTACATTTTCTACTAGCAACTGTCACATCTAATCTAATTCTTCCTCAGTTTTTTGAGCACATAGCACATAAGTGATCAGCGCCCCCTGCTGTTGGCTGTTAATATCACTTTATTAGACTTTTTTTTTGTGCCGATGGCCGTCGCTGTTAAATTAGAATGACACCACTTTTGTATCTATATAATATATATATATAATAACAAGCTACAGCTGGCATGCACTTTGCTTACTTAGCATTAAGACTGGAAACAGGAAGAAAACAGCTAGCCTGTCTCAGTCCAAAGGTAACATAATCCACCAACTAGCACCTCTAAACCTAACTTATTTAACACAGTACAAGGCATTATATCAGATTTTACAGGAGAGCCAAAACTATTTTGACCAGAGTTGAGTCTGCTGCTATTGTCATGAAATGACCTTATCAAACATTTTAAAAATGGCAAAAGAGTGGGATATGCCTTTTTAGCACAAACATTTTCCAGACAGACTAATGCAGAATAATAATATGTAAATGTATATATACAAGGTTAATGCACATGCAGTTATATTAATAGTGTGTGTTTGTAGAAGTTTTTTTTTAAATTTTAAGAGTTAAAGCCTTGGTGAAAGTTGCTGAGCATTACTTCAAGATGAAGATATTTGTTTAAATAAAATTAATGTGGTTTACAAATGGTTTCCAATACTTCCATAAGCCCATATTCTGATTTATATTGGGAAAATGTCACTCTTGTCATTTTTGAGATCAATAAATAGTTTTCAACCTAAACTGTAGCAATATTGTCTGTTTATGATAATGTTCAATCTGATTACACAAAATAATCTAATATTGTGTTCAGTACATGGCAATAGCTGCTGATTCAAGTTTGATCAAAATTAGTTTAGGTTCACCTGTAAAATCTGATAACACGCCCCGAGTGTTGTTAGCATGATCTACCCACCTTTTACCTTTTAGCACGGCGTTAAGCTCACTTGAGCCATTTCACTGTTATGCCTTGTTTTCTATGTGTCATTATTTCAGTTGTGTCCTTTTGGCACTCATATATCAGATAATATAATGAAATGTAAAAAGAATTCTCAGAGAGAATATGTCTTGGCTAGGTGTGGTAACTTCCTTGGTTGTCACTGGTTGTGTGGCAAATGTTCTATTGTTATAATTATTAACTTTATGGGTCAGCTGCAGGGGTCTCCCAGAGATGAAGCCCTACAAACTGTTAAGGGAATATAAGAAGCGGTGGTACTATCCACAGTTTGTGAACTTCTAAGTAGCTCTTAATAACTCTTAACTTTTGTTTTTATTCATGCTTTGTACTTGCACAATTCCCATTGGTAACTGAGCAATTATTCCATTTCATAAAGTAAAGCTAAGCTTTTTTGCTCATATAGGTGTGGACATGTGGAGGCAGTATTGAAGTAGTTCCATGCTCCAAGATTGGCCACATTGCAAGGGCCCACAAGCCCTACACGCCTGACCTGAGCAAAGTCATGAGGAGAAACGCACTGAGGGTAGCAGAAGTCTGGATGGATGAATACAAACACAACGTCAACTTGGCTTGGAACTTGCCATTTGAGGTACTTCAAATGTAGTCAAATACAACAAAAATGATGATGCCCTTTCTATGGAATACTGCATGCCTCATACACACATGATGTAGAATGAACATCCAAGGGTCCATAATAAAAAGCTTTTCTTATGAATATGAATATGAATGTGACAAACAAATCATACCTTATTCTCTGCAGAATCACGGAATTGACATTGGGGATGTCTCTGAAAGGAAAAAACTCAGGGAAAGTTTGAACTGTAAACCTTTCAAATGGTACCTGGAAAATGTCTATCCCAAGTTGGATCCCTTGACTAACCTAGTTGCCTATGGAGGAGTAAGTTTAGTTGTATCTAATGTATCTTTGTATGTGTGGTAGAGGCAGTACTGCATGGTGTGCACACCACATATGCACTGCCACATTATATTGTGTATTTTAATGATACATGTCATAGTATTGGATGCATTTTCATTGGGTTTGATAAAATGAAAAACTCCCCCATTTATAGATAAGGAATCTTGATGCTGACAGGTGCTTAGACCAAGGACCAGTGCCAGGTCACATACCCATTGCCTACAGTTGCTACTACTATCAACCTCAAGTAAGTAAAGCAAGTAACCATAGTTACGTATTGTAACTCCAGATTCTATGAGTATAGGCATAGCCTTGTAAGAGTTGTTGCTATTGGGTTCATCCCTCACGTATGCGCAGTTGTGAAGATTTCTTTCGCACCCTTGTGCCCTGCACAGGCCTCTCTTACGTCCGCAGTTACTGTACAGTATATTACAGCTGCGAGACCAGAGATCTGCTGCTAACATCAGCATTTTTCTGGAGAATCTGGAATTACAATACGTAACTATCGTTCTATTTTGTATAGGCTTCACCCTCTAAGAGCTGTTGCTATTGGGTTAAGGGCGCAGCCACCTGCGACACAAGGTTGACAAGTAGAACATAGACTAATTCCTCTTCCTATTTACATTAAACAAGGTTTAATGAATCAAACAACATATTTTGATGAAAAGCCCTGTCATCATCATGAATAGGCCTATTACTGATTGTAAGGCCCATGTCATGTGTATTGTGAAAATGTCTTATAATGACAAAAAATGAATATCACAATTAATAACTGCAAAAACTCATAGCCACTCAAGTGCTGGATGATTGAGTGTGGATAAAACCGAGTGAGTCATGGAGGACCCGGACCCAGGAAGCCGCTCCGCAAATGTCGGCCACGTCATGCCTCTGAGGAGGGCCGCGGACGCTGATAGCACTCGTGGAGTGTGCCCGAATGTCCTGAGGGGGTTCCACTCCCTCTGCGCTATAGGCTTGGGTGATAGCTTCGCACAGCCAGTGAAACAGACGCTGCTTTGAAAGAGCCACACCTTATGAGCGTTCTCTATAGTGAACGAACAGTTGCTGTGTTCGTCTGATGTCCACCATACGTAAAACATACTGGAATTTGTTAAAACTTTTGGTGTAAATATTGTCTGTTTACTGCTGTTGGCTTATTTACAGTAACTGACCAATCTGCTTTCTGCTTGACTTTTAATTTTTTATTTTTTTTTAGATCTGTTATTATCGGTCAAACGGTGAGCTCTATATCGGTGCCATCAAGTCCCACAAGTACCATGATAACCGGTGTTTAACTGACCCGGGGAAAAACGAAACGGAGCCTGGGCTTTATAACTGCAAAGAGGCTAAGCAGAAAGGAATGGGGATTTACTGGGACTTCACTCAGGTATTACACATTGTTAAACTATTATTAAAACATATAGCAAAGTATATAAAAGTCAGGGAAGAGATGTTGCAAAAGGATTTTTTTTATTCCAGTATAATAGTGAAAAATTAAAGTCAGTGTGTCTCACCCTTTTATATAAAATATAGGGTGGATGAGTTCAGGGTGACTCATAGCTCAAACTATTGACTGATTGTCTAAATATTGTATAATGACAGGCTGTTCGTTTGTATTCTTGACACTTATTTTTCTTCTCCAGGGCAAAGAACTGAAGAACAAAGATACAAAAAGGTGTCTGGAGATTAAGAATGGCGTGCTTCTAATACAGGAATGCTCTGGCCAAAGATGGGAAATCCAAAACATAATCAAAGCCTTTTAAAGTGTGCGGCCAACAAGAAGCGCACTTCTCTGTTCATTGGTCAGTGAATAATATCACCTGAATGTGTAAAATGGGCATTTGCTCAACAGTTTATGAATGGACAAAGTAATTATTTGTACAATTTATTATTCTGCCAATTCAATTTTTTTTTTCTTTTTAAAACAATAATTTGTAAAAATTGCTTGAACTGAAGAGTTCTAATTGCTAATTGCACCAGGGAACTGTGAAAGATATGCAAGCTGTATCCCAGTAGGTATATCTATATTCCAGGTATTGTGTGGAAAAGAGCATTGCTGGGATCACTGACACACAGCATCTTATAAATACTGCTTATAAAGGAGATACCCAAAATTACGCAATTTATAAATGCATGTTGATCCTTTTTCCTCCCTTCAATCTTCCACTCAAACACACTCAAAACAAATATATTCTATCAGGCAGAAACGTTAATGCAAATGTTTAGGTTTTCATCAGATTCAAACCTGGGGCATAGCATAATATGGGAGGTTAACAATGTGCCTTGTTATGTAATTTAAATAAAGTTTTGGCTTAGCTAAATTTCTTTGATGGCAGCAGTGGTCATAAAAGCATTAATGCTATTAGTTAGATGTAGCTTTTAGGTTTTAGTTCTATAACAATTGACCAACTATTATAAAATACTACATCTGGAGAATTTTTATGCAATAGATTTGGTGCTGTTGCGGTACATTTCAGGTTTGGAAGATATAAAAGTTCTTCTTAGTAATCTATTTCTACTTTTCTGTGCATTATCATCTGTGACAGAAATAGCCTCCATGTAGAGAAAGGCAAACAAATCATAAGGGGATAGAAAAGTAAAGAAGTAAAGGACAACGGTGGTATAAATAGCATGATTCAGAAAACAAAGTGGTTCATGGATGAGTGATATTCGATAGTACAGAGGTCTGACAACTGGATTATGGGTTTGTGCAAAACTTGAGTACCAAGCCTCCTTCTATAAATACTCATTTATGGTTTGACTGGTTTCCCCAATCAGTTTGAAACTATTGTATTGTTGTTAGTACGTTTGTAGTTCTGATTATTAGAAAGCTACAGTACCACTTGTTCAGACGTCTAAGGCCGGTTACACACTGCAGGCATGGCGTGAGCGTGGCGTTTCTGTTGCGTGTCAGCTGCGTGGATTTTGTCTGTCTTTCCACACCAGAAACATGTCTGACGCGGCGCTGCTGCTGCTAGCCTTGTCTGGACACATGTATGTTTCCCATTGATAAAATGAAATACCATGTTAAACATAAATATATACTGATTTGATTACAGCAAAGACAACGTCGGCAGTATTGACGGCAAAATAGGCTACAGAATATTTCGTTTTGTATTGACAGGTGCAATATTAGAAAATCAATTAAAAAAAATTACATTCATGTAGGCCTATCTGCATTTATATCAAAACCTATTACTTATAACATATTATATTTTCCTATTATATTTTGCCTGGAAACGCTTCCAACACACTCGCGTCTCGCGTAAAAAATAGGCGTTGGTTCTATTTCTAGCAGGCACGCGTCTCACGCAGGCAGTGTGTAAGCTCTAACCTGTTAACATGGGAGCTGAAATATAAACGGACACGCCACGCGGCTGACACGCTCGCGTGACGCGTCCAGTGTGTAACCGGCCTAATGTTGTTGGAAATGTAATTATGGGCGTTCTGGGTAGGCGAGATTCCACATGGAAATACTATGCAATCATTGGAGGTGTGGCTGAGTGTGTTAAAAGAGTCCAAAACAAAGGTGGCAACTCCCATGGCCTGTCAAATCCATAACTAAATCCCAATATTGCTATCAGATTACCTCTTAAAATTGTCCTGTGAGATAGGCTTGTGTTTTTACGCCTTAGTTCTTGTGGATCCAGTAGAGATGACCATCACTTTGGTAAAGAGCTGGCAGCAGGGACACCAGCAGTATATCGTTATTTTTACGGTATTCATACTGTAAAACTCTGTTCCAGGACAATAGAGTTCTGTTTTCTTGTACTGAGACAAAGGCCTATGTTTGAAATAATGTCAAATATTGATCATCGTTTTTTTTTTCCTCATTTAGAAAATAAAGCGTATATATAAAACTGGTTGATGTTTGAATTTAGTTTTTTTCTGTTTTTTTAAGTGAAGTTAGCTAGTGTTGTTTTTGGTGGTGTGTGGTTATGGATATTTCTGTTGTGGTTATGGATATTTCTGTTGGGGTTGTTTATATTTCTGTTGCCTGTTTGCATATTTCTGTGTGTTTCCTGTTTTGTATATTGATTCTGTGGATTGTGTATATTTCTGTTACCTGTTGTGTATATTTCTGTTGTGGTTGTTTATATTTCTGTTTCCTGTTTTATTTTGATAGTCTGTTTTTCCCCTCTTCTCTTGTCTAGTTTTACTTCCTGTGTTTTCCCACCTTCTTGATTACTCTGCCCACTCCTAATGTGTTTCACCTGTTCCCCAGCCCTAGAGTCACCTGTTCTTCGTTTTCTCATTTTCCTTTCCCTTTTCTTTACGTTTTCTTGTCAGATCGTTTTGTTCCTGCTGGTTTGTTGCTATCTGGGAGTTTCAGTCAGTGTGTCGGTGTGTATTGTCTCCCTGCAGACTGATCTCATGAATTGGCGTATGTATGACACGCCAATTTGTATTCCGTTTTTGCGTGTTATCAAGACGCATAATCGCGTTTTTGCGTGTATATTAACGCAAATCGGCCACCATTGACCTACGTTGCGAGTCAATTGTAGTATAAAGGAACAGGAGATTGAGTAAGGAGGTAGGTTGGGCTGGTGGATGGGTAACACAGGTAATGGAAAACACAGGACTTTCATCTGGGAGAGCAGGGTTCACGTCCCGCGTGTGGCGATTTTTCAGCCGTTTTTTTTTTTTTTTATAAGCGTTACCCAATGTTTCTTTCCTAAACCCAACCATTTATTTTTTTCCTAAGCGTGTTTTTATCGTTATTTTCCGTGTTTTTGTCACTGTTTTGTTACTAAAGCCTTTCCCTGTGATCTTTTCCTAAACCCAACCATTTTTTGTATTATTTATTAACAGGCGTGTGACGTTGTTCTCGCGATAGTACGTCACGTTCTCGCGATAACATGTAACGTGGCGAGGCCACGTGGTGGGTATGTTTACATCAGCTGTATACATGTGGATAGCTGAAAATGCGTACAATAATACGCCATTTTATGAAAGTGGCGTGTATATTTACGCAAAGTCATGATGCCATGTTGCTCCCTGTGTCAGTCACGTCAAGGTCTGTACTCCCTGGATTTCCTTTTATCTCTGTTTCCTGGTTTTTAATCTACTTTTGGTTTTTGGTTTCCCTGTCCTTGTGTTTTGTATTTTCGGAAAGAAGTTTTTGCCCTTTACTGTTGGGACTCTCTTTGTTGGCATTGTCCTTGTTTTTTGAAAAAATAAACCCCCGAGCTCAAACCTCCTGCCTGCCTGCCTGATCTCTGCATTTGGGTCCACTATTCCCTGCACCGCGTGATAGGTGGCCTGTTTTTTAATTTAAATTTTAGTCTAGTCTTTGTGTCAAGCTGTAATTTTTGTTTTTAATAGTTTTAGTCACGTTCATACTCTTTCTAGTCTAGTCAAGTTTCAGTCGACTAAAAGTCTTAGCATTTTAGTCAGAATTAGCCATGACTATTTTCATCTAGTTTTAGTCGACGAAAACTGACTTTTTGTCTACTTTTAGTCAATGAAAATTGTATTTTAGTCTCTTTTTAGTAAGGCAATTTTATGTAACCCTTGTGTTGTCTTCCCGTCAACATTTGTTTTGACATTTTTGACACCTTTTTTTCAGTTTGTTTTTGCTTTTTCCAACGTTTTAAATTGTTAAATTTTTCTTCTACACATTTTCAACGCTTATTTCTACGTCCCATATTTTCTGATATAAAACAAATTGAAAATTGGTCAATTTCACCCAAAGTCAACACGGGTTAACCCTGTCGCAAAAAGACGTCAAGAAAGTGGAAAGAGCGTCAGGTCGGAAGTGTCTGAATATGGCCAATAGCGAGTGGTGTCAGAACACGGACACAGTGACTAGTTAATTCACCGCAGGTGCATCTTCTAAATAATGCTGCGAGTGGGGCTTGAGGAAGTAACGTCGCGATACACAGGAAACAAATGCTGCAAGAATAATGAGACAAAATAACGTTATAACATTTCGTCTAGTTTTCGTCAACAAAAATGAAGGGACCTTTTTAGCATAGTTTATATTATATATATATATATATATATAGTCTAATTTTTATTCGTCAACAATATTGCATTATACATTTAATTATAGTCATCGTCACATGACCAGCATTGCGTCTTGTCTCGATTTCGTCACGTGATAAAGGTACGTTGATGACTGTATTTCGTCATAATTTTTGTTGACGAAAGAAACGCTAGTTATAGTAGACCATCTTTTAAAGCTGCCCAGGTGCTCAACATCACAATGTGCCCTCCACTGAGTAAGAAGTGTGTTTGGTATTGTGAAGAAGCTGGCTTTGACGACTGAATGGGTAAAGTGAATGCTGCCAGATGTGTGTACCGTACAAGTCTGGTCATTCTTGAGAAGCTCAGTTATACAACTATACAACTATATCTACACAACTATATCTATACAACTATAGCTCAGTTGTATGTGTTCATTGTAAGTTTGGAGAAGATATACTTAAAATGACAACCCTTGAATGGTATATCAACAACATAGTTTCATAAGATCCATGCTGCAGTTGACCACCTTTGCATTCTGGCAAAAATGACCATGTGTCGCTGAGGACCTGGTGGAAGAACGAGAGGCCTTTTTGTTAGAAGCAGTCTTGTATAAAGTACTTGAAAGCACTACTTGAGTAAAGGTACAAGTATCTTACCAGAAAATGACTTTGGTAGAAGTTTGTTTTTAGAATATTACTTGAGTAAAAGTCTTAAAGTATTTGCTATTTACTGTATTTAAGTATCAAAAGTAATTTTGATATTAAATGTACTTAATTATATTAATATATATTAGTAAGGAAGACACTTAGGGGAAATAGTGGAATAAAAGTATACAGGTTATTTAGGATATGTAGTGGAGTAAAAGGGAAAGTTTCCAGAAACACAAATAACGAAGTAAAATGTAGATATGTGAACATTCTACTTAAGTACAGTAAAAAGTATTTGTACTTTGTAACATTACAACACTGGTTAGAAGTTTGGGCTGTTCCTAGGAAATATGTGATATAAGACTTTTTTATTCTGGGACCATTCAAAGGAGTTCAACGCATTGAGAGTAGAATGTGGTAAACTTAATTGCAATTCATTTTTTTTGACCACATTAGATTAGAAATATTTTGTGCATAAAGTTGACTTACTTTTCCCCCACCCTGCCTGGTAAAATCTGGTAACAACAAACATCTGGTAAAAATGTGGACCCCAGGAATACTAGCTGTGTTTAAGGGCATATTTAATGGGGATCCTATAATAAACTAAACAATCTACAAAATAGAAAATAATTTGAAAATAAAAATTTGGCCTGATAATGACTATATTGGAAAGGTCAGGTGTCACAAAGATGCACAAGGTCACTAAAGTGGAAATCTTCACTTGACTGTGGAGATGCATGGAAGATTCAGCATGGCTCTGCTCTCCTACGTACTTCCGCTCAATTTTCATTTTCCTTCAGTACTCCATCTGGGTTTGTGGTATAGTCTTGGGTTTTCTCTGGCAAAATATTTGGTGGTCCAATCAGCGAACAGTGAGAGTGGCTGAGAACGATGACGTTGAGGACATGCGCTAAGAAGATGCAAGCGAAGCCATTCGGTCCATTGTGGTAGCAACGCTGCAGAATATCCAGAAGTTAAAGCCCGAGCAAGAACAATCTTTGCTGAGTTGTGTTGGTGGCCATGATGTTGTGGCCCTCCTCCCCAAAGAGTTTGGGAACAGTTTGATTTTCCAGCTCGCTCTGTTATGAGTTGGCTAAGGCTAATGCTAGCGATGCTAATGCTAACTATAAGCAGATAGTTGTTGTCAGTCTACCCTCTTGTTGCGCATGACATACGTCATGACCAAACGTTAGCGATTGGTTATGGCAGATCCAGAGTGGCTCTGGGCAGATCCAATACATTAATTCCCGACATGTTTCTATCTGTCAGCAGCTCGGACACACTGCTGTCCGCGCTGATGTACCGTCACCTGTTGGGACACAGATGTTGTCCGTAACGTCTCTGGTTCTGGCTCTGACCACGGGAACAGAGACTGAACAGCTCACTTCAATGCAGCGTAATAACTCTTGAAAATAATGTCCATCTCGCAAATGTATCTGTCTCTGCAGTCATCTCAACCATCAAATACAGCAACAGGAAATAACACTTTTTTTCACCACTAAATGTTGCGTTAAATTGCGTTGTAACTTGCGTTACTGAGATTGTAACGGGTATAATATTACCAAAATTTAATTAGTAAGGCGTTATATTACTGCATAACAGCAAAAAGGAATACATTACTGTAATTGCATTACTTTTGTAACGCGTTCCTCCCAACACTGGTTGCCTAGCAATGGAATTCCATTGAAAAGGTCTATAATGTCCTACCTATGGTCCTACCACTCACTGATAGAAAACAGTATCCAATCATAAACATCCACATATATATTTTTGCCACTATGGTTTCTATTATAATATTTTTAGGCAGTCATCATTTCTAATGAAATTCATTGGGATGTGTGTGGGATGTGTTCTCCATCCAGAGAAGCGAAGGAGAAGCGTGCGATGGAGAAGGCCATCGTTGACTACCGGCATCAGTACCAGCAGTCTCGGTGCCAGCCGGAGTATGACCTGACTGACCCAGACCACTGTAGAAAAACAGACCTGGGTGATGCACAGATGATGCCCCCTGGCCTGCTGGGCGAGGACCCCGACAGTGAGAGCAGGCGACGGAGGCAGAGGGAGCAGCTCAGAGAGTGGCTCATCCAGCAGCAGAGTGAGCTGGCAGCAGAAAGGCATCAACGAAAGATTGAGGGTAGGTTTGTCTGATCCCGTACAGAATACAGATAATCAGTTCACAAACATAACCCTGCTTCATCTTCTCTACTCTTTCTTTAGAGCAACGCTATGACCAAAGCACAGTAGACATGGACAACAAAGCTCTGCAGCTTCAGAGCACTGAGACGGAGAGGAGAAAAGCAGCAACTTTAGCCACTAAAGAGTACAATCTGGCCAAGGTAAGTCACCTTGGTAATCGTAGTTAAACTTGCTTGGAAAAAATGGACGTATAATTTATAATAACAAATCCTTAAAGCACCAAGGGAGTGCTAAAGCTTGGCAATACTTAAATGCATACATTTTAGATGCATGTACCTTGAATGGTATATCATCTGCCCTCGGTTGAGTGTGTGGCTACTCAGCCTATGCAGCGAGCTAAACATACAGTAAAAAGAGGTGGTTCCCGGAATGACAAGACACAGTTTTTTCTTCTTAGTGCCTTTACTGAAGACCTCATTTTTCTGATTTTGTAAAACTGTGAAACATACAAACAAATTGTATTAAAAATACATTATTTAACAAACCAAGACTCATAGCTGTGAATTTAAATGCTGGAAGTGGTCAGAAATTCAAGATATAAGAATCACAAACTACATTTTTAAATAATTCAGGTTGTATCAGTTTTGCCAGTATGTGGTCGCAGAATATACTGCAACTGATTACAGTTTCAGTACACAGAGTTACGGGCAGTTCAAAATACTGTTCAACATATCTGTAATCCCAACATTATTTACTGCTACTGTAGAAGAAAGTTGCAAATTTGTTTCTCTCTTCACTAAGCTGTAAAAGTACAACAGCTCTTTCCTCTTTAGTTAGATTTAGTAGAACGTGAACTCAGCAAGCCTTAGTCAAAGCTACACTGGAAAACAAAAACTTCTCGTTTTACTTTTACAACCTGTATGTACAACCTGACGACCTGGATTGTGAGAAAAACAGTGCTAACATTGACTTATACGATATTGTGCAACCACATACTAAACAGAAGCTAGCGACATGAGCTTGACTTAGAACACAAACAACATTTTGCTTGTAAGAGTTAAAATAACCTCTTAAGTAATCAGAACTTTAGAAAACAAAATTGACCACTAATTACTTACAGATTATGGCATATCAAAGCTTCCCAAAGATATAAGGGGTCTGAGAGGAATGTAGAATGTCAACTCCTTTGGACATTTTCTCACCGCGTGTAACAAACTTTTTGCCTGCTGCCTCCACACATCACCACCGAGCACCGTCTCACGCACGCAATATATAATAGAAGAAGAAGAACTCCAAATAAAAAAACACTAAAGGAGATACTGACCCCTAGTGGGAAAATAAAGAAATGCACCAGTGAATTAATACAATACAATTGAACATAGAGGGACAGAATAGTATACAGTAGCATACAATAGAGTTCCATTTTGGTCTTTGGTTATACTGGGTTTAGTAGAAAATGAATGACATAATTCAATTTTAATATTATGTTTTAAGCTAAATCTAAGCAGCTTTTGTTTAATTGATATATTCAATTTAAAAGTTTGAGATATTTTCATTTAAATTGAATTGGAGGTGCAGTAACTACACTTTTTTTTATCATCCTTATTGCTTGGTCATGAGGGTGTAGATGTGGAACGCTCCCTGGGCATGGTGGCAGTGCCCGGTCTTTGTCCCAACAGTGATAGGAGAGCCCCCCCGGAGAGCCTGCAGCACATCATCCAGTTCCAGAAATATCAAATCGAGGAGAAAACCTGTACACGTAGATATTTTTGTTTCAACAAATAGAGAAGTCTTGCCATTACATTAGACATGTTTCAGTCATGTTTGCTTTCACTGATTCAAAACGGTTGTATCCGACTTAATTAGGCTTGCATTTTAACCATCCACATTGTAAGTGAAACTAAAAATCAGTCAGTGACAAACTTGAGCAACAACTGTTGCTTCTCACCAGGTCAAAACCAGCCATGACATCTGGGAAGTCTCTCTGTAGCTTCATAGCCTCCTCCACAACTCTCTGGCCATCACGGATGCATTTACTCCCCCGGAGCATACAGGGCACTGTGTGATTGACAGGGCTGGGCGATATGGAGAAAATCTGATATGGCAATATTCTTGCCCTAATACCTCAATGTCGATATTGTGGAGATATTATAGGGTTGACAATTGGTGCTTTAACAAAATATCTTCACAATAAGATTTAAGATAAATAATATTCAGTAATGTAGATATAATGACTAAGTGGGTAAAGGTAAAAATTAGAGTTGAGCCGGATACTCAGCTGAAATGAGTATGCGGTACGGATAAAGCACTTTTGCCGAGTACGAGTATTATACGAGTAATACGAGTCAATATCTGTGCTCGGATTGAATAAAAATCCTCATTGGGTAGCTGACTGTGTCTGCGTTCTGTGATAGGCTAGTCACAGCGCCCCTCCCCTACACACATACAGATTTATTGTGTTGCTGTGTCCCGCTCTGCTCACTCACACACAGAACTCTGAGAAGAATGCAGAATAATGAGTGATTTCAAGACAACACGATTTTTGAAAAACATTTAAAAAATTAACAATAATTTGGAGGCCCCCTGCACTGACTCTGAGGACCCCCTAGAGGCCCCGAACCCCCTGTTGAAGATCCCTGATCTAAGACAATATCTAGTCTCATATCACAATATCAATATAATATCGATATATTGCCCAGCCCTAGTGAACGATGATTATATCTACATCCTCTTGTGTCTGCTAGTGAGCCAATAAGCAGAACGCCATTCAGACTACTAAGTGAAATCCTTTCTAAGGCTACATTTACATTGCTACCTTTCAGTTTTAAAACAAATCTATTTTTTACTAGGTTTACACCTTGCATTCACACTGCTCTTGTGTTTCAGAGTTCCTAAACCGGAGACATTTGAAAACACTTCTGACCCCCGTTTTGGTTTGGAATCGCCGGCGTTTGTGATCAGTGATGGGAATTACGGCGTTATAAATAATGATAATGTAATATGTAATAACGGCATTACTAACGGCGTTACTTTTTTCCGTAACGAGTAATCTAATTAATTACTCCATCCCATCTCTCTCTCCTTTCTAATTAAGCCATTCAAGGAACACTAATGCTTGTATCACCACTGATTTTATAGATCACACAGACTTTTCAGCTACCCAACAGGCTAACCGCTAGCATTTTCAATGTAAGCTTAGCAGTTAGGTTACCTGACAGCCACTATCTTTAATGTTACAGCCAAATTGCTTGTTATCATTATGACGTGACACACACACACACACACACACACACACACACACACACACACACACACACACACACACACAGAGCCTCCCTTCCTTCCTGAGAGTCCCTGTTAATTTGCTTACTCCTTACAACATCATCATCTACTCTCTCTTCCATCGTTTCCTCACTCACATGGCCCTGTCATGTTCACTCTCTGTCTGCTTCTCTGTATAGCCAACCACCTCTCCTCCTCGGCTTCAGGTAATGCTGATGTTGAAGCAGCTAGCCTACTACAGCTCCAAACATGTCAGAAATGTTGGCACATTTTGAGGAATCCGCCTGTAGATTCTTAATGTTTTTCTCCTGTAATTTCTCTGCACCTCCCTTGCACTTTGTTGGTCGTTTTTCCATTTTAACGTGGATGCTAAACTTCCAGCATAACTATTACAGCTCATGTCTCAGGGCCGGGAGGCGTGCCCATAGTGGGATTCGTAAATTTGCAGCCCGGAGTGGGGAGGAGGTTCCTGGATTTGATTGGGTCAGGCCAGTGCCAATAAAGAAAATTAACCAATGGGCCACTGTGAGTTCTTTATGGGCCGGCCTGGCCAAAAAATAAAAAAAGGCCTATTTATATCAGCAATTTGGCCCAAAAGTGCGTCGGCCCACAGGGGGAATGCCTGGTATGCCAGATGGCCAGTCCAGCCCTGTCTGCGTGTGGGAAATGATATAATTTGCTCGTGAGCATGTTTATCACACTTGCAAGATATGACATAATCCTGATGCCGTGGGTGTGTGCCTGAACATTCTCTCACTTTGCGAGGTTGTTTACAATGAAGCCATCCTTGCCAGTAAAACCTAAAGTGAAGCTAAGTAGCTGATTCTGTGTAAGGTGCCTAATGTTTTTTGGGAAAAAAATCCACCCGTGTCCTGAAGTAACCGGTGTGACATTTTGCCAAGCCCTGAGTTATGTTAACAAACAACAAACGGTAAAGCATGTGGGCTCTGAAGGGACTTCATGGTGTGTTCAGATGCACCTCGTTAAACTCATGGTGCATTCAAGTGCACCTTGTAAACTCTGAAAAACTCACATTGTTGTTATAAAGCACCTGCTGCCATCTAGTTGCTTTTGATGTGGCATTGCTGTCACTGCTGATTGAATCAAATCGTGACCTTAAATCTGTAAGTTAAACCAAATCATGGATTTGGAGAATAGTGACAAACCTAGTACTTTAAAACAAACTGGTTGTCTGATTAACCCTTGTGTTTGTCCTTCGGGTCCCGTTGACCCGAAGGACAAAACAAGGGTTAATACAGCACCTTAGTGCTCGTTTGTACAGCATTTTGGTCAGCTTAATCTGTGTTTAAATGTGCGCTAGAAATAAACTTTACTTACTTACTTTACAAGAGACAGGGTTTAGAGAGCAATTCTCAACAAAGTAAACGGAAGTACATAACCTTTGTTTTGTCCTTGTCCGTGTTAACAACACAAGGTTAACTTAGGTTTCCAATATTTACACTCCCATTTTTTCTAAAGGAAACAATGCACGCTGAATAACTCTACTCACTGAATGTGCTTATCACATGAACTCAAATAATTATTTATATGAAATTTAAACAAAACACTAAACATATTAATACAACTCTGACCACCTTACCAATTTATCTTATTTCCCTTACGCAATTGTTTAATAGTTTTAATAAATACTCAACAAAACCACAAATGAAACTCTGCCACAATGTGCATGTTTTCTATGCTACTAGTATATAAACTTAGCACAAAAAGTAAGGATATTTGTGTTTGGTAGATTATTTCTCTGTGGTAACAATGCGTTTAGTTCCTTTTCAAATGGTGCCCTATTTGTAAGAAACATGCATTTGTGGGATGAGCAGCAGCACTGAGTATGTGGGTTGCGCCCATGAAAAATTTGCCAAATCTTCTCTGCCAATGCCAAGGTTATTCTGTCATTGACTCGTTTGGTGAATTGGATGATTGAATTTTGAAGAAACAAGACATATTGGCAATTGAACAATTTATTCATTTCACAAACAGGAGCCTCAGTAGCGTGTGGAAGAACCATACACAGCCACAACAGCCTGGCACCTCCTCCTCATGCTGGTCACCAGCCTGGTCACACACTGCTGTGGGATGGCATCCCATTCTTCAACCAGCATTTGTCGCAAGTCAGCCAACGTGGTTGTATTGGTCACTCTGACACGAACAGCACGCCCAAGCAGATCCCACGAGTAAGCCCTGACTGCAGTACGCAGATCGAGGAGTGGCTCAACGTGGGTGGAGCTAAACGTTTGACTCCGCCCACTTGCCCAATAGCTACCGGAAGAGGAAGAATGTGTGTCAGTCTTGCGCACTTTTCTGCCTAGAGGTAAGTTGCCACTCTCTGTTCGTGTAAATTAGAAATAATTTATGGAGAAACCACGAAGTTGATCATTAAATTATTAATTCAAGCAACATGCAAAGGCCTCATGTTTATGTCAGTTGTGTAAATAATAACATTTAGGTAGTGGTAGGTGGTAGTTTTTTTTTGCAATTTTCAAGTAGAAGTAGCCATTAGACATGAAGCGTAGTGGCCGCAGCCTTTTCCAAAACTACTTCTACTCATAGTTGAGTAAGTATTTGAAAGAGTTACTCTTTTTCCAAAACACAATTTGCATTTTCCTTAGTTTAAATATAAATCGGCTCTAACAGAGTGGAGAGTGCACAAGAAGCACTTGTAAGCAGATACCAAGGCTCCAGCCCCCTCAACATTAAAGAGGGGAAAAAGCATGGCTCATATTTAGACCTTGATGTAGACACGTCATATCAATTATTAGATGGGAGAACATCTTATATACCATTAGCAGAGGATGCTGTTTGAAAAACTTTACTTGCAGAAAGTGTGTCTGGTGGGTCCTTGGTAAAATATGTTTTGTGAAACATTGAAAACTGATTTAAATTTTTCTTTTCCCATCCAGATTTGCCTGTATATTTTATCTAGCTACATCGTACAACAGCTTGCACACCCACACTGCACCACAACATTGCACCACATTGCACTACATAACACATACATAACAAAACCTACAGTTCTTTTAAGAACTTCTCTCTCTCTCTCTATGTCTGTCTGTCTCAGGTATAGGTTCACTGCAATGTGTTAAATCATATTTCAAATCCAGGTATATAAACACAGTAACTAATGCGCTGTATTTGTGTGTGTTTCTACCCTAGAGTATGTCTGAGAGAAATAAAGAAGGTAATCAATAAATCATTCACTTGCATTAGAGTATGATAAGGCATAATAACAGGATTTGAATATTAATGTTTAATGCATGACGGCCTTAGTCTTTGCGTAGTGCATT
Source organism: Perca flavescens (assembly GCF_004354835.1). Lineage (NCBI taxonomy): Eukaryota > Metazoa > Chordata > Actinopteri > Perciformes > Percidae > Perca > Perca flavescens. The sequence continues at coordinate 3,597,027 of NC_041338.1, read as the reverse complement.
ACATTTTGATATTGGAATTCTGCGTTGTCAATGATCAAAATAAATGTAATGAAATACATTCCTTCATTCATTCTCTGTGTCCATTTGTTACCTACAGCTACTTTGATTGATCTTGTGTTGCCTTTGCGTGTGTGTGTGTGTGTGTGTGTGTGTGTGTATGACAGGTGTCCTGCTGCAGTACCCCCCGCTACATGGAGCCCCATATGCTGGGCTGGAGGCCTCTCATGCTGTCCACGGTCAAGACCAGGCTGATTTACTTCCTCTTCCCGAGGCCATCCCTGATTAGGGAAATGTGGTAAAAAAAAAGAAACTGTAAATGTCAATTTCAGATGGTAAAAGTTATGTTCTAGCTGGGGTTTAAGTGATGGTGTGCCTTTTATGTCTATTCTTTTCCCCTCTGATATATAGAGACACATTAGTATACTCTTGGATGGTGATACACCAACCATTAATAAATGCACCAACAGTGAACTTTTCCACTGTCCCTTCTGCAAATACGTGGGTGCAAAATGTATGGTTGACAACCATATAAAAGGCCATTCTTCATTAAAACACAAAGGTGCTTATCTTACCTAGTACACAAATTAATTAATTAGTATTTTTTCACAAATATGAATCTTATTCACTTCATTCCTTTCTTACAGAGTTCACAATGATCAAGTGTGGATTAAGTTGTCGGACGGCAACACATTTCCATTGTTGCTATTGTTAAGCAACAATTGTAAATTGATTGCAAATTTCAAGGCACTTACAAATACACCAGGAGGAGGAGCATGCTGAAGCCCCTGTGTTCCAAGGCCACTAAAGCATCTAGTGAACAAAAGAAATTCAGTTGTCCTCATTGCAAGGTGATTTTAAACAAAAAAAACTTCAAAACACACTGCTGGAGAAAACACACCCACCTCTTTGAGACGGTGTCGAAGGACAGATTTTTGGCCTGTCAGTGTGTCGATAGTACACATGGTGTGTTTGCAGTTTAGAAATCTTTTTCTGGTCCTGCAACACAACATACATGTCATGAAGAATACTTGGGGGCCAACACAGAAGATCATGTGTGAGGTTTTTGACAGACAAATTGCAAGAATGCTTGAATACCACCTCACCAACAAAAAGCTCCCAGCAGATATACCCCAGGCTCTCATAGAGCAGTTGAGAGAGGGAAGAACACAGGACAGCTTTCCTAAGCACCTTATCTCCAGAGAAACAAAGTGTGTAGAATGTGAATACACACTTTGTGAACAACTGATAACATTGAAAGGCAAGATCCTGACTAGCACAGGTGTAGTTGAAGGTTGGTACCATCACAGGTCTTTCTTTTGTGTTCTTATCAGTTAGTGGGTTACATAATTTATATGTACTGTACATGAGAAACAGAAATAGTATTTCTACTAATCTCAAATGACATGCAAGCAATAACCATGATCTTTGGTTGGACTGTGTTTTTAGGAATATCAATGCCTGAACTGTGGCATGATTTACAGATACCAGGAGTGGGAGGAGGGTATCCACAACTTTGATGACCACATCATCCTGTCTCTGCAGTTGTGCCTGATGGTCAGGAATGCACTACAGGTACTCACTCACTCACACACACACACACACACACACACACACACACACACACACACACACACACACACACACACACACACACACACACACTCACACTAATAGTAATAATAATATACAGTATATTTATCCTTGCTTGTTTGTCCTTTATTATAATGTATTCATTACAGATAATTACTGTAAAATAAATGACGATTGAAGATGCAACTGTAACAAAATACATTACTTTTATTTTGAACTGTTATAACCTTGAAATGCTCCAGTTTCTCATAATTTTCCAGACCCATACTGCTATCAGTAAAGTAATAGAAATTATAGACAACAGACAAGGTGTTCTTTCCAAACAAGGAAAGAGTTCTGCAGGCATACCTTCACTTTGAGTCCCTTACCAACCATGACTACACGTACAGTTGTGTGTCATGTGGATACAGCCCAGCGGTTGTTGACATGGACCTCCACAAAAAAGGCATTTTTAATATGCCAGGAGTTTAATAAGGTATTATTTCACATATTTTAGATTCATTGTTTGTATAGCACCTCATCTCTCTCTGAATTGTGTAACATCATAATAACCATGCCCTTGAATAACGCTGCATCAACTGTCATGTTCAGAGTGTTTTTGTTTTTTTTGTAATTGAGCTATGAATAACAAACTATTGTTTTAACAGTGAGTGAAATCCCAAGTCCACCTGATAATTATGATGGCAATGTGGACATAAACCAGTTGTGGTCACAAAAATAATCAGTCGGGGATTAATTCCATGTAAGTCTTGTCAAAACACAGAACAGCTTAAGAACAGTTGGAGAGAGAGTTAAGTGTATTAATATGTGTTTAATGTTGTGATAATAATAGCTAATACTAACTAATCACATTTGTTCACAAAGATGGTCGGAAGAACCCTTTTGTTGTGCCCCCGAGCTATCATCACTGGGCCCCCTGGATTGGCCCACACACCCAGATGTCAAATTCTTCTCTGACAAAGATGGTCACCCTCTCACTGGGTCCTCACAGCATTTTGCTTTGAATGATGTGTTCCACCAGGGAAACAGCAAAGACCAGAGTGAGGTTCTGCGAAAGCTGGAGCTTGTGCCTGAACTTGCTGGTCTTATTAACAGCCAGTGTGCGGAGCAGCTGTTTTCAGGGATGAGAAAGAACAATTACTTTTTTAATCTGACAACCCCATCAACGCATATATTTCTACAACAAAACATTCTCCATCATTACAACATGGCAAGGACCAAAACATTTAAGATCACTACAGCAAGATTGTTCCTCCAGATGTTGCAATGTAGTGTGACAGCCATGGAAGGGTAGTCTTAGGTATGCTATTGAATAATTTATGCACAGTTGTTGTCTTCATCTACTTTAGACAATAATGTATAGCATTTTTCCCTATAGCTCACTCCCCATCAGCTGCAATGTCAGCAGGGTCATCTTGCAAAGAACAAGACGAGTCTCAAGAGTGTGAGTCATTGCTCTATTTTACACATCATTCAAAGGAGAAATGTAACAGTTCACACTTAATTTTATTTTTCTGTTGTTGCATTTTACAGTACTAAATGATGACAGTGAGCAGAGACCTCATGGAGAATTCACTAGTCTCCACAAGTTATCAGCACACAGAGCAGGCTGGGGACAGGAACTCCATAGAGAATGTACTGTGCTGATATGGTTTATGTAATATTTTTCAAAATCTTTCAATAATTTGTGTTTATGTGTTCTATTAGATCCTGAACTGTTGCCTCAAAGTGATTGAGAAGGTAGTGTAGCTCTTGTGAAATATTTAATTCAAATGAATTGGATAGTCAAGTTCAATTGTCAATACATTTTTACAGAAGAGATTTAGCAAACTATCTCTGTTACAGAGAGTAGAGAATGTGTTTGCTGCAGACAGCTATGTCATTTCCTCTTGGTTCCCACCATCATCGAGGAACCCCATGGATCACCTGCCGGTAATTTGTTTAACGGTTTTGCTTTATTGAGTGAAGTTTGAGCATTTCATATTCAGCTATTGATGTCTCTTTACAGGACAATGCAGCCAGTCTACAGTGGATTCTTCTCCCAGTGTTCGTACCTGGACATTGGATACTCTGTGTAAATACCTTTTATATTTTCTTCTACTTTCCTTACACAACAAAGTTGCTCATTGCTGATTTTAATATTTTGCTATAATTAAATGCTTGTCAGCTCTGTTGGGATTTCAGGAACATTCCACAACTCAATGTATCTGGTTATATTTGAATTTCAACATTTAACAGATACTGAGGCCACAGGCTAGGGAGATTTTCTTTCTAGATTCCCTCAGTGGCAGCGTATGGAGAGATGAGAGTAGAACCAGTCTATTCAGGTTTTTAGGGCACCTCACATCATCCTATCTGGATAGTGGTAGTTCTGTTTTAACCACTTGTCCTTTTGTTTGTTTTAATCAATGGTTCTGTTTTTAGTTGATCTAAAATATTTAATTCCATATTCCAACTATTTTGATTCCTTAAACAGATGGAAACAGAACTATATAACTTATTTCAGTGGGGCAGTTCTGTTTAAGCCTGTTATGAATTTTTTTTATTTGAAGTTCCAACCGCTTCTTTATTCTGTTCAAGCTTTGTTCCAATCGTTTATGCATGCTTTTCAATCAAAAGTTGATTGTAGTTGAGTTACTTTTATTTACTTCTGCTTACTATTTGTATAGACCCATTGCTTACAGCATATCTCCTGGTCCCTAGAGGAAGCTTGGTGTGAATAATGTCCGGGTGAGATAGTACTTAATAGCATTTGCTAACATTTAACTATTTTCTTGCCATTCTTTTATTAAAATACCTTGTTCACACCTCAGGGCCTAACAAATCAATGCTTCTCCAACAACTGTGGTGTGTTTGTTTTGATGGTAAGACATATTCAGTATGTTATAGCATTGCTGTTATCTGTAAAATGTTTGCTTGCTACATTCAAAACATTAATTTCTATTGAAAAAACGAATCATGGGGTAATATGCCAATATACATAACATTATATTAACCAGTACTTCTTGGCTTACAGTACGCTCTGTACATTGTAGTGGGGGCCAATTGCGATTCCAGAAAGGTATGTGTAAATTGTGATACATTATGGTTAATATACAAGGTGTTATTTTTTTTAACATATTTAAATCGTCCTGCATTTCCTTTCCTTCTTCAAAGGAAAACATGCTGCAAATTCGGAGATGGTGGTGTCTTGTTCTCCTGCAGAACTTCCCCATGCCATAAGTTCCCTCAATATAACACTTTAGAATCACATCACAAAAAAAAACTGTTTTACTCACTGTCAACAGACCAACATGAATGTTTTCATAGTGAATGTATGTTGTCATTAAATCACAAAGGCCTGAAGAAGATTGATTGCAGGACAGAAAAAGGCGACGAGAGCAAAGACGGCAACAGGTGAGAAGTCATGTGATTAATTAGTCTTGTAGTCAACTATTGCTTGCAAACTAAAGCATAATCCCTCCACTTATTTCATGATTTGGAAGCGGTCCCTCCAAAAAGATTTAGCTATTCTGTTTCTGAAGTATCAGGTATTAGCGGTATTATTGTATACACATCCATCAATGTTGTAGAGGTGGTTTTGCAGTCATTCTCCATTTTCGTTAAATGAGTATACTTAAAATCAGCTACTGATCTTTTTTACATCTTGCATTGTTATTGTGCCTATAACAACCACAGTCTGTTTCCTTTCTAGAGGTTGCTGAGACCTAGACAGAACGGGGTATGTTGCCTGTTGTGGGCGTTTCTTATTTCACTGTTTTCTGCCTTCTCCAACCTTTATTAGGGCCCGACCACCATGAAAGGTAACATGTTTGATCATACATACAGAGGCAGCCAGGTGGATTACAGGGGTCTTTATTGCACCGTATCTTCCTTATTGCTCTGTAACACAGTACAGCAGTGGCATGTCAATCGCATTGGTCTCAGGATAACAGTCTGAACAAAACACAGAACAGATGCAAATGATTATGCTAGGCTAACACTGACAATGTACATTTCAGTAAGTCTCTAAAATATAATTTTAAAGACTAGATAGCTTATAGTCTGGGCTCAAGATAGTTAGCTAACGTCAATATATGTACATTACATGGTAAAATACAAAGTATGAACATTTGAAATCTCACAAAATTATTAATTATCCCGGAACATGCGGGAGAACGTGACCTACCACTGCGCTTCCCGCATCACTCTGTGTAGTTCCGTAAACACAATGTCATAACTACCACCGTGCCAATAGGTGGCATTGTTGCCCCGCTTTTGCCATAATTATTAAACCAAGTATTTTCTACTCCGTTACATATGTATGTATGTATGTGTATATATATATATATAGGTATGTATCTATGTACAGTACAGGCCAAAAGTTTGGACACACCTTCTCATTCAATGTGTTTCTTTATTTTCATGAAGGCATCAAAACTATGAATGAACACATATGGAATTATGTACTTAACAAAAAAGTGTGAAATAACTGAAAACATGTCTTATATCTTAGATTCTTCAAAGTAGCCACCCTTTGCTTTTTTTGATAACTCTGCAAACCCTTGGTGTTCTCTGAATGAGCTTTATGAGGTAGTCACCTGAAATGGTTTTCACTTCACAGGTGTGCTTTGTCAGGGTTAATTAGTGGAATTTGTTCCCTTATTAATAAAAAAGCAAAGGGTGGCTACTTTGAAATGTTATATGTGTGTATATGTGTGTGTATATATATAAGTTTAAACATATACAGTATGTATATATGTATTACCATTATTTTATTCACAAGTTGAGACAAAAATGTATATCAAATAGTATGTATTATTATTACTATTATTATGTAGGCTGGTATTTACATTTAAGATACAAAAAGAAACATGTTTTCCAAAAGAACTACATTTTGGCACCAGACCTGAACCCAGAGGTGTAACATATCAGGACAGAGTTGATCAAACAATGCCACGTAAGACATTTAAATTATCAGCTCTCCCTGTGTATTTTAATGAAATTATATCATAATCTATATATATTATATAATTATAATCAATATATATTATATTATAATCCTTATTTTAATGAAATCATATCATAATCTATATATATATATATATTATATAATTATAATCAATATATATTATATTATAATCCTTATTCTACATTCTACGTGGGTTTTCTATGTGCTGCCTGATCTCCGCCACCAGATGGCGCCTGCGCGGAGTCAATCTGCATACTGCAGTAAGGTGCAATTGGACTGCAGTACGCAGATCGGGGTTGGGCCAAATGTGGGCGGAGCTAAACGTTTGACTCCGTGGGCACGCCATCTGGTGGCGGACATCAGGCAGCACATTCTCAAACGTCAATGCAACACCTTTATAATATAATATATATATTATATATAGATATAGAGATAGATAATGATATTTGAATTGTAAAAAGGAAAAAAGAACAGGGTTGGGTTTAGGAAAAGAATAACGGGGAAATCAAACATGACTCCCGGGAAATAAGCCCTGGTCTCTGGGGAACGCCAGACAACAACTGACGGTTGTTAAGGCAGAGGCGGAGTGGCAATCGGGAAAGTCTGGACAAACTAACCTGCCGGCTGCCTGCCCGCGGACGGACGCTGCCTGTCTGCTGCCTGCCCGCGGACGGACGCCGGCTGCCTGCGAACTATGGAAAGCCAAAAGGGTCACAATTCGTCACAATTCGCACGGCGTTTTGAACGGTGTTTGTGGCGCCACCTGCCGGTTAATAAACGCCACTACACGTCTAATAAACGCCACCTGGTGTTTATTAAACGCCTGACGACGTCACACGCGTGGTGACGTTTATTAACCGCCAGGTGGCGTTTATTAGACGTGTAGTGGTGTATCTGTCAGTGAGTAACTACAGTGCTACACTATCGTTTTTTTTTTATTATTATTATTAGGCTACTTGTTTTGCAGCTCTTCTGGATATTTTGCTCCTAGTCTGTGTGAACTTTCTACAAAGTTAGTTAACTGGTCCCTCTTCAGTCGTAAAGGAGTAGAGGCGTTTTGACTTGTTCTAGTGTGGTTTTTGTGTTCACAATATGTATATTACCATCAAAGTGTTTGTGCATACAGACGCAAAGTTAAGAAGTGTTCTAAATAATATGTAGCTCTGGATACATTTCATTTAGATATTTATTGAAATTATTTTAATGCAATACAAATATATAAATATGGTGAAGAAAATATAAGTTAATGCCATATGTTAAAATGGTTAACATTAATAAAACGTTTAAAAGTTTTTAAAAGATCAAAGTTTTAAGTTGATGCAGCTGACTGTAGTTTGAGTGAAGTGTACATGATTCAGCACGTGTAAGGGTAATCTGCCACACAGTTTAACTTGATAGCAGCCTAATATGTCAATCATCGTCTTTCTGTACTTTTGTTGGAAGGTCATGACCTATCAGCCAATGTAATTACAATCCCAGGTAGAGGGGCGGTGCTTAGCTGTAACCTGCAGAGATCCAGTCAGAGAGACAGAGTCAGAGATGCTAAGTGAACGGACTTTGTGAGGTTTAGTAGGTTGTAGAAGGACATTGTTATCCATTACTGAGGCTGACAACCAGTTCTGCTGTGTTTTGGCATATTGAAATCGACAAGAGGTAAATATACATGTGCATGTGTGTGATTATATATGCTGTAATTAAGTGTTGTAGTATCTATTGTGTCATTAACTGTGAATAGCAGTTAGCGATAGCACAATTGTCATTAGCATTGTTTTCGTAGCATACTGTTAGCTTTGCATGTGAAATAATTGAGACAAGCTACTGATAATTCGCGTGGAAATGGGGGATGGACCTGCTTGCTCGGTTAATTTATTTGATTCAGCCTATTACTGCACTAGTAACCTGTGGACAGCCAGGGGGAACTAACAGCTGGTAAGTAACATTAGAGAGTAGAGTCCATCACTCAGACAGTGACACATTTAGGTTGTTATGAATGGCATATATGATTTGAAATGAAACATAAACTCAAACTGACTAAAACCAAGTTCTGACTCGGTTTCAATAGTGTTAGTGTGTTGAAATACATACTGGGTGAACAATGAAGCTAATGTAGACCCTTTTTTTCAAGGAGTCTTACCAATTTTAGGACAATGCAGGAGGAGGATGATCCTAAATATACAGCAAATGCAGCTAGGGACGTTTTTTTAATGACCCTGCAGTGGGATGTTGTTAACTTGCATTATCATGAGCAGGTGTGTCGGAAATGAGATTCAAAACAAAAGTCCAGTTTGCAGTTCTGGTCTGGCATGCAATCACCAGGGGAGAGATAAGTGTCCTCTGCATAAAACAGGTGGACACCAAATAGTATACTGTATATATTAGGGCTGCACGATTAATCTAATTGCGATGTCACTCTGTGCAATTACATAAATGCAAAAAAATGTGTGACTTAAGTTAAGAAAAAGGTGTGCACTGCAGTCTCCACGTTGGGTTGTAACACGAGCAGCAAATGCGCTACCAGCTGTTTACACAAAATAGACAGTAAAAGAAAATCAAAGAATGAAAACTTCCAGCCGAGCATTTTTTTAATTATGAAAGATATAATGGAAAGTTGCCCACACAGCGCCAAATGTTAGACAGTGTATTGACTGCACGGCAGTGACAGGATCAAAGAAAACAAACGCACAGATAATTTTTCTTCATGTATGCTCATTTATCTTTGTTTCAAAGTCAGCCAGTCACAGGTACTCTGGGGCACAGGGATCTGTCCTACACTATATACTCCATACAGACAGAAACAGAACTTTGAATGTCTGTCACTTCCACTAATGTCATCTTCTCTCTGTACCCTAGTGACTCCCCTCATCCGCTCCATCTACATCTTCCTGTAAGGGAGATCACATTCTCCGAAACAGTGCTGATCCAGTTCAACTTTTCCCGGGGAGGCTGCGGGGTCATCCATTGTTTTGAAAGGTGTCACTTGACTATCAGCTCTCCATCGCAGCCCTGCATGGCAGTCAATAAAAGAACCTCCTGAACCATTCCTGCTTAACTCACCTCCACTGGACCTTGCACATTTTTTTCCATCTCAACATCAAACATATTGAACAATTCTCTAAAATGTATAGAGAAATTGCTTACTTTTCCTGGCACATTTAACATTAACTTGTACGTAATACATACTCATACACTGGAGTATCTCATGAGTACAGATGCCCATCAATACACTGTTGCCGGAGAGGTAAATGACACCAAGATATGGCAGTTGAAGAAAAACAAATGTAGAGTATGTGATAACAGGACATGCAAGTCATCAATTATCAACAGTGTTATATTTGTGGTGGTTAAGTATAGATTGATCACACAAGTAAGGTTAACTAGCAAGTTGTTTGTTAAGGGCTGATGGCTGGTTAACATTACGGACAAAACCTATTTGTTCCTCGTATTCTCTTGTGTGTATCACGTATCCGTCTCCTCTAGCTGTTGTGGTTGATATGACGTAGGTCCCCTAGCTTTCACCAGACACAAAAATGGTGACAGGAAAGCAATGTGATGTCACGTGGTCCACCATATACCAGAAACTATGCACAAAGGACTACTTGCACCCTAGTGCTGCTGAATTTTTGATGTTATTTAATAAATGTCATGTTTTATATCTGTCATGCTTTTGTGTTTGTCAGTACATTTTTTCAGCTTTACATTTTTAGTAATGCATGGAATAAAAATAAATTAAAATGCTTATAATGATTTATCATTACAACTTAATGTCCAATTGACTCAAGATCATAAACCATAGTATTTGAATGTGTTGAGGGATCTGACACCTGCTGTTCCTGTGTCAAGGTAAGTCTCCTGAAAGGTCAAATGAAGTATGACACGTATGTTTAATTTAGTTGCTTTATATAGAGCGCTGGTGGGTGTTTTTTGCATAAAGATATGAAAGTAGAGGAAATAATTAGTATATCTAGCCATCTTCGGGTCAATTGCTCTTACTGGAATTAAAATAAATGGTGATAGTGCCCTATGCTGCCATTATAATTTTAATTTAGTTTTTATTGAGATATAACTAATTCTTATTTAACTAACTTTATGCAAGACAGCTGTGGCTGTCTTAAATTGTCCCAAACTAGCTTTTTTTCTAGTAATTAAATAAGATTTATAATAATATTTAGGTTTGATTGTTGCATGCCCTTTACAGAAACTATTAATCCTTTTTGTCAAGATTTTCAGAGTTGTCAGATTTTCTGGTAAACTACTCTTTGGTTCCTAGTAGTTGAATTAAGAGTACAATATTTTTGAAAATCTGCTTACTCTTCATGTTAACCCCTCTCTTGGTTTAATATCACCATATCTGAAACCCTTTTAACAAAAGACCCAGATAAAATGTACAATAAAAGGCAGACGTGATGCCATTAGGTTGTTAGTGTGACAGCGTTTAGTCAGTTTTTAGTGTGACAGCGCTTATTAAATTTAAGCAGGTAATAATGAAAATAGCTCCTCACCACTTTTTATTACATTTTTGGGAGGATGATTTGGATTGATTAATTAAATAAAGTATGAGCACCCAGTGCCTACTGATGTCTGGCAATACAAAAGTGACATACTACAAAGTTGTGCATTTTCTTTGGGCTGCTTAAACAAGCTGCAAAGGAGATCTGTGCTTGATTAGTGTTGCCTGACCTCCTTCTTTACTGATTGGGTGATTAGAGTTCAAATATATTGGCTGTGAAAGCCACAGGGTGGAGTTGATTATCAAAACGCCACCAGGTGTCTAATAAGCATCTGGTGGCGTTTATTAAACGCCTGGTGACGTCACACGCGTGGTGGCGTTTATTAACCGCCAGGTGGCGTTTATTAACCACCAGGTGGCGTTCATTAGACGTGTAGTGGCGTTTATTAACCGCCAGGTGGCACCACAAACGCCGTTCAAAACGCCGTTCAAAACGGCGTGCGAATTGTGACGAATTGAGACCCTTTTGGCTTTCCATAGCCGCTGCCTGTCTGCTGCCTGCCCGCGGACGGACGCTGGCTGCCCGCGGACGGACACTGCCTGCCGGCCGGTGGTCTACAAAATTTCCTGGTAGATGTTTTGGTTCCACTCCGCCGCTGGGTTAAGGAAAAGGATAATGGGGAAAGCAAACGTAATTCGCGGGAAACGGGCCCATGTCTCTGGGGGACGCCAACAACGGACGGTTGGGTTAAGAAAAACAACAACGGGAAAAGCAAACTTCACACGCGGGAAAAGATCTCCGGTCAGCTTGAAAGTCCTGTGTTTTCCCCTCAGACCAATTGCCAGAGTGATAGAGAAATGGCTCTGCCAATTGCTATTTGGCAAGTGGGCGGAGTCAAACGTTTAGCTCCACCCACATTGAGCCACTCCTCGATCTGCGTACTGCAGTCAGGGCTTTATGCAGCAGTCTAAGCTAACACTGTTGCGCTAACGTTAGCAAAACGTCGGCGTAGCGTTAGCTAGCTGTTTACATTTATGACAAGCCGAATAGCATCCCCGTTCAAGCTGCCTTTCACTTCCCCCCCAATATTATTATACACATAATAAAGGCACATTGACTCGGTCGAGACCAAAAGCCATATTTTGCCGACCAGCGGCAGAAACCGTGACCGGGACAGTGAACCGAGACGGGGCTTTCGCCTGTCGTCTCCCCAACGTGACGTCATGCAATGCATTGTGGGGGAAAGGAGAAACCACTGTAAAAAAGTACTACTTTTTCGTATTTTATTCCGTTTTGTGTTATCTATTGTATTTGAAGTTTGTTGGGTAACAGTTTAAATGTGTATTACCAACAAGCAAATTGCAAAAAATCGTTAGAAAATAAACCTTGCAACATGGGCTTTAATATCTGATGAGGCATTGTTGTCATTTTTGGATTTATTACAGTACAAATATTCCATATTGGACCTTTAACATAATATGGTGACCCTTCAATACAATTGTGAGAAACAAGGATGTCCCTCTCTAGCTGTTTAATACACTGATTTGCACTTGGCAAAACTGTACAGGTGTCCGTTTATTTTACAGCAATGACAGAGGTTGTGAAACGGCTGCATTCTCATCTGACGCATCACACTCCTCTGTTATGGTATGGTGGCCATTTCACTAGATTTACTCACTAACATTGTGGAAACACAATAAGCATGGAAGCTAAATGCACACTTCCTGCGTTACTTCCAATACTAAGTTACTCATCTAGTAAACTAGTATTCACGTGAAATAAACAATAAAACATTGAGACCAGTGACGGACTGGTAATCTGGCATTTGGGCAGATGCCGGAGGGGCCGCGGGCCCTCATGGGCCGTTTGGGCCGGCCGGCCAATCAGAGAGCCGCATGATTGTCACAGCCATGCGGCCACTTAATTGTAAACTGCGGCCCATATAATTTCTCTCGGCCCCCTTTCAAGCATCAATAACAAAGTTATTTTGCTAAACGATAGCCAAATGTATACAAATCCCTAAACACCTGTTGGTTACGTAATCTGATTTGTATTTATACCAGTCACGAACTTTTACATCAGTCTGTATTGTTTTGTAGCAAAATTACTTATTCAGATCAGATGTTCAAAAACGTAAACGTGCATGGGTTGAAATAAACAAATCTACCTGCATTTCTTTTATTTGAATATTTGTTTGCAAAAGTTAAAATGAAGCAATGCCTTCTGGGAATTTCAAGACCGAATCAAGTAGAGCCGAGTAGACCGCGTCTGCGTCTTTATGTGTCTATGGTCTGCGTCAGTGTGGTGGTTGGAAGTTGTTGACAAAAAAATGAATCAAGGCATCAAGCGACACAAGGGGGAGCAGAGAAAAAGAGAGAGAAATATAAGAGAGCCCTGTTGGCTGACGTTGAAAAATGCTGCAAACTGACTGATTTGTTTTTAAACTGAAGTGCAGCTTCAGCTAGCATTAGCGCTAATACAGCTAGCATGTTAGCGCTATATCTGAGCCAGCACACCAGGGAGAGAGACAGGACAGTGAGGAATATGAGGAAGAACAAAACGAGCAAGAGGAGGATGAAGAGATAGACATGGATAACAAATCTATGGAACTAACCAGCACAGAACAACAAGCGTGCTGTGGGTATGAATGTGGATTACCAGAAGCAACAGAGATGGAGACCAATGCTGCAGGAGGGAGTGTAGGTACAGTAAGTTTGGCTACTTCAGAATATTATATTATTATGGAGTGGATGGCTCTGATCATTTATTCTTTTTTCTTTTTATAAGTCTATGTTTTGGTGCAGTTGTTGATAGCATGGGAGTTTACGTTCACCATCACTGGGGCTATCAAAAGTGCGTGTTCTTTCCGTGCGTCAAAAGTTCTATCTATAACTCTACTGAATGTGCTTATCACATGAACCCAACTAAACCATTTCTTTTCTCCCGCAGGTGGTGAATGTGGCCAAGGCCATTATCAATGCTGTCAGAGACCCTGATGCTAATGGAATGACATATGCATTAGTTGGGTAGGTGGTCAGCAATGACATAACTTAGTTTGAAACTCTGGGGCTCAGAGTAGAGTAAATGGCGACATTTGATAATAGGTACAGTAACATAAAGCATAGTCTCGCTTTGCCAGACCATCCACACGCTGCGAAGCAGAGGAGGGTCTGGCTAATCCACACAGAATTCTGGGATGGGAAAAAAACGTATTCTGGCACTTGAACATTTCCTGGAGGGGTCAAATTTGTGAATCTGAGTGAGCCGGAGGAAGACTGCCTTCTTGGCCTGCTCAACCCCTGAGATGACGTTATGTTCTGCCATCTGCATAGAAGCTCTATGAAGAAAAAAACAACAACATTGGCATTATGTAAACAAATTGGCAAAGGGTTAAAATAAAAAAAAATAAAAAATGAATATTTGGTAGTTAGGATCACTCAGTTAAAAGTGGGAAATAATATTAATACTGTACATAATTGAATGGCAGTTTTGTTATGCAGACATTTTTGTCCTCCAAGGACATCTAAGCAACTTCTTAAGGGATGCACAAGGGTTACCATGGTAAAAATGACCTCTTAAATATCAGCATGTTAGCTCAAAGCAAGCTGTGCCTGAGACTCTTATTTTATTTATTATATAGCAACATTGACTTGTTGATTATTATATATATATATATATATATATATATATATATATATATATATATATATATATATATATATATATATCCAGGTGAAAAGGAATTCTATTAAAGTGTACTAAGTATATTTTCTAAATTTTCTACTATTTTTGTCAAATCCAAGTATAGTTAAGTGTATTCAATTATGTATTAACTTCAACTTAACATCTATTTGACTACACTTCAAGTGTAAATAGTATACTAAAATGGAACAACTTTTTTTAAACTTCAAGTGCACTAAAATACACTAATGAAAATCAAGATTCATGAGCAATTAAGCACACTTACAGTACAATTGCATTGTATTGCTATTCTTATTGAAATACACTTAAAAAGGCATTGCAGCGCAACTTATAGTTGTGTTTAAGTATATTTTGTGCATACTGCTATCATACTTATAATTACTATTAACTATGTTAATTTAGTATGCCTCTGTTATATTTCAAGTGATCTACAAATGCACTTCATAACTATATTTAGTGCTTTTAAAGTGTCCCACTATGACAATGTTTGAAGTGAAGTTCAATTACAACCTAAACATCATAAACACGTACTTTCAGTGCAATGTTATTATAGTGTAAGGTAGAAACAAATAGTTTGAAGTATATTTCATCTATACTTTTATCCCCATTTTGTTATACTTAAGCATGAATGTTGCTATTACACTACAAGTGTATTATATTACAATTCAGTTCAAGTGCATTACATCAACAGATTACAAATTGCATTTCAGAAAAGGATCTTTATTATTGACACAAAAGTAAAACACAAAAGCAGATATTGGCAAAAGCAGGACCCTTGAACAGGCCGCTGTGACCGATGTCTTGCAAGCGGTTTCAGGAAAGTGGCGCCAGTGTTTGTTTGTGTGCGCGCATGTGTGTGTCGGCCCACCCCCGCGAAGCTCCGACCTGCAGAGGAGCTGCACCTTCACCAAAATGAAGACTGAAAAACAGAACTATTATGGTAAAAATATTTACTCGCCATGTGGCAGATAGCCACATAGATATAGATAGATATAATTTATTAATTATATGTTATTTAAATGTAATATTTAGTTTTTAATAAATAATTGTTAACAGCAGTACAGAGTCTGCAGTCTCTCGCACAAACACTCGAGGAATAATGCAAACATTTGACGGTCAGTACCAGTTGCCTGGGGGAACATACGTGCCACAAATGGCAATTCCACAACTGTACAACAGCGTAAAAGACGACATAGCCTACTAAAGAATATCAAAGACATATTGTGGATATTTAAAATATCTTCCAGTTCTAGTGTTAAAAATTCCTTAGAAATAAAAGTTAATTGATCTTTGAAAAAGTGTACCTGCATTATTATGCCATTATCATTATATTAGATAAAAATGGTCTTAGGACGACAAGATTATGGTTTATCACAATAATTTCTGGGACAATTTATCGTCTAAAACTTGTTATCGTGACAGGCCTACTCGCTTTATACTGGACCAACGTCGAAGATCGTTGTTCCCATCAGTAACAACAACAGAGGAACATAGGGTCCAAGTTGAAAAACCCGAAGTTACCCTTTAAATTGTGCACTCGGTTTTCAAAGTAGTTTTTCAAATGACAAAAAAATGTTAACCCTGTGTAAAAAAATTCCATCTGGTATAGCAGTACCAAAGATGCCTGTTGGTCTTTAATGAAGGAGTCTGTTTTCTAGAGAGAAAACTTTTGCTTGGTTTGCAAAAGGTTATTTCCATGCAGCTCCATGCAAATCCTGTCCAGTTAATTCAAACAAAAAAAAAACTAGTCCAAAGAGTACAGCCATACCAACGATGCCTTTAGGGACAACTACGTTGTTTAGTTGACGGTGCAGTCTCTCTGGCCCTTTCACTGGAAGAGCCTGTTTTTTAGAGCAAGTGCTTTGTTGGTAAGTTTCCTTCCATCAAGTTCCATGCAAATCTTTTGGATCGAAGGCGAGCAGGGTAGCTGAAGTTCAGGGCATACTGTACATTAGTCCAAACAGCGTAGCAACAGGTAATGCTACATTATAAAGATCTTGCAACATCTTGATGCCTTCAAGGACAATACCAATGTTCCCTGGTTCATCACTTGAAGCATGTTCTTTAAGAACATAAATCCCAACACTGGTTTCTTCAATGGCCTCCTTGATGGCGTCTTCATCCATGCCCTATTTTATAAAAAAAAAAAGAATAAAAAAAAAAAAAAAAAAAAAGGGCAGTCACTAAGACCAATTGAGAAACAAATACACAAGTATTAAATCATAAGGGAGTACTAAGTAGGGCTAACGATTTTAGAAAATAATCTAATTGCAATTTTTCCCCCACAAATATTGTGATTGCAATTTAATATGCAATAATTTTTAAGCTCTTTGTCTTCTGTATTATTCAACAAAGACAAGTAATACATCATTGTACAGTATGAACAACACAAGATTAGATAGATTAAACAAACTGTTATTTCCTGGAGGCCAGGCCTGTATGTGATGATGAAATTAGGTGATGCATGAATTTATATGAATGACATCTTCTCCGTGAACCATCACCTTATCGTGGTGGAGAGGTTTGTGTGTCTGTGAACCTGAGGGCTGTGTTGTCTGGAGCTTTGTGCTCCTGGTAGGGTCTCCCAAGGCAAAGTGGTCTCAGGTGAGGGGCCAGACAAAGAATGGTTCAAAAACCCCAATGAATAAGCGAGGTAAAGATGGAGTGACCCTGCCCGGAGGAAGCCCGGGGCCCCCGTCTGGAGCCAGGCCCAGACGGCGGGCTCATCGGCGAGCGCCTGGTGGCCGGGTTTGCCACGGAGCCCGGCCGGGCACAGCCCGAACAAGCTACGTGGCTCCCATCTCTCCAGCCCATGGGCCCACCACCTGTGGGAGGAACCTTTGGGGTCGGGTGCGATGCCACATGGGTGGCAGTGAAGGTCAGGGGCCTCGACGGACCAGACCCGGGCGGCAGACGCTGGCTCTGGGGACGTGGAACGTCACCTCTCTGTGGGGGAAGGAGCCGGAACTGGTGCGGGAGGTGGAGCGCTACCGGTTAGATCTGGTGGGGCTTACCTCTACGCACAGTCTTGGTTCTGGAACCATACTCTTGGATGGGGGTTGGACTCTTTTCTTCTCCGGAGTTGCCCAGGGTGTGAGGCGCCGGGCGGGTGTGGGAATACTCACAAGCCCCCGGCTGAGCGCTGCTGTGTTGGAGTTTACCCCGGTGGACGAGAGGGTTGCCTCCCTACGCCTGCGGGTTGTGGGGGGGAACACTCTGACTGTTGTTTGTGCATATGCACCAAGCAGGAGTTTGGAGTATTCGGCCTTCTTGGAGACCTTGACTGGAGTCCTGCATGGGGCTCCAGTGGGGGACTCCATTGTTCTGCTGGGGGACTTCAACGCACACGTGGGCAATGATGGAGACACCTGGAGAGGCGTGATTGGGAGGAACGGCCTCCCTGATCTAAACCAGAGTGGTTGTTTGTTGTTGGACTTCTGTGCTAGTCATGGATTGTCTATAACGAACACCATGTTCAAACATAGGGATGCTCATAAGTGTACCTGGTACCAGAGCACCCTAGGCCGAAGGTCAATGATCGATTTCATAATCGTTTCATCTGATCTGAAGCCGTATGTTTTGGACACTCGGGTGAAGAGAGGGGCAGAGCTGTCAACCGATCACCATCTGGTGGTGAGTTGGGTCAGAGGGTGGGGGAAGACTCTGGACAGACCTGGTAAGCCCAAACGTGTAGTGCGGGTAAATTGGGAACGTCTGGAGGAGGCCCCTGTCCGACAGACTTTCAACTCACACCTCCGGCGGAGCTTTTCGTGCATCCCTGTGGAGGCTGGGGGCATTGAACCCAAGTAGACAATGTTCAAAGTTTCCATTGCTGAAGCTGCCGCGAGGAGCTGTGGTCTTAGGGTCTTAGGTGCCTCAAGGGGCGGTAACCCACGAACACCGTGGTGGACACCGGTGGTCAGGGAAGCCGTCCGACTGAAGAAGGAGTCTTTCCAGGATACGTTATCCCGGAGGACTCCGGAGGCAGTTGCAGGGTACCGAAGGGCCCGAAGGGTGTGTGCTAATTACAGGGGTATCACACTTCTCAGCCTCCCTGGTAAAGTCTACTCCAAGGTGCTGGAAAGGAGGGTTCGGCCGATAGTCGAACCTCGGGTTGAGGAGGAACAATGCGGATTCCGTCCTGGTCGTGGAACAACGGACCAGCTCTTCACTCTCGCAAGGATCCTGGAGGGAGCCTGGGAGTATGCCCAACCGGTCTACATGTGTTTTGTGGATTTGGAGAAGGCGTATGACCGGGTCCCCCGGGAGATACTGTGGGAGGTGCTGCGGGAGTATGAGGTGAGGGGGTCTCTACTCAGGGCCATCCAATCTCTGTATGATCAAAGTGAGAGCTGTGTCCGGGTTCTCGGTAGTAAGTCGGACTCGTTTCAGGTGAGGGTTGGCCTCCGCCAGGGCTGCGCTTTGTCACCAATCCTGTTTGTAATATTTATGGACAGGATATCGAGGCGTAGTCGGGGTGGGGAGGAGTTGCAGTTTGGTGGGCTGGGGATCTCATCGCTGCTCTTTGCAGATGATGTGGTCCTGATGGCATCATCGGCCTGCGACCTTCAGCACTCACTGGATCGGTTCGCAATCGAGTGTGAAGCGGTTGGGATGAGGATCAGCACCTCTAAATCTGAGGCCATGGTTCTCAGCAGGAAACCGATGGAATGCCTTCTCCAGGTAGGGAATGAGTCCTTACCCCAAGTGAAGGAGTTCAAGTACCTTGGGGTTTTGTTCGCGAGTGAGGGGACAATGGAGCGGGAGATTGGTCGGAGAATCGGCGCAGCGGGTGCGGTATTGCATTCAATCTATCGCACCGTTGTGACGAAAATAGAGCTGAGCCAGAAGGCAAAGCTCTCGATCTACCGGTCAGTTTTTTTTAATGTTGCTCGGGAAAGGGAAGTTTGGGGTCCCCTGCTGGAGCTGCTCCCCCCGCGACCCGACACCGGATAAGCGGACGAAGATGGATGGATGGACATCTTTTATTTAACTACTTCAATCACAGTAGTATATTGAGCACTGACCAAGCTTGGTGTAAACGTTCATATGAAAGTCAGAAACAAATCACACAAACTAAAATGCAGATTGCAAAAATATGTGGCTTTACCACACTTAGTAGTACTTAGATCATGTAATTATTATTAACTGTAATAAACATATATAAACATGTGGATTGCATTGTTTTTTTTTAAACACACTACACTTTGAAGTCAACTACTGGTGTACACTGTCATATGGGTACATATTTCTCTAAGAATATTACAGCATGGTTACTACAAAGGTAAGGTAAAGCCTTGCTGTCAACTCCAAATCACGTAGGAAAGAGATTGACAGTAAAGACAAAGAAAGATACAAATATGAAGATAAGTAAGAAAATAAATAGAGGAAAGGTTAAAACTGAGACAAAAAGATGAATATAGTAGGAGAAAGATGAAAAATAAATAGACGTAGGGCCTTACAATTTGTATGCCGTTCTTGCCAATTGTGGTATGTAAAATATTTTACATAACCTTTCCACAATTCTAAAATCTTAATGTTTCTCAAAAAAAGAAATAACACTAAACAACCAGTTGGTGTTTTAATGTTTCTGATACTGTTAAAGTTTAAAATGGCTATATCTGAGAGTAGGTCCATTTTCATTTGTAAACAATTGAGAAACAAATAAATGTTTCCATCTGTAACTTTCAATTATTTTAGGAAATATACAAAGAAAAAACAAATATGACAGCACTTACCACTATAAAGCATTTAATTGTGTATGCTGTTCAAATAGGATCCTATGAAAGAAAACATTTAGAATCAGAGAGGTGAACCAAGCACATTGACTCAATAATTAAAAGACCAAACAAAATAAAGCACACAACAAAGACACAAAGGTGGGCTAAAAATCCAGTTTGAGTCCGACCTTAAAAACGGTGCTTCATTTATATGAAAACGTAATGATTTATGGAGGGCTTCTTTAGTGTGCAAGAGTGGAGCGAGATTTAGGAAAATGACATGATAAACAAAGAGTTCCCATACACTGTGCTAACGTTAGTTGCCCCAATACATTTTCATGTCAGCAGCACCCTCCCGCATATAACCGACACACACACACACACACACACACACACACACACACACACACACACACACACACACTGTGTCTGTAACTGAATAACCGACAGCTTTAGCTACAACACTCGTTCGTTCTTACCCGACGTTACATTGAACTTGTAAGCCTGTGGTCTTAGCTAGCTAACCTTAGCTATTAGCAAACCAACATATAACGTTATGCCCAAACAACTCGACGGACCTTTTTTTTGTTACATAAAGTAACGTTACAACAGCATCAATGTAATCTAAATGTTGTGAACTAAACCCGACCACTTAACACTCATTCTTATGAGGCTGACTGGCTCCTCTTCACCGGCTGCCATTAACATTACGTTAGCTACATTGAAATACCGTTGTTAGGAGCAGGACCGTCAGGGGGAGAAACACAATTATTAATGCTAAACTAAGTAGTTACTAGTTAGTGATGGTATTAGCTAACTTAGTTACAAGAAAACCGATATATTTATAGAATGCACAAACAAGTGAACGGACTTTTGTAACTGTTACATTCAGTACAAAAACATTATGAACAAAATCATTTGGATTGATGTTAACTTACTTTTTCGTGAAGGAGACAACACATGGCTGCTGTAGAATTAATCCTGCAACATTCTTCTTCACATTCTTCTTGTTTTGGAAATGTCCTTGTTGAAACAGTTTGCCTTTGTTGGCAGCATAAACGTTTGTTGTAAGGGCCCGGGAAGTGCCACCTACACTTCCTGGTGCCATTTGATTCAAATATACCAACTCTTTTTTAGTAACCAAACTTAATTCGATCATTTAAAATGTTCAATCAATTTCAATCAACGCAAAAGGAATCTATACAGTTAACATTTTTCAAAAACAACTGAAGTCTACATGATTAAAGCATGCTCTTGAAAGGAATATAAATGAATTGAGTAGCATATTCTAAATTCATTTTTGTAAATTCAAAGACCTGCTATTTCCCATTTTTTCAGTGTACTTTGATATGCTAATAAAAGTACACTTATATTTAGTGCACTTTGTTTACAGTGTACTAAGATTACACTACTGATGACGTGAAATTAGTGTACTTTTCAAAAATTATACTAACTCTGTATTAAAAATAAGTGTACTTACTATAAGTGTACACTAAGTTACCACTATACATTTTTGTATTTTAACATATTTTACGAAAGTACTCTGATATGCCACTAAAAATACACTTATTTTAGAGTGTACTGTATAAAGTGTACAGAAGTCACACTTCTAATGAAGTAAGATCATAGTACACTTTAAAAAAGTATACTAACAATTAATTTCCAAAAACTATACTTCCCATAAGTACACTGAATTGCCACTCTAAGTATGTCAAATTTAATACACTTAAAAAAAATAAACTTCTATACAATTTAAAATACATTAACAACAAAGTACACTTTCAAAAAGTACATTTAAAAAATAATTTGATTACTGGTAAATTAGTATACTTACTTTTTGGACTCTGAAGTTGAACTTAATTACATCTATTTTGAAGTATACTTTTAAAAAGTACATATTAAATACTCTTTAAATAAAGCACAACAAGTAGAAGCATACTTGTTTTATACTTCATGTACTTCATTCATATTTCTAATACACTAAAGTATACTACTTTTTTACCTGGGTATATATATATATATATATATATATATATATATATAAAACCTTACCTGCCGTCCCTACCTTCTCACAGTTTCCCCTAAAAGTTTTCTTTATGTGTCAATGTATTGTAAGAACTTATTGTAATAAATGTTCCTTCAGCTGCAGTTACCACACGGTTGAGGTGCTAAATGTTGTTTGACTTCTCAGCCTGGGCTCGGCCCACTAATGGGAACATCTGCGCTTCATATGGGCAAGTAATACAGGAAGAACGGGTCTCACTTCACTGCTGCTCACGCACTTTTAAACAAAAGAACATATCATCCACATAGATCATGATTCATGAACACATGCCACTTGTCTGGTTGACGCCGTCAGTTCAGTAGCCTAGTCTAAGGTCGCTACGCGCGCGTCTTTCAAGGTTTCCCATTCCCTTGCTGGGGGTTCAGACTGTGCGCTATCACTATGAGAGTGTCTTTGAAGCGGTCAGTCGTCATACTGGGGGGGATCGGGCTCCTCGTCTATGTGGGCGTGTTTCTAAAGGGTGGATATAAGCCTGAGACTGACAAACAGCTGGACACACCGCATTTGATCAGGAGTTTTTCTGATCTGGAGACAAGCATCAGCAATCTCCGTGAGTTGAGGCAATGATTCATCTTTTTCCCCTAGCCCTTGTATTGTCCTTCGTGTCATGGGGACTTGGTTAGTTTATTTACATTTTGGATTAGCCTGTCCAAAAGCGTTCGATCGCAGCACGGCTCTCTGAGGGGGGGGAATCCCCGTGCCAGTTCACGTGAAATGACATCACATAGTACGCGAGGGTCACCGGGGGACCCGAAGCTCAACGCAGGGCCAATGCAAAACCGTAAAATAAACTTCGCTTCATCCTGCTCCTTTTCGACAGTTTTTGAAAATATTAATTGTAATTGTATTTTGAATATTATTTGAAACACTGTATATATATTGTTCTTTATCCTTTGGTGTGTTCCTATGCACTTTTGTATTTTTATGTTATTCTCTCTCTCTCTCTCTCTCTCTCTCTCTCTCTCTCTCTCTCTCTATATATATATATATATATATATATATATATATATATATATATATATATATATATATTTATTTGATTTGTTTTCGCAAAAAAATAATAAATGAAATAAAATTTAACTTCAGCGACACTGACATTCATTCAGTGTTAGAAAGGTAAGCAGAAGGATTAAATGTCCGTTCACTACACAAGTAGTTATGTAACGGTTAATGCCCGACAAGGTGTCCATGGACCTTTTTCACAGCAGACATTTTGACTTGTCATAGTAGGAAAAGCACAGCTGAACTTGAAAACCTTAACGATGGCTCAATTCCATCAAGTGTCCCAGTAAGATATTTCAGTGAGTCAGCATGCACAATACCAGGACCTCTCCTAAGTGTTCTATTGTCAGGTATTAATGGACGAGAGTGAGGCGTAAACCGTCAGACGGCATTAACCCTTACATAAGTGTCACCAAAAGAATACTTGCAGATGTGGAGTCAAACATTACATGAATGACTTCTAATGGAACTTGTCTTGACAGTTGCTATCTGTTGTTGATATATTTAGTGTTTTAATGTATTTTTACCATTTTTTCATCCTTTTTTTATTTATTCTCTCTCTTGTGCTTCTGATGACCAATTTCCCTCTGGGTATCAATACCATTTTATTTTATGTAGAATCCATCTAGAGAACATTAATCTCAAGAAAAAAAGTGCTTTATTTTAAATAAGAAAACATGTAATCATCAGTAATCATGTTGCTCATTTGACTCTCTCCCTGTCATCCTTTTGTCAAGGCAATGTAGTCAGAGCTTTTGAGAAAAAGCAGGACACCATGCAGAAAATGCTTGAAGAGGACAGACTCAGATGGAGAAAAGCTGCAGAGGTCAAACAGCCAACTGCCAAAACACAGCCAGAGCAGAAAGAGAAACCTGAAGCAAAAATCCCCGACCAAAAGGAGAATTCTCAAGAGAAAAAGTCTAATAAACTGTTTCCCAACTCTCCCCTGTTCAAGACGTGGGGGGAGAATCTCTCTGAGGATGACCAAAGAGAGGCACAGGCTTTGTTTGACAAATATGGATACAATGTTTTTCTCAGTGATCGCCTCCCTCTAGATCGAGCTCTTCCAGATACCAGGGATCCAAGGTAGGCTACAACCATTTCTTATGATGCCAGAGCTGTCATTTCAATTCATATACAGATAAAAGTTAAAGAAATGGCCCCTCCCATCCAGTTCCTTTTTTGCTGATTATCCTCTCCGTTCACATGGTTTGTCTTTAGATAAAGCATTTACACAGCTTACTGATGGAAAGACGCTGGTTTTAGAAATCCTTCTGTTTCTGAATAGGTGTCTGAAAAAGAGTTACCCAGAAGACTTACCAAGTATTGGAGTAGTGTTGATCTACCTGAATGAGGCCCTGTCTATTATCAAAAGAGCTATGCGCAGCATCATTGACCGCACCCCTAAACACCTGCTGAAGGAGATCATATTGGTGGATGACAATAGCTCTGAAGGTAAGTTGAGTGCAAATGGATGAGATTGTGCAAACATGTGTCATAGACACGTTGATCCATTATGTATAGGCTACTGTGAGACATGATTCATTCATGCAATGCCACTGCTACTCTTTTTTTTTTTTTACTGTTAGGCTCTAATCTATGTTATGGTTGTTATTTTGTGATTGTATTTTTGGAACGTATATACTTTTCTAAGCAGTGTTGTAAAATCTCCTAAAATGCATTTTGTCACATGAACTTTTGCCTTTGAAGTAATAGTTTTGGGAATTGGGACATTTTGGAAAACATGTGTGCCGGTATTGACTTTCTTGCCAAGAGTTAGATGGCATGCCACGGTTGATATCACTATCATATCTGTATAGTAAAATATTATGCTACAGTCAGAAGCTGCTTAGCTCAGCATAAAGACTGGAAACAGCTAGCCTGGCTTTGTCCAAAGTTAGGAAAAAACAAAAAAACAATCTGTCTACTAGTACATTTAAAGCTCACTGATTAATATGTAACACCTTGTTTGTTTAATCTGTTCAAAAAAGTATAAAAACAACAATTAGTTTTCTATGCCATATATATGGTAACAACAAGAATTTAGGATGGTAAAGCTCCAGCACATAACCCCCAGGAAAACCATAAATTGGCGTTTTTATACCACAGTTATTGTACACATTAAACAAATAAATATGTGTTTATTAGGCTACGTTCAGACTGCAGGCAAAGGTGGCCCAAATCTTTTTTTGGGGGTCAAGTGACCAGGTTTGACTTCTTCAGAAGTAGTGTGAACACTCAAGTCTTGTCCAGATCAGATTTTTTCAAATCCGATTTAGACCACTTCCATATGTGGTCCTGAATCAGACCCAGGTCTGTTTTCTTTTTCTTTTCTTTTTTTTGATGCAGCCGCCGTTTGAACAACCAAGGTGGATTTGATGCAACTTTTATGTCAATCTACATCAACATTTGTCACAATTATGCGCAGGCAAGAGTTAGCCCTAGACACAGACAGTAAAATTAAAAACTTCACTAGGCCTACAAAATGGAGCCATAACCCTGCAAAAGGCCAAAATAGCCAATTTGGCTCTCTTTCTCTTCATTCTTCTCCTCCTCAGCACCTGCTCATTAATGTTAAGGCTTCCATTACACAAACATTTTGAAATAAAAGCAAAAATGCTTACTTCCTCCATAACCTCCCTAACTTTAGTGCAACAGCGTGCTGCGTCTGATGTCATTGTTATTGTTCTTTTGCGCATGTAGGTCAGTTCGAAACCGCAAACAGTTTACACTGGAATCTGATATAGGCCACCTTTTAAAAGATGATGTGTATAGCCAAACAAAAAATCGGATATGAGCAAAAAAATCTGAATTAAGCATCAAGACTTGCGGTGTGAACGTAGCCTTAGTGAGCTTTAGAGTTTCGGTAAGGTGGACTTTGTGAGCTTTGGACAGAGCAAAGCTAGCGGTTTTCCTTTATTCCCTGTTTTTATGCTAAGCTAACCAAGTGCTGGCTGTAGCCTTACATTTACCAGACAGATAGTGATGCCGATCTTGTTATCTAATTCTCAACAAGAAAAGGCAAGGAAGCATTTTACTCCTTTTTTTAAGAGCACATAAACCCCTGTATGATGTAACAGCATTTAGTCATTTCAAGACTGTAATTAGTGGTGGAGTGGCACTGGATTGCAATATATAATGGTGTTTCTCATTCTTGTCCATCCTAATATACACACATGGGTGAATAAAACATTAGAAACACCTTTTTAATCAGTACATCATCCCTAACTACAACTTCAATTTAATTTTATTTAAAGTATCAAATTGTAACAAGAGTTATCTCAAGACACTTTACAGAAGACTAGGGCTAGACCACACTATAATTTACAAAGACCCAACAATTCCAGTAAGTACTTCAAATTGAATACAGTCACAACATCAACTTAAAAAACAATTCTGGCGCATATAGAAATAGGGATTTCTTTTTACTTTTGCTTGCCCCGATAACTAACGTTATAATAATCAGTCAAAACATCAACATGAAAACATAAAAACAATTCGGGCGCATATACAAATTCCTCATTTCCTGTTCCTTTTTAAGTGTTTCGAACATCAAACCAATTTTCAAGGACAACACCACAAAATGCAATTTGTAAATGAAGGTGTTTATTATTAAAGGAGAAAAAAAAATCCAAACCATCATGGCCCTGTGTGAAAAAGCTTGTTAAAACATACTATAACTGTGGTTGTCCACACCTGAGTTCAATTTCTCTAGCCACACCCAGGCCTGATTATTGCCACACCTGTTCAAGGCATCACTTAAATAGGAGCTGCTTGACACAGTAAGGTCCACCAGAAGATCCTTAAAAGCTACACATCATGCCGAGACCCAAAGAAATTCAGGAACAATTGAGAAAGAAAGTAATTGAGATCTATCAGTCTGGAAAGGGTTATAAAGCCATTTCCAAAGCTTTGGGAATCCAGCGAACCAAATTATCCACAAATGGCGAAGACATGGAACAGTGGTGAACCTTCCCAGGAGTGGCCGGCCGCCCAAAATTTCCAAGAGCGCAGCGACGACTCATCCAAGAGGTCACAAAAGACCCCACAACAACGTCCAAAGA
The DNA here is from genome assembly GCF_004354835.1 of Perca flavescens. NCBI lineage: Eukaryota > Metazoa > Chordata > Actinopteri > Perciformes > Percidae > Perca > Perca flavescens. The sequence goes on along the minus strand of NC_041338.1, from coordinate 3,569,485 downwards.
ACTGCACATATCCCAGAAATGGCAGTGAACCTGCAGGTCATCACCAGTCATGCCTCCACCATCAGGAAAAGACTGGGCAAAAATGGCCTGCATGGCAGAGTTCCAAGGAGAAAACCACTGCTGAGCAAAAAGAACATCAAAGCTCGTCTCATATGATCCCCAAGACTTTTGGGACAACATTCTTAATCCCTTTGGAAGGTATATTTTCTGGCGTAGAAGGAACACTGCATTTCATAAAAAGAACATTATACCAACTGTAAAATATGAACTGTGGTCTGGGGCTTTTTGCTGCTTCAGGACCTGGAAGACTTTAAAAGGAACTATGAATTTCATTTCAATTGCATCCTCTGTTCGTGTACTCAAGTTTGGGTTCTGCAGAGCATGATCCTAAACACACCAGGTCCACCACCGAATGGCTATGATTTGGAGTGGCACAACTGTTCCTATTGAGATGTTGTGGTATGACCTTAAAATTGTAAAACCCTGTAACTTTAGGACAATTCAATCTGGGTTCCTCCAGGACGCTGTAAAAGCCTCATTGCACGTTATCGCAAACGTATTGTTGAAAAGGGTGGCTGGTGTCACTTTTTCACCCATGATGGTTTGGACTTTTCTATGGTAAAAATTTACAAATCTTTTGTCACTATTGTTTAAATTGGTTTGATGTTCCAAACTTAATAAAAAAAAAACAGGAAATGCTTTTTTCATTTTCCCTCTGTCAATTTTTACATTTCAGAAAACCTGAAGGGTGACCTTGACATGTTGCTCTCAAAATTGTAAGTGTACTTTGGGTGCAATCTGGGTAATTGGTATGGAAACTGGTGTCACTGCCCCGTCTAAACTTTTCTATGGTAAAAACATCTGTCACAGCGCTAATAAAAAAAAAATGCAGGAGGTGACCTTGACATGTCCCAGGAGAACCCAAGTCTCGCTATCATAAGGGTGAGGAACAATGAGTCATATGGCCTGTCTCACGCCAGGGCGTCTGGCTGGAGGGCTGCTACTGCTGACGTGGTGGCCATCCTGGATGCGCACATCGAAGTCCATGAGCTGTGGTAAGAATGAGGCAACAATAAATACCTGGTTTATGTATACCATTTTCACTAGCATGTGTGTAATATTTGATTCCACATCAAAGGTGCTATAAGTAGAAGCCGTTAACATTATATATCGGTGGCAGCTGTGCTAACTCGTGTCTCCCTAAACAACCCTCCATTTTTTCAAATTCAAATTGTAATGAGATTCACTTAAAGTTCTCAAGCTTACCACCAGTACTGACAACATTATCATGTTCAAATGTTATGCAGGGAAGTGTCTATACCTAGCCTGGGAAAACTCCGGCAAATTTGAGATTTGCTCTGAGAAGGGTCTGTTGTTAACCAGGCTAGTCTATACTACAATCAAGTGCAAACTGACTCTGGTGAGCTGAGGCCAAAGTTGGCCTGCCTCACATCTTAGCACTTGATTAACCACAATATGTTTTGCTAAGAATAACCTTTTCAGGATCACCCTGTTTACACATCTGCAACAGCCCAGTCCAAGCACAGACTTATCCCAGTACAACCACAGTCGGGTGTACTGGCACGCCCACGTAGGCAATGAGGGTGTTAAAGCGTAACTCTTGCCAAAATGCAACCTAGGGTCTTTTTGGGAATGTACCTGAGTCAAACTTTAATTTTAAAAGCATAATTAGGACGGAAACGCCACTTTTAAGAATTACCGTATGAATGGGAGAGCTATGGGCACTTCTATGATAGCATAAAAATCGCTATTTTCAAAACAGTAAGAAGGCTCGACACAACATGAAACTTTGCTCAAAGTATCACCAGGGGCTCTACACATGAACTCGAGCATTGAGAACATTGTTTGTGTACACAGAAGTTTACTAAAAAGAAAGGTTTTGAGCATGAAAATTTGATTTTATGAGGTTTTTTTTTACATTAATATGCGTTCCCCCAGTCTGCCTATAGTCCCCCAGTGGCTAGAAATGGCGATAGGTGTAAACCAAGCCCTGGGTATCCTGCTCTGCCTTTGAGAAAATGAAAGCTCAGATGGGCCAATCTGGAATCTTCTCCTTATGAGGTCATAAGGAGCAAGGTTACCTCCCCTTTCTCTGCTTTGCCCGCCCAGAGAATTTGGCCCACCCATGAGAGAGAGAGACATCATGGCTTTCAAACGAGCAAAGTGGCAGTTGGTCAAGGACACACCCCCACCCTCTACCTTGCCCGCCCGCCTTTCACCTCCTCAATAGCTACAGACACAGAAATGGCACATACTAAGGAAAGCTCATTGTGGGACTGGCTCTAGTGGCTGTAATTCTGCACCAAGGCTGAATTTTGGGAAAGAGACTTCAGATACAGTATTAGGGGACCACTGAGGTCTATATAAAAGCATCCAAAGAGCACCATGTCATGGGACCTTTAATGCACAGGAGATGGAAGTATTAAAAACCATTTTGGTGTGTTCTGTCTGTTTGGAATACTTGATCTCATTAGCTGCTGATCAAATGAATGGAGTGAAAGGCACTTCACAACACACGCCAGCTCCCATTCCGGAGTTACAGTCATTTCATAGAGACAAAGAAGAAGAAATATGAAGCAGCAGTGTCACTGGTTGTTCCAGAAACAACAGTTTAATGAAGTGATGGGTAAGCCACCTCTCCTCCCTTCCCCTCATTCAGGGCGGAACCCCTGCTGACGCAGATCAAGGCTGACCGAACGGTGGTGACGTCCCCTGTGTTTGACAAAGTAAACTTTGATGACCTCAAGGTTATTCCATACCAGCCAGCATCACACGCCTTCGACTGGGCTTTATGGTGCATGTATGAGAGCTTTTCGGACGAGTATTACAAACTCAAAGACGGCTCGTTGCCTGGAAAGTAAGTTTTAAGTGAATTGCTTTGCTTTGCTTTTGTCTTGTTCCGACTTACACATGTGTCAAACATATGAGGCATTCTTAATGATGTGAATGCTTTATGCTTATGGTGATGCAGCATGTTTTTAGATTATACAGTAGTAACAGGTCTCTTCTTTTACTTCAGAAGTCCATCTGTCATGGGGATCCTAGTTGCTGAAAGAAAGTATCTGGGAGAAATTGGACTCCTCGATGAAGGAATGAAAGTGTACGGTGGAGAAAATGTTGAGCTGGGAATTCGAGTGAGTAAGCTTCACCTGTCTAACTCCAGATGACACCTGAAGTTGATCCACAGGTTCAGTACACTTGCCCCTCTTACTTAGTAAAACCAGAACTGGTTACCTCACAATCGTTGGGACATATTCCTGGCGTAATATCTTTCCAGATTTGTAAAATCGTGTATCATAGTATTAACTGCTGTGCAGTGTTTGCATCTAATAAACCTTGAAATACATGGATTACTCCATTTAGACTTAACTGGATCATGTTTTGTTCACATTCTTGCACATTGCTTACTTAGCATTAATACTGGAAACAGGAAGACAGCAGCTAGCCTGTCTCTGTCCAAAGGTAACATAATCCACCAACCAGCACCTCTAAACCTAATTTATTTAACACAATACAAGGCATTGTGTCAGATTTTACAGGAAAGAGTTGAGTCTGCTCCTATTGCCATGTAATTAACACAATATTTTATCTTTTTGTGTTATGAGATGCTCAACATTGCTACAGTTTAAGTTGAAAAATACTTACATTTAAAAATGGTGAAAGAGTGGGATACGCCTTTTAGCACAAACATTTTCCAGACAGACTAATGCAGAATAATAAGTAAATGTATATATGAAAGGTTAATGTACATGCAGTTATATTAATAGTGTATGTGTTTGTAGACGGTTTTAAAATGTTAAGAGTAATAGCCTTGGTGAAAGTTGCTGAGCCTTAATTCAAGATAAAGATATTTGTTCTTATCTTCATTCAGTGTGGATTGAAGTGTAATTAATGCATTTTAAATAAAAAATTCCCAGAGGGGCTATTTCTTGGCTAGGAGTAGTAACTTCCTTGAGTCTCGGCTGGATGTCTGACAAATGTTCTCTTATTATAATTATTAACTTTATGGGTCAGCTGCAGGGGTCTCCCAGAGATGAAGCCCTACAAACTGTTAAGTGCATATAAGAAGCGGCGGTACTACCCACAGTTTGTGAACTTCTAAGTAGCTCTTATTAACTCTTAACTTTTGTTTTTATTCATGATTTGCACTAACTGATCAATTATTCTGTTTATCAAGTAGTATAAAGCTAAGCTTATTTTTTGCTCATATAGGTGTGGACATGTGGAGGCAGTATTGAAGTAGTTCCATGCTCCAAGATCGCCCACATTGAGAGGGCCCACAAGCCCTACATGCCTGACCTGAGCAAAGCCATGAAGAGAAACGCCCTGAGGGTAGCAGAAGTCTGGATGGATGAATACAAACACAACGTCAACTTGGCTTGGAACTTGCCGCACGAGGTACTTCAAATGTAGTCAAGTAGAACAAAAATGATGATGCCCTTTCTATGGAATACTGCATGCTTCATACACACATGATGCAGAATGAACATGAACATCCAAGGGTCCATAATGAAAAGCTTTTCTTATGAGTACAAATGTGACAAACAAATCATGCCTTATTCTCTGCAGAATCACGGAATTGACATTGGGGATGTCTCTGAAAGGAAAAAACTCAGGGAAAGGTTGAACTGTAAACCTTTCAAATGGTACCTGGAAAATGTGTATCCCAAGTTGGATCCCTTGACTAACCTAGTTGCCTATGGAGGAGTAAGTTTAGTTGTATCTAATGTATCTTTGTATGTGTGGTAGAGGCAGTACTGCGGAGTGTGCGCGCCACATGATCACTGCCACATTATATTGTGTATTTTAATGATACATGTCATAGTATTGGATACATTTTCATTGGGTTTGATAAAATGATGAACTCCCCCATTCATAGATAAGGAATCTTGATGCTGACAGGTGCATAGACCAAGGACCAGTGCCAGGTCACACACCCATTGCCTACAATTGCTACTACTATGGACCTCAAGTAAGTAAAGCAAGTAACGGTGGTTGTCAAGATTAATGATTATAGTCACTGAAAAGTTACAAGTTACAAGTGGCAATTGGAAGTGTTTGTCTTTTTGCTGCTGTTGGCTTATTTACAGTAACTGACCAATCTGCTTTCTCCTTGACTTTTAATTAAATTTTTGATTTTTTTAGATGTGTTATTATCGGTCAAACGGTGAGCTCTATATCGGCGGCATCAAGTCCCACAAGTACAATGACAACCAGTGTTTAACTGACCCGGGGGAAAAAGAAACAGAGCCTGGCCTTCATAAATGCAAAGAGGCTAAGCAGAAAGGAATGGGGATTTACTGGGACTTCACTCAGGTATTACACGTTGTTAAACTATTATTAAAACATATAGCAAAGTATATAAAAGTCAGGGAAGAGATGTGGCAAAATGATTTGTTTTATTCCAGTAAAATAGTAAAAGTTAAAAGTCAGTGTGTCTCACCCTTTTATATAAAATATAGGGTGGATGAGTTCAGGGTGACTCATAGCTCAAACTATTGACTGATTGTCTAAATATTGTATAATGACAGGCTGTGCGTTTGTATTCTTGACACTTATTTTTCTTCTCCAGGGCAAAGAACTGAAGAACAGAGATACAAAAAGGTGTCTGGAGATTAAGAATGGCGTGCTTCTAATACAGGAATGCTCTGGCCAAAGATGGGAAATCCAAAACATAATCAAAGCATTTTAAAATGTGCGGTGTTGCATATTTCAAAATTTCTGAGGAAGGAGAGAGGTTGGGTCCAAATGAAGATTGAACAAAATGGTTTAATAAACAAAATGACATGACAAAACAGGATTTATCACTGCGGCGGACTGAAAAATGCTCCCCCCATGTGGAGTCATATGTTAAAGGTCCCATGGCATGAAAATTTCACTTCAGGTTTTTTAAAATTAATGTGAGTTCCCCCAGCCTGCCTATGGTCCCCCAGTGGCTAGAAATGGCGACATATGTAAACCAAGCTCTGGGTATCCTGCTCTGCCTTTGAGAAAATTAAAACTCAGATGGGCCAATCTGGAATCTTGCTCCTTATGAGGTCATAAGGAGAAAGGTTACCTCCCCTTTCTCTGCTTTGCCCACCCAGAGAATTTGGCCCACCCATGAGAAAGAGAGAGACATCATGGCTTGCAAACAAGCGAAGCATGGCAGTTGGTCAAGGCCACACCCCCACCCTCCACCTTGCCCCCCCCGCCCTCTCTCCTCCTCAATAGCATTTAAAGCTACAGACACAGAAATCGCACATCCTAATTAAAGCTCATTGTGGGACTGGCTCTAGTGGCTGTAATTCTGCACCAAGGCTGAACTTCGGGAAAGAGACTTCAGATACAGTATTTGGGGACCACTAAGGTCTATATAAAAGAATCCAAAAAGCAGCATGTCATAGGACCTTTAACAGTCCAAAACCTTTCTAAGTTTCACAAATATTTTCTTTGGAGTTACTGGGTGGTTCCTTGAATGAAAACTCTCTCTATTGGTCCGTTGTCCCCCAAGATAAGGCGCACCTCTGAATCTCCAGGTTACTCCAGGTCATAGATGAAAGGTTCTAATGTGTGGACGTCAGTTATTTCCAAGCCTTACAGGAATACATATTCCTTTGTTCTAATCTAGTCTGCGACAACAAGACTGGGACAGAAGGTATCTTCCTGTGGGGACAATAGGGCTTCCTCCAGTATGCTAAATGATCTATCTGTGAGAGTAGTTATCAAACAGAAGATATGGATTTAGATATAACAGTTATTTGATTCAATCCTAGTTGACTACCCCAGCTGCACTGTACATAGAATACATCAAAACATAAAAGTACATTGTTATCAAACATCAGCATTGTTTTAACTTTTTTAAACTCAACAGTGGCCAACAAGAAGTGCACTTCTCTGCTCATTGGTCAGTAAATAATATCACCTGAATGTGTAAAATGGGCAATTGCTCAACAGTTTATGAATGGACGAAGTAATTATTTGTACAATTTATTATTCTGCCAATTAAAAAAAAGAATTTGTAAAAAATTGAGTTATAATTGCTAATTGTCTGTCCATATTATAGGCATTGTGTGGGAAAGCGCATTGCTGGGATCACTGACACATAGCATTTTATAAATACTGCTTATAAAGGAGAATTACGCAATTTATAAATGCATGTTGATCCTTTTTTCTCCCTTCAATCTTCCACTCAAGGACACCAAATATATTCTAAAATAAAAACAAATTGCCGGTGCAACACAGATGTCTTCTTACTTGATGGTTTTATTTTTTAAGGTGCATAACAGTGACTAACGTTTCGATGTAAGGTTACATCTTCATCAGAGTCCTTGCATCGAAATGTTAGTCACTGTTATGCACCTTAAGAAATAAAACCATCAAGTAAGAAGACATCTGTGTTGCACCGGCAATTTTTTGTTATTTTATACTGTTGTGTCCTGCCTTGGTTGCACCGGATTGTTGTGGTCTGCAGAAGCGCAGAGAACTCTCCCTTTTTTAACCAAATATATTCTATCAGGCAGAAAAGTTAATGCAAATGTTTGGGTTTTTATCAGATTCAAACCTGGGGCATAGCATAAGATGGGAGTTTAAGATTTGCCTTGTTTTGCAGTTTAAATAAAGGTTTGGCTTAGCTAAATTTCTTCAATGGCACCAGTGGTCATAAAACCATTAATGCTATTAGTTAGATGTAGCTTTAAAGGGGTGATAGAATGATTTATATAGGGTATTTCACACTGTTCTTTAAGGTCTCCAAATAGGGTATGTAACATTGGTTGGGCTGAAAATGGCCCGGGTGCTGTTCTATGCGTCCTAATGTAACCCTGTGAAATAGCCCTGAATGAAATGGGAGGTTTTCTCCCTTTTTTGGTATGCTCATGAATATTTACATGAGCTGCGCGCTGATTGGTTGGTTTACAACGAGCGACACACGCACACACACACACATACATAACCCCACCCCTCTTTACAACGAGCTGAGCGAAGCTCCAGCCAACTTAGCGACTTTGTCGATAGACTTTTCAGATCCCCTTAGCGACTTTTTTTCAAAAAAGCTACTAGCGACATATCTGGCGACTTTCTGTAGAAAAGACGCCAGTATTGTCCGGCGAGCATGCAAAGGTATTTCTCTCATCGGCTGTCGCGTCAGACTGTGGAGCATCTGAACTCCGACACAGTTGAACCAAATTAGCAATTAGGGACTGTTCGTTATTTATTTAAGGGGCCACCAGAGGAGTTTTGGGACCTTTAGTCAAAATAGACATGACCCTCCCCTCGCCAGTAAAAAAATTCAATGACGCTCCAAAGTGGCTTGGAAAAAAGGAATGGCCCTCTCCCAAGAATTTATCTATACCTTCTACAGTGGTTTGCGCTTGGCAAAGATATACAGATTCCCATTATTTTTTCAGCACTGACATACATGATTAAACCTCTGCATTCTCATCTGACGCATCACACTCCTCTGTTATGGTGTGGTGGCCATTTCAGTAGATTTACTCACTAACGTTGTTGTGGAAACACAATAAGCATGAAAACTAAATGCACACTTCCTGCATTACTGCATTACTTTAAATACTAAGTTACTCCTCTAGTAAACTAGTATTCACATGAAATAAAACAATAAAACATTGAGACCATTCAGCAAGGCACTCTGGGTAACATTCAACACACATACTGGTTGCTATGGACTCGTCACTAGGCTTCCGCCACTTCGCCGTTTAAACAAAGTGGAATAAACGTAAGTCCAAATCTACACAAAATCCGCAATCAATTAGTAAGCTGACATCTAATGTATTTACATGGCATTTAGGAAACCTTTATTGCAACCTTGGCACGGTAAGATGTCCAGACTAGCAACATTCATTTTCGTTTTTTACATCCTGCTGCTCGCATCGTCAGCCAGGAAATATTTTTTTTACTAAAGCAGTATATGAAATCAGATGTATTACCTACCACCATTTAGTTTAGTTTTGTGTTATTTAAGATATTTATAAAATATCTGGTCATGCCAGAGTAATTATTAAACTATGCAATTATCTGTTTCAGCCACCAGGGGGACAGCTCCCCTTGCCCCACAGCAAACTCATGGGTCAGACCCATCTGGTAGCGAAGGAGGGCAGAGACTAAGAGCTACATGGAAAAATATGCACCAAACAAGCCACTTTAAAATTTTGCTGTTTCATGAATACAAAAGTTGGGTGACACCCCCCATCTGGACTGAAAAATGTTGGATGACCCTCCCCTCAACAAAGAATAAAAATACAAGACCATCACCTATTTTCCTCCAGTGGTCCATTCCATAAATACCAAACGGTCCCTTAGCCATCATTTTTTGTAAAACGGACCATATTTGAGCTCTACATTGTTGATTTATGGCATAAAAAGTCTCAGAAGTGAATTTAGTAATGAAATAGCAGACAAACAATGTATAAAGTGTCTAAGATCTGCGCAACCAACATTGAGAACACCAGCTGGTCTCAGACCAGTGGTTTGTATGTACATTTTGGGGCATGACAAAGGTACAGACAAGAGCCAAATAAGGTACAATACTTGAGAACCAAGCCTCCTTCTATAAATACTCCTTTATGGTTTGTCTGGTTTCCCCAATCAGCTTAAACTATTGTATTGTTGTTAGTACTTTTGTAGTTCTGATTATTACAAAGGTACAACTTGTTCAGATGTCTAATTACTATTGTTGGAAATTATGGGCGTTCTGGCTAGGCGAGAAAAAAAAACCTTTGACTGTGAACTTTATTGTGGCTTCCTTATAGTATAGCATAATATGCACAGTTTCCAAACCTTCTTAAACATCAAATTCAAAGTCTGACATCAACAAAGAAAAAAAAAGAAACAAAGAAAAGAAACATTTAAATTTTTTGTTCACTCCAACGTACAAAAACATTTCTTGCAAGTAACAAGTAAGGAAGACACTTAGGGGAAATAGTGGAGTAAAAGTAAAAGTTTCCAGAAATATAAAAAAAAAATTTGGGCTGTTCCTAGGAAATATGTGATATAAGACTATGTTATTCTGGGGCCATTCAATTCAAAGGAGTTCAACGCATTGAGAGTAGAATGTGGTAAACTTAATTGCAATTCATTTTCTTGACCACATTAGATTAGAAATATTTTGTGCATAAAGTTGACTTACTTTTCCCCCACCCTGCCTGGTACAATCTGGTAACACCAACACCAAAAGATCTGGTAAAAATGTGGACCCCAGGGACACTAGCTGTGTTTAAGGACACATCTAATGGGGATCCTATAATAAACTTAATTCAATTTGGCCTGATAATGGCTCTATAGGAAAGGACAGGTGTCATTAAGATGCACGCGGTCACTAAAAGTGGAAATCTTCACTTGACTGTGGAGATGCATGGAAGATTAGCCTGACGTCGTAATACTCAGATTCAAGTCAGAATATGAGTTTGATACTGCTCCATTGGGCTGTGATTATGTGTTTCAAACGAACCAGGAAAGAAAATGCCTCTGCACTCAATTGGATAGACCTACAACCAATCAGAGCAATGGAGTATGTGACGTATGCGCCCCATCTTCTTAGCGACCATCGGGGCCAGCTGATAAATTCAACTTTTGCCGAATCCTGTAGGAAGGATGGCAAAAACATCTTTCCGATCGACAAATGCCTTGTTTCTCTTTTAAAATGAATGCGCTGTCAATATATTGTATAACAGACGCAATGGCGGAATCTACACATCTCAATTAATTACTGACTCAGTATATATATCTATGATCTCAATTCTCCAGCGCCAGCCATCTTTGTTGTAAACTAATTCAACCCAAGTGCTCTTTGATGACGTGGTTGATTACGTTACTGTTGATCATCTGTCCATCATCATATAAACCCCACCCTGACAATTTGATTGGTCCGAACAGCTCTGGTTCAAGCATAGTTGCTCCACAATGAATCAAGTCCAGACCAAACTTCCCGAGCTCAAATGTTGTGGGCGGAGCTAAGTTCGGCTGGCATCCAGGCTAATGGAAGATCAGGGGCTCACCAAAATCACTAGGAATTCTCTTCATGTGACACCTACCATACTGCTGCAGTCAGGACAGTCTTGAGTCTGTTTCCTGACCAACACATCACAGTTGTTTCAATTTCAGTCGTCACAGATGTCTGCAATTATGTCTGCCAATAAGTACCAAGTTGCATTGCAGATATGCCAAAGATATGTTTGAAGTAGGAGACTGTGTTGCAATTTTGATCGTGGTCCCAATTAAGAGATGCTTAACAAATATGCAAATCAAAATGTTTATTTTATGCATTTATGTAATGGTCAGTATTGGCTAATTGTTTGAATGTTTTTAGTCATTCTATCTGATTATACCTCTGCTCAGGAATGTTCCTGAGATATGAGGTTTGGGGGTGTTAGTTTAAACGGAGATCAGTTCTTCTACTGGAGCTAAAAACACTTTGCACAGGTCGCTTTTGGCTCAAAACTCCACTTAAAAAAAATTTAGCAATGTTAATGTAGCCTAAGGGTAGTCAACTATTGATTGTGAAGATGATTCTTGCTCCAAAGAAGTCTGGGTGGTCTGATGTGAACTGTCTGGTGACCTCCTGGTGGGTCTTCAGAATCCAGGCTGTGTCATGAGTGCTGCCGTCCAACTTGTATATATCTCAGCAACAAAAAAACTAAACACTAATAAATTACCAGACAACGGAATGCACAGGACACACTAGGCGTGCCAATAGTGTACCTGTGGGAGTAAAGCTCGCAGTTCCAGATACATGACGTTGTCCATGTAGAACTGGGTGAGACCTTGGTAGTAATAGTCTCTGAACACTGGAGCGTATGTGACCAGGCCCCTCACTGCCTGGAAGGCCTGTTCAAACGTATCCCATATCACATCCTGACTGGGGTACACCGTTTCTGGATCCTGATCAGTGAATGAGTGGCATGTTTCCCATGATGCTGTAAATATGAAGACATGGCTGTGATCCGATGATCTGTGTCATTTTGGGTCCTTTTACCACTGTTGACAACATTTATTTCTTAACATTTCCACATAGAGGAACTTATACTTTCTGGAAAACCAGTGCATCTGCAGTGACTACCTATGCTGCACTGGTTTAACCAAAAAAAAACGTAAAACCAATAAAAGTAAATAAAAAATGTTTAAGATTGAACTTCCCTTTTTGTATCCTCTATCCTGCATCCTAGCATCTTGTTCCTTAGACTTAAAATGCAAACTGCTCCCAATTAGACTGCCATCTTGACTTGGGCTGCACAGTTCATTGTAATGTAAATTGTATTATGGACTAGTGCAATATCCAAATTGCAGAGGGGGCGCAATATTTGTGAAAAGGCAAAATATGTGTCAAACCATTCTGAATGTAAAGTTTCTGAAAGTATTGTGGTACTGCAGAGAAGTCTCTGCCTACAAATCCTTTCCTACAGACTTAAGAAAAAAATCTGTTTGTACAGATCCTCGCAAAAATCACACTATAATCATTTTAATTTCTTTCAATTTTCAATGAAAATGAGAATAAGAATACAAACATGATCATTCCCTCCAATATAGTGAATCATATCGCAATCGCAATATCAGTCAAAATAATCGCAAATAGATATTTTCCTCATATCATGCAGCCCTAATCCTGACTAAGAAAGAAGTTCCAAACAGAGACCATTATAACACTACAGTCTGTTTGGATCCATGTGTTTAATGGCTTACTTCCTGTTAGATACTTCCTCTTTTCAAGGTGGGTTTGGTTTCAGGTAACAGACAGAAGTAGCAGAGTGTAATGACACACTGATTTAAAGCTACTCAAATCTGGTAACAACTTTGTGGAGTGGTCTGGTAAGAATCACCTGCTGCTGAACGTGGATAAGACCAGAGAGATGGTGATTGACTTCACGAGGAAGGGAAAGGCTCCGCAGCCCCTTTGCATCCTGGGTGGAGATGTGGACATGATTGAGGAGTACAGATACCTGGGCGTGTCAACATCAACAAGAGGCTGAACTGGAAAATGAACAGCACTGCAGTCTACAAGAAGGGGATGAGCAGACTCTATTTCCTGAGGAAGCTGAGATCCTTCAATGTGTGCAGCAGACAGTTGAAGATGTTCTACCAGCCTGTTGTGGCCAGCGCTCTGTTCTCCTCCGCCATCTGCTGGGGCAGCAGCATCGGAACCAGCGACACAAACAGACTGAACAAACTGATCATGAAGGCTGGATCCATTATTGGCTGCAAACAGAACACTTTTGAAGCTGTGGTGGAGAGGAGGTCACTGAACAAACAGTTATCTATCATGGATAACCCCGACCACCCTCTGCACCCCACACTGGTCCAACAGAGGAGCACCTTCTCTAAGAGGCTCCGACAGCTTCGATGTTGCACAGACCGATACAAGAAATCATTCCTGCCGCAGGCAATCAAACTATTTAACACTTCTTCACTGAGTGACAGATAAGACTCATAGACATCACAACTGCACTAATTGCAACTTGCACAATAGGTTTGTTTATCTACAGCTTTATCAATACTATTTAAACAGTTGTACTGTTTTTATTCCCAACTTATTTTAAACCATCTGTTCTTATATTGTATCCTATTATTATTTCATGTATATTGTATCCTTTTACTTCATGTATATTCTGTTTGTGTGATGTGTGTCTGATATTTTTACTGCTGCAACACCGTAATTTCCCATTTTTTTGGGATCAATAAAAATCTATCTATCTATCTATCTATCTATCTATCTATCTATCTATCTATCTATCTATATATCTATCTAACAAGATATAGATACAACTAAAAAGTGATGAATGATATGCAGGCTTCGGTAGCCATAAATGACTTTTCCAAAATAAAAAAATAAAAAGAATGATTTTAAAGTGCAGTTTTCTGCTGATGTTGTCTTCCAACTAACACAAAAAAGTCTGAGTGACAAAAAGGATCTATTTTTGCTACTGCCAAAGCTCGGTGGCTTTGTATAATTTGATAAACGCATAATTGTGACGCAGTGTCTGCCAAAAAAACTAAAACAAGCCATTAACCCAAATGTGTTTTGAAGATTTGAACATTCATGCAGGACCATAATCTTAAATGTAATATGTGTATGATGATAGTTCCAGTAATGTACTGTATATAAGTATTGCAAGTAATAAAGACTGACCCACATACAGTACAGGCCAAAAGTTTGGACACACCTTCTCATTCAATGCGTTTCCTTTTATTTTCATGACTATTTACATTGTAGATTCTCACTGAAGGCATCAAAACTATAAATGAACACATATGGAATTGGAACTTAAAAAAGTGTGAAATAACTGAAAACATGTCTTATATTTTAGATTCTTCAAAGTAGCCACCCTTTGCTTTTTTATTAATAAGGGACAAAATTCCACTAATTAACCCTGACAAAGCACACCTGTGAAGGTAAAACCATTTCAGGTGACTACCTCATGAAGCTCATTGAGAGAACACCAAGGGTTTGCAGCGAAATCAAAAAAGCAAAGGGTGGCTACTTTGAAGAATCTAAAATATAAGACATGTTTTCAGTTATTTCACACTTTTTTGTTAAGTAGATAATTCCATATGTGTTCATTCATAGTTTTGATGCCTTCAGTGAGAATCTACAATGTAAATAGTCATGAAAATAAAGAAACACATTGAATGAGAAAGTGTGTCCAAACTTTTGGCCTGTACTGTATGCTCCAGGTTGTCATTGATAAGATATTTGCATGTTATAAAACCAAATAAGATAAAATCAAGGAAGTTGAACATGCTTGTAGGCACAGTAAATACTGGTGTACTTTGACCACCCTCAAGTCAGCAAGGTACTATTAGGCTTGTGTGTTGACTCTGTTCTGATGTCAGCCTCATTAAATCTTGTTTTATTAAACAACTGTAAACTATGGTAAGCGATGGTATCTTTAAGATAAGATCTGCTTTATTGTACAACTTATCTGTAAAGCTGCTGGCTATAGAGAAGAGACAGAATAACTAATGTAATCCTTTGTGTGAAAGCACAATGAAGACTTCAATGCGAGGAGCTACAAAAGCTGGAGCCTTTTTATTCTTAATATACATCATAATTTACATGATCGTGAGTTGGAGAACAGGCAAATCTTTTACAGAGGGAGTCACAGACCAAGACATTGTGAGGAGGAAACTGGACACGATTGAAAAGACCCTAAATAAGCTGGGTGAGTACCAATTCAGAAGCAACCTTAAAAAAAAGAGTTAAACGACGAGTGTAAAGTTCTGGCTTTGTAATCGCATAACAACGGATTAGTAATGAAGTAAACCTATTATATTAAAGATCTGTAATCGAAAGTAATTGAAGAGGAAGACATTTTATTGCAAACTCATGCACATGCAAGAGTGTAACTGAAAGACCAGATAAATGTTGTTGTTGTATGCTGATGGCATTGTGTTGGTTTCAGAGAAAGAGGTTCATTTACAAGAATTTCTAAACATTATTAGTTTGTGGTGTAGTAAATACTTGCCATTAAAGTAACAGTAAAAAAAACACAGATAATACATGTTAGAAAGCAATTTGAGCAGCAGAGCAATATATATTTATAATATATACATATATTTCTTGTTGGTTTTGTATTTAATAAAAACCTTAGATTTTCAGAGGGACTTGGCAGAATCAGCAGGACGAGCATTAGCTTTAGGGTCTGTGATGATGTATATAATGAAATTGTGACCTTGGTTTTCATAAATTTATGATTCAATGGTTCAATTTTATTTTGCTGAAGGAGTAGTGGGTTGTAAGGTTGCCGCTGACTGAGGAGCTTTCTTGGGATGCATAAATATAATGCTAAGCAGGCTACTGAAGGGGACATGGGATAGGGGTCATGTTTTGTAAAGCAGATATGTGAAATAGTTCGGCTGTGGATCCGCCTGAGGGCGATTTCACGCTCCTTTCACCGACTGGTTAGAGACCAACACATCTTTTTAGTTGATTTATTTCTTTTTCTATTATTTAACAGTATGTAACAGTAGTCTTTATCATGTATATTATTGTTTGGCATTCTTGGCACACAATTTGTGTTCTGTCCAGTAAACTGGGACTATAATTTGAGAGGATTGTATAATTATAAAAACATACCCTAATTTTACAATCCTTAATTATAGTCTTCGTTCACTGGACCAGTAACTATACAGTTCAGGCTACTATATATTCATGAAACAACAGGGAGAGGACACCTCAATGTTTTTTGTATATATTATTATATTTTGCTGTTTTTGTTTTTTTTAACTGATGAATACTCTGTTAAAGTCATGTTTACATGTGTAGTCTACTATGAGTTTATTACTTAATTATCTATAGTTTCTAGATTTCAGAGTCCAATTTCTTCAGTGTCCTTCTTTTCTATGTCCATATACACGACGAGGCAAAGCATATAATATGTAAAGAAGGTTAGTTGGCCTCGGTAAACAAAATTTAAATGAAAAACAGTGAGAAAAAGTGTGACAGGTAATAGCGAACCGACTGAATAGTAGTCTACAAATATACAGTCATGAACCACTTCTCTTAAAACCATTCAATGACTCTGTCATTTGCACAAACAAACAGTTGTGCGAGCGGGAGTTAATAAATTACTTAGGAAATTTATATTATGAGAGAGAGGGCGAGACATCTTCTGCTCACAAGGCCAGAGTAGGCAAGTGACTCATTTAATGGTTTCAGTTAAGAGCAGTAGTTCGTAATCATTCAGTCGGTCCGCTATTATCTGCCATGCTTTTTCTCACGTTTTTTTGTTTATAGAGGACAAGTTTCCTTCTTTACATATTATATGCTTTGCTCCCTTGTATATATGGATGTAGAAAAGAAAAGACACTGAAGAAATCTAAGAACTATAAAGATAATTAAGTGATACATTTAATGCACATTGTAGAATGTAACAGAGTGTATTCATCAGTTATTTCCCCCCAGCAAAATGTAAGGTCAAAAACTATTGAGGTGTCCTCTCCCTGTTGTTTCATGAATGTACAGTAGCCTACACTATATAGTTATTGGTCAGTAAACTAAGACTGTAATTTGGGAGGATTTTACAATTAGTTGTTAAAGAATACAAAAAAATGTATCAAAATAATTGAAGGTGCATTGGTCCACTATAGAAACACACATGTACAGCACTTTATATATTGTCCTTAGTAACAGACTTCATTTAAAACACGTTTGGCAACTTTATCTATTTATGTATTTAGAGCCGGTCAGAAGCAAAGTATTCTTCTGACGTGCCATAACAAGAGATTCTAACTCCCATCTCGTAAAATACGGATGCTTGGTCAGGTGCCTTTGTCGTTGTTATTGACGCTAAAAGTCTCATTTAGAGTCATATAATGCGCTTCAACTAAACGCGCTTGGTCGGGACTATTGGCATCCCTTTTGACGCAGTTATGTTAAGGAAAAGTCCGTGATACGTGGGAATGGGATGGTTGAGTTTAGGGAAAGGTCGTGGGTGGGCTTACGCTTCTGTGACACGCGGGAATAACGGGACGGTTAAAGAAGAAAGCGACTTTAGGAAATTCGTGGGACACAAACCCCGGTCTCCTGGGTAAGAGTCCTATGTTTGACCCATCCGCCACCCCAACCAACCTCCCTACGTGGAGGCCTTACATACTACTCGCTAAACCCTGTTAAGCTGCTGCTCTCCCCGGTATGTTATACAAACACGCTGAAGGACGCTTTTTTCGTCGCTTCAGACGCTGACAGCCAGTGTCCAAACATCTGTATTTTACGAGTTTGATGTGAGAACAGGTTGGTTACAAAGTGACGCATGTTCGTCACGGAAGTAAAGGCTGGACTACAACAAATAGCAGTTTGTGAAGAGTGTTTTCTGTTGGAGATGGTAAGTCCCTTTCGGGTGGACTTTGGGCTTTTTCACTTTGTAAACCTATAACGTGCACAAAAAACATATATAACACAATAAAGGAAAGGGAAAAAGCCAAAAAGCATAATATGAGCACTTTAAGATGCAAAAATCGTACCCCCATCCCTTCCTCCTCTCTCTCTCTCTCTCTCTCTCTCTCTCTCTCTCTCTCTCTACCTTATAAAGTCCAATATTCACTCTCATTTTATCTTTTCTCCACCAACTGCACCTCTCAGTATATTTTCGATTTATTAACAGCGCAGACCAAAATGCCTCTGGGCGCAATTGAAAAGATCTACAACCAATCAGAGCAACGAAACGACATTGCGCTGAGCGACACATGCAAGTTGAGGCAGTGCTTGGTCCGTTTTGAAGCAGGAAAAAGAATGGGGGTCAGGTCACAAACATTCTCAAATTACAGCTCAACAGTACACTAAAATGTGTTTCTGGTAAACGATGCTGAAAAGCTATGTAGAGCTGAGGGGAACTGTAGTGTCTGTCAGCTGATAATTCTTTGTAGATTTGTCACTTTGAACGGCACCTTTTGGGCCACGTCCACACGTACCAAAACAACCTTTTTTTCCCCATCTTCCCTGGCATTGTTTCAAGAATATTTGCGTCCAAACAGATCCATTTGTAAATGACTCAACACACTACTTCATATTCCAGGCCTATAGGTGGCGGTGTTTCTGCTACAGAAATTCAACAAAAAACAGAGAAGAAGAGACGGAGCATGCACAAGGGGGTAAGCTTCGCTTCAGAACTCGAGCCATCTATGGCGCCATTTTGTTGCTAACTGGCCATTACTTCCTGTTAGCATTCCGCTGACCGCCATTTTTTTTTTACGTCACTTGACTGCGAATAACTTTGCATCAGAAATGTTTAAAGACTCTATTTGTCCGTTGTTTAGTTCCAAAGAAACACGACAATGTATAAAAGGCTCCATTACCTTGTACCTCACGTTATGGCTCCGTAGCAGACGCTTTTGTAAAAATAAGCTAACGATTGTGTCATAACCAAGTGACTTACTGTCGCATAGTAGAGGAATTACCGTATAGTACAGGAGAAGCTCGCAGGCAGTTTCGACTTACATTAGCTGTTTAGGTTTAATTACTAATGTTAACTAGCATGTTAGTTAGCAATAATTAGCCTGTGCCCATGTTATCTCCTTACATATACCTACACTCTCCGTATCTGTAAGATTGGGAATGATTGAGATTTCTCTTGGCACAGCTACCAGAAGACTTCCAACTTTCAGACACGTTGCTCACGTCACATTCTCTCAGTTGGAGGCTGCGCAGTAAAGCTGGCCATCACCGGAAAAGTGCTTCTAATATCCTTCACTGGTCTCCGTCCAGAGCAACGGGGTCTATTGGTCAATTATATACTGTCTATGAGCATGCACATAAAGCTTGCGTGCTGTATACAAGCAGACAGTATATTTTGCCCTAGTAACCCTAATAGGCTCAATATCTTCTCCAGCAGGAACACAAGCATGTAGTCTGTCATTGTTGTTATGAGACTTCGCGGGATGAGAGGTTGAAGTCTAGAGGTTGAAGGGTGTGGCGATGACATCATTGATATGCAAGTATGCGGCGTTGCCGTCCAAACGAAGATGCAAGGGCAGCGTTTTCGATTTTTTCACCCTGGGACCAGGTTTCAAAAAAGGCAGTACATTTACAGGATTCATTTGGGCGATCAGCCAAAACGATGCAAAATATATGCGTTTACACCAAAAAGCGTTTCCACGTGGATGGCCCCTTACTTTACACATAGTCATTTGATTCATTTTTTATAAAAAATATATTGATTAGAGCAGCTTAAAATAGGAAGTATGTGTGAGCAAGATGGCGGCGCGGTTGAAGCTTTGTGACGCTGTGTTCTGCAAATTAGTAATAATATGCTTGTTTATCTCAAGTATTTTCGGTTAAAACAGTCTAGCATACACCCAACAGGAACTTTTGGACATCGGCTCCTGCCATTCTGACATTGTTATTAGCGTACTTCCAGAGATCGCTAAACCAACGGCACATCCGGATATCCCCACACCGATTGGAGGGCTCTGCAGACGGACACGCAAACACCAGTCCCTCCAGAAAAACCCGATTATGCGATTGCATAATTCAATGTAATAATCAGCCAAAGTCCACATATTTATGTGGGGGCCGCATTTTTTCAAATACGCCACACTTTTGCCGCATAAATTGCCGATTTCCACGCTAAAATATGCGGGGCTTACATGATTTCATAATCCCCGCATTTTCGTTGCAAAAAAGTCACATATATCTTAGCAGAAAGTTGAAAAACAAGAGCAGCCATTTTCCCCTGTTTCCATGGGAACTTATGAAGTGACGTACTGTAATTACGCGACATGAACATCATCGAAAAGCAGGGTGTTGGGGGGGTAATAACTTTTTTTTCTCTTTTTCATCAAACGGCAGTTTTTGCAAGTTCCCGCAGTTTTGCAAGTTCCCGCAATTTATTTTTCTTTTTTAAGAAAACGTGCCGCATAATCAAGGATTTTTGCCCACAACAATCACAAAAAAACTCTGCATTTTTCTGGAAGGACTGAAACGCCGCTGCAGAGGCTAAAGCTAACTCCACATCGACTTGCTCTTCCAAGCCTTTTCCTCGCCAGTGTTCGCTCGGTGGCGAACAAAATGGATGAACTGTGGCTGCGGATCACCACACACAGAATGATTATGGACTGCAACATCATGATTTTCACAGAAACTTAGGCTTAACAGCTGAATACCCAACAGCGTTATTGAGCTAGCTACACGCTGCCTCCTCCGGACAGAACAGCTGTTGACTCCGGCAAAACCAGAGGTGGGGGTTTGTGTATTTATGTTAACAAAATGCGGTGCACGGACATCACTATCACAGAGAGTCACTGCTCAGCTAACCTGGAGTATCTCATGGTTAAGTGTAGACCTTTCTATCTGCCCAAAGAGTTTACATCAACTGTAACAACAGCAGTTTACATACCTCCTGATGCTAATGCTAAGATTGCCATGAAAGTAGGGATGGGCATATCGATCCTGTGGTATCGATATATCGATATACTCACGCTACTAATTTGGCATTGATTTCCTTAAAAAAGAATTGATATGAACTAAAAAATAATAATTGGGGGTGTATGCATCACTTTCAGCTCTTTTAGATTACTTACTTAAATTACTATGTGCCGTGACACCCCTGTACCTGGCGCCGTATTGAGCTGGCCCATGTCACGTGACAGGAGACGAGCAAATGAGCATCAATGTGCGACCCAATGCGTGCGACACAGCCAAGTTCATTTTCTCAGGGAACAACTGTCTTTCTTATGCAGGTTTATAGGATGAGGAAATCCTCGTTTATTCTGATCTTTATGACCTCTTGTTTTTGCTTCAGTGAAGTGTTACATGTTTACTTCTACAAAGAGGTTAGAAACATAACATTGTTATGATGTATTAGTTTTATTTTTTTCATTTTAGCTTTTTCTACCAAGATTGGTATTTTTCTTTTTTTTTGAGAAATAAGAAAAGTGAAAATGTGTATGTTTTTGTTCATATTTAATTTATTTCATTCATATTTATGTTATTTATTTTAATTTTAATTTTATTATGTATTGACCATAATACATTTTGTATAAATTGTTCCGTATTTGTCTTGTGATTTGTCTTAAATGTAATAATATTTTTACTGACAAAAATTGCCAATAAGAAATTAACGGTATCGGTATCGATAAAAATGCAAGAAAAAGTATCGGTATCGTATCGAATCCTAAAAGTGTGGTGTCGCCCATCCCTACATGAAAGAACTGCATTCTGCTATTAGTAAGCAACAAACTCTGCACCCTCAGGCAGCCTACATTGTCGCGGGTTACTTCAACCACTCCAATTTAAAGACTGTGCTGCCTAAATTCCATAAAAAATGTATCATGCCCCACAAGAGGAGAAAATATTTTAGACCAAGTTTTCAATAATGTAGCTGATGCATATAAAGCTACTCCCCTCCCCCATCTAGGCCACTCAGACCAATCAGGCCTGTGCTGTGCAGCTGACTGAGGTTTTGGACTGACATATTCAATCTGTTACTAGACCAGGCAGCTGTCCCTGCATGCTTAAAACCACCTCCATCGTACCGGTGCAAAAAACCAGTCCACTGCAACAAGCCTTAATAACTTCCATCCAGTTGCACTCACCCCCATCATAATGAAATGCTTCGAGAGGCTGGTCCTGGCCCATCTCAAGACCTGCTTACCACCTTCACTGGACCCCTTCCAATTCGCCTAACACCGGCGTACCACAGGGATGTGTGCTGAGCCCTCTCCTTTACTTCCTCTTCACCTACGACTGCACACCTGGGTCTAACACCATTGTAAAGTTTGCAGACAACACTACGGTGATTGGTCTCATCAGCAAGGTCTCTCCGCACCCGTACCAGCAGGTTCAAAGGAAGCTTCTTTCCTGCGGCCTTCACTCTACTGAACTCTAACTCTGCATCCCGGTAATAATTAACCCACTAAGCCACACGTGTCAAACTCAAGGCCCGCAGGCCAAATCCGGCCCCTTGCAGATTTAGATCTGGCCCATATATCAATTTGGGTTCACAATACATTTTGGCCCTACTAGTTGTGCACCAAAACAAAAACACATGACAGGGTTTTTTTAACTGAAATTACCTGACATTCAAAGCAGAATATGGCAGATTTTGCTGACTCTGAGACTCAGAATTTATTCTGCTCTAATAACACTGCAATATATTTCTTGTCCTGCCTATGCACCACCTGTCACCACCCCACTCCCAAAGAACCATCCACCTACTATCTGTCAGCTGCCGGAACAAATTAATGTGTGTTAAAAGTGAACACAGATAGTTTGTGCGTGATACCACCTTCAGCGCCAAACATTTGCTTTCGTTTTTCTGGTTGGTTTGTAAGAGCATTCAGTAAGCCTGCCAAACAAACAACACAGTTTTAATGACCGTGTGCAACCCACAAGCTGATTATCTAATTACTAATCTAGTGTAGAGAAAAACTATTTTTATTTTTGCCATTATTGGTTATCCCACAGCCATTACAGTAAATAAATCATGCATTCTATTATATCAGGCTTTCAGTCTAGAGCCTTACTATTTTTCACAAGATTGAGCCATTTTCCAGTTTCCTCTATTGGGCAAATACGTAATATATTCCTGGTTTCCACTCAAGAGTATTGCTGCTGTTATGGAGGACTGCAATGTTGTTGCTAAAAAACTGACATATATCAGACTGTAAAAACAAAATACCCCTAGCATTTAGTAATCACAAAAAAAAATCATAAAAACAACATTGGCATTATGTAAACAAACTGGGAATGGGTTAAAATAAAAAAGAATGAATATTTAGTAGTTAGGATCACTCAGTTAAAAGTGGGAAATAATATTAATATTGTACATAATTGAATGGCAATTTTGTTATGCAGACATGTTTGTCCTCAAAGGACATCTAAGCAACTAGCAACTAACAAGGGTTACCATGGTAAAAAATGACCTCTTAAATATCAGCATGTTAGCATGCTGACGTTAGCTCAAAGCAAGCTGTGCCTAGCCTCACAGAGACTCTTATTTATGTTTAAGACTTGTGTTGTCTTCCCGTTGACCATGATTTTGTTGTCCTTCTGGGTCAAAATTAAAAATGAACTTTTTTGTTGTTGTTGTTTCAACGTTTTTGTCGCTTTTTTCTATGCTTTTGACACTTTTTAAAAGTTTTTTTGGCTCTTTTTTTAACATTTCTTTTAATTCATTGTCAATAAACCTAATTTATGTGGCATTATACTTATTTTTTTAGTTAAAAAAAAGCAGAAATTATGAATTATTTCGACTAATAGCTAAGATCAGAGGATGTTGAGTGGATCACACTGGTACATGTCAAAGTTTAGTCATGGTGATTATTTGTGAAATTGTGCAAACGACAGCCTTTTCAAGGGATTTGAGAAGGAAGGAGTGGTAGCATGCAAGCTCCCAAATTGACGCTCGTCTGAGAAATGGAGTTTTGGATAATGTTCAGCTTCGGCACTTTTACCTATGCTAAAATATTCAATGACTGAGGAAGCCTAGTGACGAGTCCATAGCAACCAGTGTTGAATTACCCAGCGTGCTTTGCTGAATGGTCTCAATGTTTTATTGTTTATTTCATGTGAATACTAGTTTACTAGAGGAGTAACTTAGTATTTGAAGTAATGCAGGAAGTGTGCATTTAGTTTCCATGCTTATTGTGTTTCCACAACAATGTTAGTGAGTAAATCTACTGAAATGGCCACCACACCATAACAGAGGAGTGTGATGCGTCAGATGAGAATGCAGCTGTTTAGCCATGTCTATTATGGTTGTAAAAAAGTAATAGAAATCTGTGCAGTTTTGTTAAGTGCAAATCAGTACTGTAAATTGTTGGGCAGTGTTATTTTAATCTCCAAATCATGTTGGAGGGTCATCCAAAATGTATTGTTGATAAAGGAAGGGTTATGTCTATTTTGATTGAAGTTCCCAAGACTCCCCCATTGGCCCCTTATATAAATAACAAGCTGTCCCTAACAATGTTATTGCTTTTAGAAAATTTGTTCAAAAGAAAACCCAAATTTCTCATTTAGAAACTTTTTGAAAATAAGTCAAATTTGTCCCGAGGGCAACAGGAGGGTTCAGGGGCGTCGAACTGGGGTGAAAAAGGGGACTGAGTACCCAGGGCCCTCATGTGAGTAAGGCCCCAAAATATGCTAGATTGAATATCTGTGGATGCGGGGAGGGACCCATAGAAAATGCCTTTCTGGGGCAACCTCTAGCTCACCCAGTAAGACTGTGAGTCCTTTGTAGCGGCATGGGTTCGAATCCGACCTGCAGCCCTTTGCTGCGTGTTTTCCCCCGTCTCTCTCCCACCTTTCCTGTCTATCCACTGTCTCTCACTCTGAAATAAAGGGAAAAAAGCCCCAAAAATAGAAATAAATTTTTTTTTGTGCTACGCCCCTGGGAGGGTTAATACATTTTCCTTCAGCTGCAGTTACGTATTTGATACTATAAATAAAATTGAATTGAAATTGAATTGAATTGAAACTGAAGGAATTCTTCCACCGGCAAATTAATCACCTTTTTGAGGGGCTTAACATACTCAGAAACTTACCAAAATTGTTGGTCGCAGCAATTCTGGTGAAACTTTACGTATTTTAAGGGTTTTGGCCATTTCCACATGTCATACTTTAACGAACTCTTAGAGATTTCATCCGATCAACTTCAAATTTGGTCTGTGCCATCTTAAGGTCATAGGTCATGGCCGTGGCGGGGTGTCCATTTTGTCCGTTTTGACCGTTTTGACAATCAAAACAGGAAGTGGGTGTAACTTGAGTGTACATTTTCTAATTGGCTCGAAACTTTTCAGGATTCATAATTGTCCAACCCTGAGAATATCTAAAGGCCGATATTTACTCAAAGTCATTGCACCCCCTAGTGGCAACAGGAAGTAGACCTAAAAGTCAAGGTGCTATACTTTAACGAACTCCTCCTAGAGATTTCATCCGATGGACTTCAAATTCGGTCTGTGTCATCTAAAGACCATAAAAGATGAAAAGTTATTAAAAGAAAAACTTTTCTTCCAACGGTGTGAGGAAATTTACATGCCAAAATTGACTTTTGGTCATAGCGCCCCCCACTGGCAACAGGAAATTAGCCTTATATGACAAACATCATCCGATTTACATGAAACTTATAATGTGTGGTCTACATGTGGTACTGTGCCGCCCCCTATACTTTAACCACACCCACTTACTCAGGACACACCCCTTTTCATAACATTTTAACTGTTTATGGTAGAGTCTTGTGTGAGGTGTCATTGAACTCAGCAAAGAGTTCTTTCTTCATTGGTGATGGTTAGGCCCGCCCACTATGATTAAGCCACGCCCCTTTCATAATTGGTGACTCGTTTAAGGTAGAGTCTTATGTGAGGTATCAATGAACTCAGCAGAGACTTCCTTTTTTATTGATAAAGGTTTGCCCCGACCCCTATGCTTTGGCCATTCCACCTTTCACAGCTAATTAACTGTATGACGTAGTCTTGTGTGAGGTATCATTGAACTCAGAAGGGAGTTCCCTTTTCATTACTGACTATTTGCGTCTGAGTGCAGCTTTAATTGTAAAAGTATTTTTAATATTATTTGTAACACTGTATAGATATTGTTCTTGTTCCTTTGGTGTGTTGCTACGCACTTTGTATTTGTATATATATATATATATATACTTTGTATATATATATATATATATATATATATATATATATATATATATATATATATATATATATTCGCGATTTGGCAGTCCGTTAACTTGTTGCTCTCTCTAATATAACCAATATAAGCTGCTCTGTAGGCTACAAAACGTGCATGCATGCTGAAATTCAACTGTGCGGTTTTGTCGGGATTAAGCTACGGAGGAAAACTCCGCTAGCTGCTAGGCTAATGTGCAATGGTAAACACACAGAATATGGTACACGCACATAGCAGAGCTTGCAAAACTGTGGCTTTTTGTCAACAACGCAAACATTGTCAACATAACTCACTGGAAATCCTAAATACTTCCACACCAGCGAGTCAGAATATAGGAGCGAGGAGGAGGGGGTTCAAGTTCTGTTGAGGAGGTTGACTTGCAGCACTTCAACGTGCGTGTTTTTTTCCGCTTGACAAGCCGACCGGACATGACATGGGGGCGTGGCAGCATCGACGATTCCATTTTTTTATTAAAAAATCGAGATTGTGACTTAATTTTGGTCGATTTCGATTTAAAATTGAAATCGTGACACCCTTTATATATATATATATATATATATATAGTTCAAAATACAAATAAATGAAATTAAATTTCTGGGTGTCCTCCCCAAGGGAAGTTTTGAGCATCAACGACCCAATTTCCTGTATTCAGATACACTTTTATGCACCAATTTACGGTGAAAATACCTTTATATAGCCTATGTGAAGAAGAAAAACATATGACAATTCAAAATATATCAAAAATATAATGGAAAGTATGTTGTTGCATGTCATTGGGCATTTTTAAGTGGGTATATGGAAATCCTGGAGCTACGTATCACATAGACTACACCACTGATTTTATGTAGAATCCATCTAGAGAACATTCATCTCAAGAAAAAGTGCTTTATTTTAAATAAGAAAACATGTAGTCATCAGTAATCATGCTGCTCATTTGACTTTCTCCCTGTCATCCTTTTATCAAGACAATGTAGTCAGAGCTTTTGAGAAAAAGCAGGACACCCTGCAGAAAATGCTTGAAGAGGACAGACTGAGATGGAGAAAAGCTGCAGACCAAAATGAGACTCCTCAAGAGAAAAAGTCTAATAAACTGTTTCCCAAATCTGCCCTGCTCACGACGTGGGGGGAGAATCTCTCTGAGGATGACCAAAGAGAGGCACAGGCTTTGTTTGACAAGTATGGATACAACGTTTTTCTCAGCGATCGCCTTCCTCTAGATCGAGCTCTTCCAGATACCAGGGATCCAAGGTACAACAATTTGCTATGATGCCAGAGCTGTCATTTCAATTCATATGCAGATAAAAGTTAAAGAAATGCCCCCCATCCAGTTCATTGTTTGTTGATTATTCTTCACCTCTCTGTTCACATGGTTTGTCTTTAGATAAAGCATTTACACAGCTCACTGATGGAAAGATGGTGGTTTTAGAAATCCTTCTGTTTCTGAATAGGTGTCTGAAAAAGAGTTACCCAGAAGACTTACCAAGTATTGGAGTAGTGTTGATCTACCTGAATGAGGCCCTGTCTATTATCAAAAGAGCTATGCGCAGCATCATTGACCGCACCCCTAAACACCTGCTGAAGGAGATCATATTGGTGGATGACAATAGCTCTGAAGGTAAGTTGAGTGCAAATGGATGAGATTGTGCAAACATGTCATAAACACGTTGATCCATTATGTATAGGCTACTGTCATACTGCGAGACATGACAGGCTGAAATCACATTTCATTGTGCAATGCCACTGCTGCTCATATTCTAACTTTTATTTTTAATCTTAGGCTCTAATCTATGTTATGGGTGTTATTTTGTGATTGTATTTTTTGGAACGTATCTACTTTTCTAAGCAGTCTTGTAAAATCTCCTAAAATGCATTTTGTCACTTGAACTTTTGGCTTTAAAGTAATAGTTTTGGGAATTGGGACATTTTGGAAAACATGTGTATTCACTTTCTTGCCAAGAGTTAGATGGCATGCCATGGTTGATATCACCATCATATATGTATGGTAAAATGTTATGCTACAGTCAGCAGCTGCTTAGCTTAACATAAAGACTGGAAACAGCTAGCCTGTACGGTGTTCATTTTAGGACATCCTCAGATCTTAGACTCAGGTCTCAGACTCAAACGAAATGGCATCAGGTCTCAGATGAAAAGGCATCAGGTCATAGGCGAATCGGCATCGGAGTAGCCTAAAAGTCACTCAGTCTCAGAAAAACCTCTGTCATCTTCAGACAAAACTGCATTAGGTCTCTGAAAAAACAGCCTCGGACCAAAAGTCGTCAGTCTCAGAAAAATCTCTGTCAAGTTTATGAAAGTCAAGTGTCAGTTGAAAAGGCGTCACGTCTCAGAAAATGTCCCTCAGCTGAAACTGCTTAAAAACCAAACGGCCTCAGAGTCAGAAAAGCCTCTGTCAGCCTCAGACAAAACGTTGTCAGAAAAAAAGATGAAGCCTGTTGACTAGCTTTCTTAATTAGCTAAAGTAGATAGCAGCATCTACAGTGAATACCCATTCTCACGGCAGTTCGTGAAATGTTTAATCTATTGATTTGTGTATACGGACACGTTTAATTAGTTTTTTTTCGTGATATCAGCACGTTTTTTAAACTAATGTATTTCAATGGGAAACATCTTGGTGATCGCAGCACGATTCTTTCTGCCAGTCAGCTGCAGCAGAGAAGCTCTATACAGCTTTGCTATTATTGGTATTTTTAGCCCTATAATCGCTGTTTTAATCAACATGTATTCACCAGATCTTATCATGGTTTATATGTATTTCTTTTAATGTTATTATTTCGGTCTTATTGCCAGGGAAGCTGGATTGCTTTGTTTATGGATATTTTTAAAACTATAACGCTACATCTATCAACATTTATTTAGATGTTATCATGGCATTTATTTCTTTATTTTTTTTTATTGCTCAGTTTTGTTCCAGTAAGTTATGCACCGTAATAACGTTTTTAAAAATCCGCGGAAATCTTCTGGAAGCGACGTAGTAATTACCACTTTGCGTCTGTGAAAGAGCTGCACGTTGTACGTGAGAATTTATACAATAAAAATACCAGTAATGAAAAAATACTGTTTTAGCATCTAAATAAATGTTGATAGATGTAGCGTTATAGTTTTAAAATGATCAATAAACAACAAAGCAATCCAGCTTCCCTGGCAATAAGACCGAAATAATAACATTAAAAGAAATACATATAAACTATGATAAGATCTTGGGAATAAATGTTGATTAACCCTTGTGTTGTTCTCTGTCTGTTTAGCATAATTAGCATAAAGTATAAACTATCACCCAATTTTGTGTTCAATCTTCTCAGCCAACTTCATTCCAACTGATTACCACTATAGTTTAGCACTTATTTATGGAAAATTAACTGGATTTGTCACTTTTTTCAACGCTTTTTTGAATTCATGGTCAATAAATTATGTTGATGGATAATCACAGCCTGTTTCATGTATGGAACCATCAGTGGTATTTTGGGGCAATTTGGTTGAAAGAAACCCAAATTTTTGACATAGAAACTTTGAAAACGGGTCAAATTTGACCCAAGGACAACATGAGGGTTAAAACAGCGGTTATAGGGCTAAAAATACCAATAAGAGCAAAGCTGTATACAGCTTCTCTGCTGCAGCCGACTGGCAGAGAGAATTGTGCTGTGATCACCAAAGATGCTTCCCATTGAAATACATTAGTTTCAAAAACGTGCTGCCATAGCAGCCATAGCCGGCGAGTTCAAGTCATCGTTCGCCAGCATGGACACTAAGCTAAGCTAGACAACATCCAGGCCGTGGTCTCAGGACAGGGGCAACGTATAACTGATCTCAAGTCGACTGCAGAAGCTGTCTGCGGACGCCTGGAGCAACTTGAGGCTCCTTACTAGTAACAAGTCTAGATAACAAGTCGCTGAAGCCTAAACTGTCTGATTTGGAAGGGAGAAGTCGGAGACAGAACGTTCGTGCTGAATATGGCAGAGCTCTATCAGTGCAATCTCCAACCCTCTCCTTTTCCCTGCGAAGCTGCGCATCACTCTCCAGAGCGGCAAAAGGACGTGGTTGCGATCCGTCTTTGAGGCATCCAACTACATCTCTACTTTGGGTGCGAGTCCATAGTAAATTCGATTGACTGTGAGTATACAACTGTGGACGAATGTTCGATTCATATCCCCAGCCAATCGCTCAGACTGATGTTACTTCACGCACTTTGTGGTTTGCTGTTTAGAGCTATATATGGGGTGAGGTTAGGGTGGGATGGGTTGGAGTTAACTGGGAGTTTGGCTGATAAGCCACCACCTGCTGTATTTTCAGTTATTTTGTGTGTGTTTTTCTTTTCCTCGTTATTTTGCTACTATATTCTGTACGTGTGCCTTTCTTTTTCCCTCACTATAACTGAGTTAGATGAAGGACAATCTGATTTTAATTAGTTGGAATGTCAAGGGGCTAAATCACCAAGTGAAAAGAGGTAAAGTCTTCACCCACCTAAAGCAGCTCAGGGCTGGGATAATTTTCCTTCAAGAAACCAACTTACCTGACTCTGACCAATGGCGATTAGGTAAATGCTGGCGTGGACAATTTTTCCATTCTAATTTCAGGGGTAAGGCAGTATAAGTATTGATAGTAGGGCTGTCAATCGATTAAAAAAAATTAACTAATTATTTGCACAATTTGCTGTAATTAATCGCGATTAATCGCTTTTTTAAATTGAGACTGAAGCTTATAATAATGGATATTTAAATGCTAAATCATTTAACTTTGCAAATATGAAGAAAAAAACAAACAAGGAAAGGTTCTGCTAAGTTCAGAATGTTTAATATCTTTCAGAACAACAGCAGCAACAATTTGGCTTATTTAGTCCTGCTGAAGGCTGCTGGAAACGGCTACAAACGGCTTTTGTCACCGTCCCCGGCTGCTGTCGCCTGCTCTCGTCTACTTTACAGGTGAGGAGCAGTTCATCTCCAACGAGCCTATGTTCAGTCGCCAGCAGGGCAGTCGGGGAAATGGCGAGCGGAGTGAAGTGACGTGACTAGTCTCTCAAAATCTGACGAAAATCTTCTAAACTGACCTTTGTTGACCTGAAATGAAGACAGATTCAGCAACTGCACGGCCTATTTCTCGCTTAAAATGTTTTCAGAAACATGTTTCAGTGAACTATTTTAGTACAATATGAGATCGTATTCTGAACGGCCGCCATGACAGTCTGGCTCTCAATATCCAGAGATAACAAACCCATGTGACGCGTTCGTCCAATCAACTGCCGGTTTTCATTACTTGGGCAACAATACAGAGTAGCGCCGCCTGGTGTTATGGAGACATATTACGTTTCTCAGCCGCCACATGAAGTAAACAAACACAGCTGCGTTAATTTCGTTAATTTTTTTTAACGAGTTAAATATTAAAAAATTGATGCAAAAATGAA
Organism: Perca flavescens; assembly: GCF_004354835.1. Lineage (NCBI taxonomy): Eukaryota > Metazoa > Chordata > Actinopteri > Perciformes > Percidae > Perca > Perca flavescens. Next base: position 3,537,947 of record NC_041338.1, on the reverse strand, counting down.
CGCGTTAATTTTGACAGCCCTAATTGATAGTAATATTCCTTTTGAGTCCTCAAACATTATATCAGATAAAAATGGACGTTTTATTATTGTTTCAGGCAAACTTTACAATAAGTCAGTAATCTTGGTCAATGTCTACGTGCCTAATGTTGATGATGTACAATTCTTTAAGAGATTTTTTTCTCAACTTCCTGATCTCACTTTTCACTCTTCTAGGTGGGGATTTTAATTGTTATTTAGATCCAGTACTAGACCGCTCTTCCCATAACCCTGCCACTCTTAGCAGATCTGCTGGTCATATCAAATAATGTATTGCTGATTACAGCCTCTCTGATCCATACAGGTTTTTATTCCATACAGGAAGAGAATATTCATTCTTTTCACATGTTCACCACACCTACACCCGAATAGATTATTTTTTGTTGATAATTCATTAATGTCAGACCTTAAGTCATGCAGTTATGAAAGTATTGTGATCTCAGAGCATGCTCCTCTGTTCCTTCAATTGGCTTTCTCAGATACTGATTGTACAAGAAGGCAGTGGAGACTGGATCCATTGTTGCTCTCAGATGAGAGTTTTCTTAAAACTTTTTTGAGTATAAATAAAACACTAGATGTGTCCACTGCAACAATTTGGGAAGCCCTGAAAGCCTATTTGAGGGGTGAAATTATTTCTGAACATAGACAGACAATACGCTAATTCGCCCTCATCTGAATTTTACAAAGAACGTTTAAAACTCCAGACAGAATTCAACCTTCTTTCCTCTGGTCAAGTTGCCGACCAGTTGCTTAGGAGCAGAAGTACTTTTTACGAGCATGGTGACAAGATTGGTAAACTCCTGGCCAATCAACTGTGCAGATTTAGAGAGAAGCAACTTATCCCTGGAATACGGACAGACAGTGGGTGTACAACATCAGATCAGAAGCTGATTAACGAAAAGTTCAAAATATTTTATTCAAATTTGTATAGTTTGGATTGTACAGTAGACGTAACTGTTATGGAAACCTTTTTCAGTAGCCTAAACAAGCCTTCCCTTTCTCAAGACCTGAGGCATAGCCTTGAGGCACCTATTACTCAAAAGCAAATTACTGCAGCAATAACATCTATGCAATCAGGTAAATCTCCTGGCCCAGACGGACTTTCATCTGATTTTTTAAAGAAATTCTCAGTTGAATTATTGCCTTTTTTATGTTCAGTTTTCTCAGACTCATTTGACTCAGGTAAACTCCCCCCTTTGTTTGTTTTTTACCCTTGAAAAATTGGGTTTGGGTCCTGTTTTCACTTCTTGGGTTAAACTATTATATGCATGCCCTTCTGCCTCAGTATTAACAAACAGCCGTTACTCGAGTAGTTTTGATTTGCATCGTGGGACCCGGCAGGGTTGTCCTTTGAGCCCACTCCTTTTTGCTATTGCGGTGGTTCGCAGTAACGAACAGATACAGGGAATATGGAGAGGAGGAATCGAGCATAAGGTATCATTATATGCTGATGACTTACTTTTGTTTGTCTCAAAGCCAGCCACCTCCCGACCGGGGGCACTTTTTGTATTGGGGGTCTTTAGTCAGTTTTCAGGCTACAAACTTAACTTGAGTAAGAGCGAACACTTTCCGATTAATACACAAGCTCTTAAACTTAAGTATACTGCTTTTCCACTCAAAGTGGTGACAGATCATCTGAGTTACCTTGGGGTATGTTTTACCTGAAATTTTAAAAACCTATTTAAATTTAACTTCCTCAAATTATTGGATCAGGCAAAGCAAATATTATCAAAGTGGTCTTTTTCTCTTATAGGTAGCATAAATTCAATTAAAATGACACTTCTCCAAAGTTCCTATATCTTTTCCAATGTCTCCCCATTTTTCTCCCCTAATCCTTTTTTAAGGCCCTTGACTCTTTAATGATAAATTATATTTGGAATGGTAAACACCCTCGGTTACGGAAACCTTTTCTTCAAAGACCCAAACAAACAGGTGGAATGGCCTTCTCTAATTTCCAATACTATAACTGTGCTGCTAATATTTGTTCTTTTGTGTATTGGGTGCATTTTCACCTCAACGACTCAGCCCCAGTCTGGGTAACAATGGAGTCCAGCACTATTAGCCCATTGTCTCTATCTGCCCTCTTAAGCGCCGCACTCCCACTCTCTTCTGCTATTCCCAATAGTAGTCCCATGATTAAACACTCCCTTCGAATCTGGACCCAATTTAGGAAGAATTTTGGATTGCAGATTTTTTCACTTCTCAGCCCAATTGCAGCTAATCATCTGTTTGCTCCCGCGATGGTGGATGATGCATTTAAGATCTGGCATAAAAAAGGCTTAAAATGCATCAGAAATTTATTTATTAATGATCTATTTGCTAGTTTCTCTTAAATGACAAAAAAACTTTGGTTTCGTAAAGACAATTCTTTTCAGATTTCTACAAATCCGGCATTATATACAGAAGTTAATTCCCCAATTCCCTAATAAGCCCCCAGTTAATCATGTTTCTTTCTGTTAACCCCACATTAAAAGGCACAATTTCTGTCTTTTACAACCTTATTTCAAAGTTGCATAGCCTTTCATTAGCAGCTATAAGAACCATATGGGAGCAGGACCTAGGTTCTACCTTCACATGTGGGATTCAGTCCTGGATCAGATACACTCTGCTGTATGAATTTAGAGAAAATACCTTACACTACCCAGGGATCTGAGAATAAATTTTACAAAATATGTCACCCCTTCTTGACATTTTTTGAGAAACCAACTACAACAATATCAGAGTGGCTACCCCCTTCCCCTCTTTTAATTTATTTTATTCCATTCTATTTATGTATGTTTTTGTTTGTTTCTTTTTTTTTAAGGAGTGTATTTCGTTTCTGCCATGCTTAACCCTTTTAAACTGTATGTATTATAATTTAGACTGTGATTTAAATCATCACTTGTAGGAATTTGTAAGTGTACAGACAGTTTATTAAAAAGATAGTTTATAAAGACAGTACGACGAACGCCGTTTAACCAGTAACCAGTAACATGGTCACATTCGATTAGCATGAAAACATGTCCCAGAGAATGGTCGACTCGGTACCCATGTGTTATTAACCCCTAGGTTCATTTTCCTTTAATGTTTAAATTTCATTTCAATTGCAACCTGTAGTTTGTGAGCATGTGAGGCACGTCTATAATCACAACTGTTGCTCTCAAAATTGTAAGTGTACTTTGCACTCTGGGTAATCGGTATGGAAAATGGTGTCACTGCCCCGTCTAAATTTTCTATGATAAAAACAACATCTGTCACACCCCTAATAAAAAAAAAATGCCTGCATTTTCTCTCAATTTAGAAAACCTGAAGGGTGACCTTGACATGTACGTGAAGTCGCTCGAGCAGGAGAACCCAAGTCTCGCTATCATAAGGGTGAGGAACAATGAGTCATATGGCCTGTCTCACGCCAGGGCGTCTGGCTGGAGGGCTGCTACTGCTGACGTGGTGGCCATCCTGGATGCGCACATCGAAGTCCATGAGCTGTGGTAAGAATGAGGCAACAATAAATCTTTTATACCTGGTTTATGTATACCATTTTCACTGGCATATATGTCATTTTTGATTCCACATTAAAGGTGCTATAAGTAGAAGCCGTTAACATTATATATTAGTGGCAGCTGTCCTAACTCGTGTCTTCCTAAACAACCCTCCGTTTTTTTCAAATTCAAATTGTAATGAGATTCTCTTAAAGTTCTCAAGCTTACCACCAGTACTGACAAATGTTTACAATGTCTATACCACCACCAAGTGCAAACTGACTCTGGTGAGCTGATGTCAAAGTTGGCCTGCCTCATGTTATGGCTGTGGCTATGACCCAGAACACAGAGTATCACAACACGGACAGTCAGACACGGAGGAAAACGTTTAAAATGTCTTTTAATGATCGTCACAGAAATAAACAAAGCAGCCAGGGACAGTTAGCTGCGCCGGTGGAGGAGACAAGACTGCAGCAGGCGTGGGCAGAGTGTGGCGTGTCCAAAAAACTCTCACAGGAATTCAAGCAGGGAGATGGAAGGTCTGAGGAGCAAATGGCTGGCGGAACAGCAGTCTAAGGCAACAGGTTGAGTGGTGTAGGTCACTTTGGTAGCTGTAACGATCTGGCGCCGAAGACAGGTTCCAACCAGGTCTAAATACTGCAGCCATGATCAGAGGAATCAGCAACTGCTGAGCAGAAGGAGATTGCAGAATCGCCGGCAGCCGTGCAAGTAGGTTGATCGCCCAGCCACGACCCTTGACCTACTTCCAGCCGCTCCAGCAAAACAGACAGACACAGGGAAAAGGGGAGAAAGACAACAAACACACCCAGGATGGGAGAACACAGCGGCCTCCATAACACCTCACATCTTAGCCCTTGATTAACCATAATACATTTTGCTAACAATAACTTTTTCAGGAACGCCCTGTTTTCCCATTTGCAACAGCCCCGTCCAAGCACAGAGTTATCCCAGTACAACCACAGTCGGGTGTACTGGCATGCCCACGTAGGTAATGAGGGTGTTATAGGCCTTGCACAGTGGAGGGAATGAGGGTAGGGCAAGTGCTGCTCAGACTTGCAACCTTCTAGTCACAGCTCATTTGTAGTGCAGTAGTAAGTTTGGCAAGCTGACTTTGTAATTGCGCATTAGCCAAAACAAAACAGTCTAATTTGGGTAACATTAACTAGATCTCTGCATCGAAATTGGACATTTTTCAGTCTGAAGCTCCCTCCACCTTCCAAATGCTGCACCAGTGTTCCCTTGGGTTGCGTACAAATGAAACATAATGCACAGGAGATGGAAGTATTCAAAACCATTTGGGTGTGTTCTGTCTGTTTGGAATGCTTGATCTCAGCAACTGCTGATAAAATGAAAGGAGTGAAAGGAGCGAATGGCACATCAGAACACATGCCAGCTCCCATTCCGGAGTTACAGTCATTTCATAGAGACAAAGAAGAAGAAATATGAAGCAGCAGTGTCACTGGTTGTTCCAGAAACAACAGTTTAATGAAGTGATGGGTAAGCCACCTCTCCTCCCTTCCCCTCATTCAGGGCGGAACCCCTGCTGACGCAGATCAAGGCTGACCGAACGGTGGTGACGTCCCCTGTGTTTGACAAAGTAAACTTTGATGACCTCAAGGTTATTCCATACCAGCCAGCATCACACGCCTTCGACTGGGCTTTATGGTGCATGTATGAGAGCTTTTCGGACCAAACTCAATGTTTGACAAACTTGCATGTGTGTCAAACATATCGTGTACATATACGTATCTTGGATGAGGCATTCTTAATGATCTGAAAGCTTTACTTTTATGCTTATGGCGATGCAACATGTTACAGTAGTAACAGGTCTCTTCTTTCACTTCAGAAGTCCATCTGTCATGGGGATCCTAGTTGCTGAAAGAAAGTATCTGGGAGAAATCGGACTTCTCGATGAAGGAATGCAAGTGTACGGTGGAGAAAATGTTGAGCTGGGAATTCGAGTGAGTAAGCTTCATCTATCTAACACCTGATGACACAGTCCCAGGTCAACTTGCAGCAAGTTGATCCATGGGTTCAGTACAATTGTCCCTCTTACTTAGTAAAACCAGAACTGGTTACCTCACAATCGTTGGGACAGATTCCTGCTGTAATATCTTTCCAGATTTGTAAAATCCTGTATCATAGTATTATTAACAGCTGTGCAGTGTTTGCGTCTAATAAACCTTGAAATACATGGATTACCCCATTTAGACTTAAAGTGCTCATATTATGCTTTTTGGCTTTTCCCCTAACCTTTATTGTGTTATATATCTTTTTGTACATGTTATAGGTTTACAAAGTGAAAAAGCCCAAAGTCCCCCCCAAAGGGACTTACCATCTCCAACAGAAAACACTGTTCACCAACTGCTCCAAACAGCTCTATTGTAGTCCAGCCTTTACTTCAGAGACCAACGTGGTCACTTTGGAACACAATTTATAATGCTTGCCTAGCTGCTAGCGTGGCACGCCCTCATACTCTGCAACTGACTAGCTAGCAGTATTTACTGTGCATGTGTGACTCACAACCAAGATGGAACAGAAGTGAGATGTCTCACTTGTAGCTAAAACAGAGAGCTCAACACACAGGGTGAAAAGAGGAGCTGTAGCAATGTGCAGTACAACAAAAATATGGTGTTTTTTGAAAATTAAACCATGTAAACCTATTCTGGTACAACCTCTAAATACAATTATGAACCTGAAAATGAGCACAATATGAGCACTTTAACTGGATCATGTTTTATTCCCTTTCTTGCTGACCGTTAAATGAGATTGATACCACTTTTGTGTCTGTATGGTAACTAAGCATTAAGACTGGAAACAGGAAGACAACAGCTAGCCTGTCTCTGCCCAAAGGTAACATAATCCACCAACTAACACCTCTAAGACTAATTTATTTAACACAATACAAGGCATTATGTCAGATTATACAGGAGAGCCAAAACAAATTTTTACCAGAGTTGAGTCCGCTGCTATTGCCATGTACACAATATTTGATCTTTTTGTGTTATAAGATACTCAATATTGCTACAGTTTAAGTTGAAAATTACTTATCAAACATTTTAAAAATGGTAAAAGAGTGGGATACGCCTTTTTAGCACAAACATTTTCCAGACAGACTAATGCAGAATAATGTATATATGAAAAGGTTAATGTACATGCAGTTATATTAATAGTGTATGTATTTGTAGATGTCTTCAGCTGTCCTATGAAGGCCTAAAATAGGCCTTCATTTATAGGACAGCTGAAGACATGATCTTATCTTTATTCAGTGTGGATTGAAGTGTAATTAATGCATTTTAAATAAAATGAATGTGGTTTACAATTGTATACTTCCATAAGCCCATATTCTGAAATATATTGGGGAAATGTTTGTGTCAAAAAGGCCCACTCTTGTCATTTTTAAGATTAATAACCTCAACCTATTTCTCAACCTAGACTGTAGCAATATTGTCTGTTTATGATAACATTCAATCTGATAACACAAAATAATCAAATATTGTGCTCAGTACATGGCCAAAATTAGTTTAGGTTCACCTGTAAAATCTGATAACGCGCCCCAAGTGTTGTTAGCATTATCTACCCACCTTTTACCTTTTAACACGGCGTTAAGCTCACTTAAGCAATTTCACTGTTATGCCTTGTTTTCTATGTGTCATTATTTCAGTTGTGTCCTTTTGGCACTCATATATAATATAATATAATGAAATATGTACAAAAATTCCCAGAGGGGCTATTTCTTGGCTAGGAGTAGTAACTTGAGTCCTTGAGTCTCCACTGGTTGCCTGACAAATGTTCTATTATAATTATTAACTTTATGGGTCAGCTGCAGGGGTCTCCCAGAGATGGAGCCCTACAAACTGTTAAGTGCATATAAGAGTGCGTCGGACTGGGGGTAATACCAATACTGATTACCAGGGCCCAAGGGGAGAGAGGGCCCTTGAAAAGTCTGTAATATATTTTATTTCACCTGGATATTTTTATTTCCTAATTAAATTTCATAATGCATGTCAGATGAAATGTAAAGTGTTTTGACTGAATAACTTGGGTGATTGACTGACTACATTTTGTATACAAAAAAGACTATCTAAGGTCTTACCCACCCCTTGCTAATGCGCCAAATGGTTTAGTCCATCTGCACGCATTTTGTTTATGTTAGTTGAGCATCTGGTGGAGCGCAAACTTCTGCTGTAGAAATGTCTTTCTCAAAGAAAGCAAAATCAGGCTACCAAAAAGAAAGGAAAGACAGGAGGAGGAGAGAAAACAAAATGAGGTGAAACAATTGGTAACTGACTTCTTTTCAAAGAAAGGTGAGCACTAACTAGAAAACCAAATCCATGGTGCTAAACTAACGAATATCTCCGTGACCGTTAGTGCTAAAAACGGACTGAGACAACCCATTGAAAGAGCAGAACAGTACAGTACTTTTGAATGATAATTTGGTTATACATGTAATCTGAGGTAAAGGCTAAATAAATAAACTACACTAGCAATGCTGTTTGCATATAACACACCATTGTAATAGCCTAATTTAAAACCTGTTTAATTTTAAATTAATAGGCTATAATGTCTATAATTAGCAATAATAGGCTAATCAGTGTCATAGGTAGCTTGGTAGCTCATCGGTAGATACATATCATGTCAACATTATAGTTATGTCAGATTCAGTAGAAGCAGATGTTAACATTGTGAAACACAAGGCCCTCAGTTTCAGAAACTGTCACAGCAGGGAGCAACAGACCCCTCGGCCTCCTTTTTGGATTTGAAACAAGGGAAGCTTATATCAAAATTAAAGCAAACCATGTTTAGCCATTTTGACTGAAAGGTGTTAAGTAACACTAACATCTTAGTGTGTTTTATTATATTAGGTTACAATTAGGATAAGAGGTTAATATCAGATGTATCCTTCATAGAGAAAGATGATGGAGAAGATGTGATTGAGGATGATGGGAGTGAAGACAGCAGGGAGCATGAGTGTTGCTCTGAGCACAGTGTGGAAATGAGAGATGAGGAACTGGAAAGTAGGCAGAGCAGTGCAGACCAGTTTTTGCCAGAGGATCCAGGACTATGGCCAGATAAATTAACAGATGATCAGAGAGACACCATAGTATGCAGGCTGGCAAGTAAAGGTACAGAGAAAACAAACAAAATGTAGTAGTAACCACAGTAAAATAGGCTAGAGAATGTTGAGAAAGGAGGTTTGAAATGTGTGTCATCAGGCTACTAAGCATTATAGTTAATAGTTATTACCCTATAAACATCTAGGCCTATGGATTCATGTGTACAGAGGCCCGATTATTTTGTTTATTTTTTTTCGGGGGGGGTGTTGAGGAACATGGGGGCCCATCAGGACTGCCTATGCATAGGGCCCAGGGTCTGGTGCTACGCCCCTGGGTGCTACCCACATTTTGTGAACTTCTAAGTAGCTCTTATTAACTCTTAACTTTTGTTTTTATTCATGCTTTGCACTTCCACAATTATCGTTGGTAACTGATTAATTATTCCGTTTTATCAAGTAGTATAAAGCTAAGCTTATTTTTTGCTCATATAGGTGTGGACATGTGGAGGCAGTATTGAAGTAGTTCCATGCTCCAAGATTGCCCACATTGAGAGGGCCCACAAGCCCTACATGCCTGACCTGAGCGAAGCCATGAAGAGAAACGCCCTGAGGGTAGCAGAAGTCTGGATGGATGAATACAAACACAACGTCAACTTGGCTTGGAACTTGCCGTTTGAGGTAATTCAAATGTTGTCAAGTACAACAAAAATGATGATGCCCATTCTATGGAATACTGCATGCCTCATACACACATGATGCAGAATGAACATCCGAGGGTCCATAATGAAAGGCTTTTCTTATGAGTACAAATGTGACAAACAAATCATGCCTTATTCTCTGCAGAATCACGGAATTGACATTGGGGATATCTCTGAAAGGAAAAAACTCAGGGAAAGGTTGAACTGTAAACCTTTCAAATGGTACCTGGAAAATGTGTATCCCAAGTTGGATCCCTTGACTAACCTAGTTGCCTATGGAGGAGTAAGTTTAGTTGTATCTAATGTATCTTTGTATGTGTGGTAGAGGCAGTACTGCGGGGTGTTCGCGCCACATGTGCACTGCCACATTACATTGTGTATGTTAATGATACATGTCATAGTATTGGATACATTTTCATTGGGTTTGATAAAATGATGAACTCCCCCATTTATAGATAAGGAATCTTGATGCTGACCAGTGCATAGACCAAGGACCCGTGCCAGGTCACACACCCATTGCCTACAATTGCTACTACTATCAACCTCAAGTAAGTAAAGCAAGTAACAGTGGTTGTCAAGATTAATGATTATAGTCACTAAAAAGTTACAAGTGGCAATTGGAAATATTGTCTGTTTGCTGTCATTTGCTTATTTACAGTAACTGACCAATCTGCTTTCTCCTTGACTTTTTTTTTTTAGATCTGTTATTATCGGTCAAACGGTGAGCTTTATATAGGCGGCATCAAGTCCCACAAGTACAATGACAACCGGTGTTTAACTGACCCGGGGGGAAAAGAAACGGAGCCTGGCCTTCATAACTGCAAAGAGGCTAAGCAGAAAGGAATGGGGATTTACTGGGACTTCACTCAGGTATTATACGTTGTTAAACTATTATTAAAACGTAGAGCAAAGTATATAAAAGTCAGGGAAGAGATGTGGCAAAAGGATTTTTTTTTATTCCAGTAAAAAAGTAAACGTTAAAAGTCAGTGTGTCAAGTTCAGGGTGACTCATAGATCAAACTATTGACTGATTGTCTAAATATTGTATAATGACAGGCTGTGCGTTTGTATTCTTGACACTTATTTTTCTTCTCCAGGGCAAAGAACTGAAGAACAGAGATACAAAAAGATGTCTGGAGATTGAGAACAACCTGCTTCTAATACAGGAATGCTCTGGCCAAAGATGGGAAATCCAAAACATAATCAAAGCCTTTTAAAGTGTGTGGTGTTTTCTGAATTTCTGAGGAAGGAGAGAGGCTGGGTCCAAATGAAGATTCAACAAAATGGTTTAGTAAACAAAATGACATGACAAAACAGGATGTATCACTGCAGCTAACTGAAAAATGCTCCCCCCATGTGGAGTCACATGTTAAAGGTCCCATGGCATGAAAAGAGTTTTTTTTAACATTGATGTGAGTTCCCCCAGCCTGCCTATGGTCCCCCAGTGGCTAGAAATGGCGACATATGTAAACCAAGCCCTGGGTATCCTGCTCTGCCTTTGAGAAAATTAAAACTCAGATGGGCCAATCTGGAATCTCCCCCTTATGATGTCATAAGGGGAAAGGTTACCTCCCCCTTTCTCTGCTTTGCCCACCCAGATAGTTTGGCCCGCCCATGAGAAAGAGAGAGACATCATGGCTTGAAAACAAGCAAAGCATGGCAGTTGGTCAAGGCCACACCCCCACCCTCCACCTTGCACCCCCCCTCTCTCCTCCTCAATAGCATTTAAAGCTACAGACACATAAATGGCACATCCTAAGTAAAGCTCTTTTTGGGACTGGCTCTAGTAGCTGTAATTCTGCACCATGGCTGAATTTTGGGAAAGAAACTTCAGATACAGTATTTGGGGACCACTAAGGCCTATATAAAAGCATCCAAAAAGCAGCATATCATAGGACCTTTAAGAGTCCCAAAGCTTTCTAAGTTTCACAAATATTGTCTTTGGAGTTACTGGGTGGTTCCTTGAATGAAAACTCTCTCTATTGGTCCGTTGTCCCCCAAGATAAGGCGCACCTCTGAATCTCCAGGTTACTCCAGGTCATAGATGAAAGGTTCTAATGTGTGGACGTCAGTTATTTCCAAGCCTTACAGGAATACATATTCCTTTGTTCTAATCTAGTTTGCGACAACAAGACTGGGACAGAAGGTATCTTCCTGTGGGGACAATAGGGCTTCCTCCAGTATGCTAAATGATCTATCTGTGAGAGTAGGTATGAAACATAAGATATGGATTTAGATTTAACAGTTATTTGATTCAATCCTAGTTGACTACCCCAGCTGCAGCATACATAGAATACATCAAAACATAAAAGTACATTGTTATCAAACATCAGCATTGTTTTAATAGCGGCCAACAAGAAGTGCACTTCTCTGCTCATTGGTCAGTGAATAATATCACCTGAATGTGTAAAATGGGCATTTGCTCAACAGTTTATGAATGGATGAAGTAATTGTTTGTACTATTTATTATTCTGCCAATAAAAGAAACTGAAGAGTTATAATTGGTAATTTGATCAGGGGACTGTCAAAGATTTTTAAATGCATGTTGATCCTTTTCCTCCTTTCAATCTTCCACTCAAGGACACCAAATATATTCTTTCAAGCAGAAAAGTTAATGCAAATGTTTGGGTTTTCATCAGATTCAAACCTGGGGCATAGCATAAGATGGGAGTTTAAGCTTTGCCTTGTTTTGCTATTTAAATAAAGGTTTGGCTTAGCTAGATTTCTTCGATTGCAGCAGTGGTCATAAAACCATAAATGCTATTAATTAGATGTAGCTTCAAGGTTTTAGTTCTATAACAATTGGCCAACTATTACAAATACTACATCTGGAGGCATTTTTATGCAATAGGTTTGGTGCTGTTAGATCAATTTCAGGTTTGAAAAATATACATGTTCTTCTTAGTAATCTATTTCTTCTTTTCTGTGCATTATCATCTGTGACAGAAATAGCTTCCATGCAGAGAAAGGCAAACAAATCATAAGGGGATAGAAAGGTAAAGAAGAAAAGGACAACAGTGGTATAAATAGCATGATTCAGAAAACAAAGCGGTTCATGGCTGAGATATAGTCAACAGTACAGAGGGTTTGTGCAAAACTTGAGAACCAAGCCTCCTTATACAAATACTCCTTTATGGTTTGTCTGGTTTCCCCAGTCAGTTTTAAACTATTGTATTGTTGTTAGTATTGTTGTAGTTCTGATTATTAGAAAGGTACAACTTGTTCAGACATCTAATTACTATTGTTGGAAATTATGGGAGTTCTGGCTAGGCGAGATTCCACATGCAATCATTGGAGGTGTGGCTGGGTGTGTTAACAGAGTCCAAAACAAAGGTCCCACTTATGCAGATGGTTGAGTATACTGTGTATTACCTGATTATTACTTAATTATGAGTGTATACATAATATTGGTGTTTTCTATGCTTGTTGAATTATATAATAGTCTACAGCCTTAATCTCTCCTGGAGACCCTCAACAACTCTAGTGTCAAGACTAGACATAACTAAGTCCTATATTTGAGACTTAGTTATGGATTTTACAGGCCATGGGGGTTGGTATTGCAGGACAACAGAGTTTTTTTTTCTTGTGCTGAGACAAAGGCCTATGTTTGAAATAATGTCAAATATTGATTATTGTTTTTTATCCTCATTTGGAAATAAAGCGTATATATGAAACTGGTTGATGTTTGAAGTCATCTCTTAAAGCTGTCCAGGTGCTCAACATCACAATGTGCCCTCCACAGAGTAATAAGTGTGTTTGGTATTGTGAAGAAGCTGGCTTTGACAGCTGAATGGGTAAAGTGAATGCTGCCAGATGTGTGTACCGTACAAGTCTGGTCATTCTTGAGAAGCTCAGTTGAACAACTATAGCTCACTTGTCATGTGTTCATTGTAGGTTTGGAGAAGATAATGAAAATTCTACTTAAGTACAGAAAAAAGACTGGTTAGAAGTTTGGGCTGTTCCTAGGAAATACCGTATGTGATATAAGACTCTGTGATTCTGGGGCCATTCAATTCAAAGGAGTTCAACGCATTGAGAGTAGAATGTGGTAAACTTATCCATCCATCCATCCATCCATCTTCGACATCAGTCTCTGAACTCGCTTATCCGTGTCGGGTGGCGTAAAAAAACGCTTTCCACTTTATGGGGAGCAGCTCCAGCAGGGGACCCCAAACTTCCCTTTCCCGAGCAACATTAACCAGCTCCGACTGGGGATCCTGAGGGCAGGATGGATGGGACAGGTGTGTCGGTAGTTTTTCCACCTGGAACTCCTAATGTTCAATATAATTGCATAATAACAATACCCATAATTGCAAGGTTGCTGCTGAAAAGAGAGCCTGTTAGCGTAGCTTCAAAAACTCAATCGTATCCCAGGCCAGGTTGGAGATATAATCCTCCACCTAGTCCTGGGTCTTCCCGAGGCCTCCTCCCAGCTGGATACATCACAGTTTCCTGGAACACCTCCCTAGGGAGGCGCCCAGGGGGCATCCTTACCAGATGCCCGAACCACCTCAACTGGCTCCTTTATAAATAACAAAGTACGCAAAATTCTACTTAAGTACAGAGCAGCGGCTCTACTTGGGCGTTCCTAGCTCCTCACGGATGACTGATTCTGCTTCTCACCCTATCTCTAAGAGAGATCCATCCATCCAGCCACCCTCCTGAGGAAACCCATTTCGCCGCTTGCACCCTGGATCTCCCAGGCCAGGTTGGAGATATTCGGTCATGACCCAGCCTTCATGACCATAGGTGAGGGTAGGAACGAAAACTGACCCGGTAGATCGAGAGCTTTGCCTTCTGGCTCAGGATGACTGAGCTTCTCTTTTCGCCACCCTCCTGAGGAAACCCATTTCGCCAACGGTGCGATAGATTGAATGCAATACCGCACCCGCTGCTTTGCCTTCTGATTCTCCGACCAATCTCCCGCTCCATTGTCCCCTCATTGTCCCCTCACTCGAACACAACCCCAAGGTACTTGAACTCCTTCACTTGGGGTAAGGACTCATTCCCTACCTGGAGAAGGCATTCCATCGGTTTCCTGCTGAGAACCATGGCCTCAGATTTAGAGGTGCTGATCCTCATCCCAACCGCTTCACACTCGGTTGCGAACCGATCCAGTGAGTGCTGAAGGTCGCAGGCCGATGATGCCATCAGGACCACATCATCGAGCAGCGATGAGATCCCCAGCCCACCAAACTGCAACCCCTCCCACCCCGACCCACGCCTCGATATCCTGTCCATAAATATTACAAACAGGATTGGTGACAAAGCGCAGCCCTGGCGGAGGCCAACCCTCACCTGAAACGAGTCCGACACTACTACCGAGAACCCGGACACAGCTCTCACTTTGGTCATACAGAGATTGGATGGCTCTGAGTAGAGACCCCCTCACCCCATACTCCCGCAGCACCTCCCACAGTATCTCCTGGGGGACCCGGTCATACGCCTTCTCCAAATCTACAAAACACATGTAGACCGGTTGGGCATACTCCCAGGCTCCCTCCAGGATCCTTGCGAGAGTGAAGAGCTGGTCCGTTGTTCCACGACCAGGACGGAATCCGCATTGTTCCTCCTCAACCCGAGGTTCGACTATCGGCCGAACCTTCCTTTCCAGCACCTTGGAGTAGACTTTACCAGGGAGGCTGAGAAGTGTGATACCCCTATAATTGGCACACACCCTCTGGTCCCCTTTTTAAAAGGGAACCACCACCCCAGTCTGCCACTCCTTTGGCACCGTCCCCAGACTTCCACGCAATGTTGAAAAGGCGTGTCAACCAGGACAGCCCCTCCACACCCAGAGCCTTGAGCATTTCTGGACGGATCTCATCAATCCCCGGGGCTTTGCCACTGTGTAGTTGTTTGACTACATCAGTGACTTCCGCCTGGGAAATCGACGACAATCCCCTATTATCCTCCAGCTCTGCCTCTAAGATAGAGGGCGTATTAGTCGGATTCAGGAGTTCCTCAAAGTGCTCCTTCCACCGCCCTATTACCTCCTCAGTTGAGGTCAACAGTGTCCCATCCTTACTGTACACAGCTTGGATGGTTCCCCTTCCCCTCCTGAGGTGGCGAACAGTTTTCCAGAAGCACTTTGGTGCTGACCGAAAGTCCTTCTCCATGTCTTCTCCAAACTTCTCCCACACCCGCTGCTTTGCCTCTTTCACGGCAGAGGCTGCAGCCCTTCGGGCCCTTCGGTACATTGCAACTGCCTCCGGAGTCCTCCGGGATAACATATCCCGGAAAGACTCCTTCTTCAGTCGGACGGCTTCCCTGACCACCGGTGTCCACCACGGTGTTCGTGGGTTACCGCCCCTTGAGGCACCTAAGACCCTAAGACCACAGCTCCTCGCCGCAGCTTCAGCAATGGAAACTTTGAACATTGTCCACTCGGGTTCAATGCCCCCAGCCTCCACAGGGATGCACGAAAAGCTCCGCCGGAGGTGTGAGTTGAAAGTCTGTTGGACAGGGGCCTCCTCCAGACGTTCCCAATTTACCCGCACTACACGTTTGGGCTTACCAGGTCTGTCCCGAGTCTTCCCCCACCCTTTGACCCAACTCACCACCAGATGGTGATCAGTTGACAGCTCTGCCCCTCTCTTCACCCGAGTGTCCAAAACATACGGCCTCAGATCAGATGAAACGATTATAAAATCGATCATTGACCTTCGGCCTAGGGTGCTCTGGTACCAGGTACACTTATGAGCATCCCTATGTTCGAACATGGTGTTTGTTATAGACAATCCATGACTAGCACAGAAGTCCAACAACAAACAACCACTCTGGTTTAGATCAGGGAGGCCGTTCCTCCCAATCACGCCTCCAGGTGTCTCCATCATTGCCCACGTGCGTTGAAGTCCCCCAGCAGAACAATGGAGTCCCCACTGGAGCCCCATGCAGGACTCCAGTCAAGGTCTCCAAGAAGGCCGAATACTCCGAACTCCTGTTTGGTGCATATGCACAAACAACAGTCAGAGTTTTCCCCCACAACCCGCAGGCGTGGGAGGCGACCCTCTCGTCCCACGGGGTAAACTCCAACACAGCGGCACTCAGCCGGGGGCTTGTGAGTATCCCCACACCCGCCCGGCGCCTCACACCCTGGGCAACTCCGGAGAAGAAAAGAGTCCAACCCCTATCCAGGAGTACGGTTCCAGAACCGAGACTGTGCGTAGAGGTAAGCCCCACCAGATCTAACCGGTAGTGCTCCACCTCCCGCACCAGTTCCGGCTCCTTCCCCCAGTGGTAAACTTAATTGCAATTAATTTTCTTGACCACATTAGATTACAAATATTTTGTGCATAAAGTTGACTTACTTTTTCCCCACCCTGCCTGGTAAAATCTGGTAACACTAACAACAAAAGATCTGGTAAAAATGTGGACCCCAGGAACACTAGCTGTGTTTAAGGGCATATCTAATGGGGATCCTATAATAAACTAAATAAAACAATCTACAAAATAGAGAATAAAAATAATAAAATAATTTAAATTTGGCCTGATAATGGCTCAATAGGAAAGGTCAGGTGTCACAAAGATGTACACTGTCACTAAAAGTGGAAATCTTCACTTGACTGTGGAGATGCATGGAAGATTAGCCTGACGTCGTAATACTCAGATTCAAGTCAGAATATGAGTCTGATACTGCTCCATTGGGCTATGATTATGTGTTTCAACTGAACCAGGAAAGAAAATGCTTCTGCACTCAATTAGATAGACCTACAACCAATCAGAGCAACGGAGTATGTGACGTATGCGGCCCGTCAGACACCGCCTACCAAGAGCCTGGGTCTGTCCGAGGTTTCTTCCCAAGAGGGAGTTTTTCCTCGCCACTGTCGCACTGCTTGCTCTTGAGGGAATTACTGTAATTGTTGGAATTGTTGGGGCTTTGTAAATTATAGTGTGGTCTAGACCTACTCTATCTGTAAAGTGTCTCGAGATAACTCTTGTTATGATTTGATACTATAAATAAAATTGAATTGAATTGAATTGAATGCGCCCCATCTTCTTAGCGACCATCGGGGCCAGCTGATAAATTCAAATTTTGCCGAATCCTGTAGGAAGGACAGTAAAAACATCTTTCTATCAGAGACACGATGGCGGAATCTAAACATTCTAAATTCTCCAGCGGCAGAATTTTGTTGTAAACAAATTCAACCCAAGCGCTCTTTGGTGACGTGGTTGATTACGTTACTGTTGATCATCTGTCGATCATGGTATAAAGCCCGCCCTGACAATTTGATTGGTCCAAACAGCTCTGGTTCGAGCATAGTTGCTCCACAACGGATCAAGTCCAGACCGAACTTCCCGAACTCAAATGTTGTCGGCGGGGCTAAATTCGGCTGGCATAATGGAAGATCAGGGGCTCACCAAAATCACTAGGAATCCTCTTCATGTGACACCTACCATACTGCTGCAGTCAGGACAGCCTTGAGTCTATTTCCTGACCAACACAGTTGTTTCAATTTCAGTCGTCACAGATGTCTGCAATTATGTCTGCCAATAAGTACCAAGTTGCATTGAAGACATGCCAAAGATATGTTTGAAGTAGGAGACTGTGTTGACTATTATGATTGTGGTCACAATTAAGGGATGCTTAAAGGTCCAGTGTGTAACGTGTTTAGTTTCTGTGTTGCCCATTCACAAACTTGAATGAATATTTACCTCCACCATCAATTCCAAGTATTCCTTTTGGCTTGAAATTATCCATTTGCTTTTGTATCAACTGGGGTAGACATTAGCTGGTAAGGGACATACAGGACATACTGCTCCACCTTTCGAGTTTTCGCTCTCACATGATAAACTCACATGTGCTGCTAATGCTGCTAATGGGTATCGTAGCTTCCCGGCCCCGGCAAGTTTAAAGAAGGAAACATGGAGGACCGCACTTTTTTCCAACTTCAATTTTTTTCGGAATTTTAAATTAGGTCCCAAAAAGGAAACATTGTCAACATCTCTTTTATCTAAAAAGATACATTTCTCTGTTTGTTCATCTCACTTCAATTGTATTGCTGTGCACATATATAATGAAAGATCGATACTTGGCGTCTGTGAATCGCTACAGTATTGTCATGGAAAATATTGTGATAATATGCTGTATCAATTTTTCCCCCACCGCTAGCAGGTGCCATTCTTTCCCTCTCCCTGTTTTGTTTCACGCTCACAGCTGCCTGTTCAACTCTCAATTGTTGAAATGGTGCGCAAAGAGTAATATCTGCATGTGTGAAATTATATAATTTGCTTGTGAGTATGTTTTATCGCGCTCGCATTATATGACATAATCCTGATGCCATGGGTGTGTGCCTGAACATTCTCTCACTTTGTGAGGTTGTTTACAATGAAGCCATCCATGCCAGTACAACCGAAAGTGAAGCTAAGTAGCTGATTCTGTGTAAGGTGCCTAACTGAAGGTAGCATCTGCATTTGACAACAGGAATGTTGCAAGACCAAATACAGTGCCAACGTTTTTTGGAGAAAGAAATCCGCCCATGTCCTGAAGTAACCGGTGTGACATTTTGCCAAGTCCTGAGTTGCAGTATGTTAACAAACAACAAACGGTAAAGCATGTGGGCTCTGAAGGGACTTCATGGTGTGTTCAGATGTACCTCATTAAACTCATGGTGCATTCAAGTGCACCTTGTAAATTCTGATAAACTCAAACTGTTGTTGTAAAGCACCCTTCTGCCATCTAGTCGCTATTGTTGTGGCATTGCCGTCACTGCTGATTTTTTATTAGGTATCCAATATTTACACTTGTCCCATTTTGTCTAAAGGAAACAATGCACGCTGAATAACTCTACTCACTGAATGTGTGACCCTGATGCTAATGGAATGATGTTATGTCGAGATAATCCACAGCAAAACAACGTATTTTAATGCAACATTTTTTAAGAATTTCCCAACACGCATTTGTTCACAGGAAAAAAAAAAGCCGTGCGTATTATTTCATAAAATCTGTGTCCCAACAGGTGACGGTACGTCAGCTCGGACAGCTGTGTGTCCGAGCCGCTGACAGATTTAAACATGTCGGGAATTAATGTTTAGGTTGTTACATGTAAATCATTGCAGTTTATCAGCCGTGGAGAGTAACTATGCCTGTAGTGGAACTGCTTCGAATGACGACCAAAAACGCTTGTCTTTTACTGTGACCATTTACTGCTCAATATGTTGCGGTCATGAACGGTAATAATTATTACAGTTGCAGTTTTACAAACAAGAAAGTGAGCAACTTAGCTTGACGGACATGTTGCATCTCAGTAAGCTAGCAAGAGTACACAACAGACAACTTCCGTGTAGGCTACTTCAAAATAAAAGCACTTCCTGTGACGGTTCGCAGTAAAACTATATTACCGTAAAAAAAAATAAGGTTGTGGACCTTTTCACATATCAGCTGTAAATCAAGTACTGTAAATAATGTAAATAGACTGTTTTAAACTAAACAACATGAATTTCTTATTCAAGTGCTTTAAACAAATATTTTACAACAATGCCGTACTTCAATACAACCATAAGATACTTTTAATTGAGTATTTTCATTTTTTCCTACTTGTATATTGTACGTTTTACTTATCTATTTTTTATAGCTTTAGTTACTTTGCATGTCCATATTTATTATACAAAATATTATGAATAATCTATGATGTATCAAAGTGGATAAAGAGGAGACTTTATTGATCCAGTGATGAAATTCACAAGCTCGCTGCCAAGTCAAACTTCTGCTGGTATTTTGGCGAAAGTAACTCAAAAGTAATGCAAAAGTAGTGTAACGCAGAACAATTCAGAGACAGTAATATTGTAATATAACTAATTACTCTCAAATGACAGTAACTAGTAATCTATAATGTATTACATTTTGAAAGTAACTTGCCCAACACTGGTGGTCAGCAATGATTTTGTTTGAAACTCTGGGCCTCGGAGTAGAGCAAATGCCGACATTTGATAATGGGTAACATAAAGCATAGTCTCGCTTTGCCAGACCATCCACACGCTGCGGAGCGGAGGAGGATCTGGCTAATCCAAACAGAATTCCGGGATGGGAGAAAAACATGCTCTGACACTTTAACATTTCCTGGAGGGGTCAAATTTAGATTTAGACTTGAATACAATTAGTAAATGTAACAGTACATACAAGTAGCTGACAGAGCCTGATCAGTTAAGAAATTAAGTGTTGCCATGTCACATAAATCACAAAAATTAGCTAAACAATACAAGTAAAAAGCTAAATTATGTACAATAAAATAAAAACTATACTATACTATATAAAATAATGCATAAGTGGAACGGTGACTGCCGAGAGGACCATAATCTTAAGTGTAATATGTGTAAGGCAAAGCTTTATTTGTATAGCACATTTCAGCAACAGGGCTTTACATAAAACATTAAAGAGCAGTTAGAAAATAATTAAAAACTATTTAAAAACATTTAAAACAAGAATAAAATTTACAGTGCAGTATAATAATTTAAAGAACTGAGAGATAAAATACGCAAATAAAATTGACAGTGCAGTATAAGAAATTACTGTTATTTATTTTTCAATGTGATCGTCACTACAAGGCTAAGTTATTTTCTTCGGCAAACCTTGTCAAAAACCCATAACGGACTCGCAGACCGTCTCTTAATAGCTATTTAATAGTCCCGCAGACTATGTCAGTTCAATTGTAATTGTTTAGACTCTCAGCCTATACAAGTTACAGTGCAGTATAAAAAAGGATTAATAAACAAATTAAAAACATTAAAAGACAAGAATAAAAATGATAGTGCAGTATAAGAATAAAAGTTACAGTGCAGTATGAGAAATTAAAAATTAAAGAGCAGTCATAGAATTTCATACAGTGTCATCAATGCAACTTCAGTATAACAAATGAACAGTTATCTAAAGAAAGGCAATATCAAAAAGATAGGTCTTTAGCTTTGATTTAAAAGAACTGAGAGTTGCAGCGGACCTGCAGTTTTCTGGGAGTTTGTTCCAGATACAGTACAGGCCAAAAGTTTGGACACACCTTCTCATTCAATGCGTTTCCTTTTTATTTTCATGACTATTTACATTGTAGATTCTCACTGAAGGCATCAAAACTATGAATGAACACATATGGAATTATGTACTTAACAAAAAAGTGTGAAATATCTTAAAACATGTCTTATATTTTAGATTCTTCAAAGTAGCCAACCTTTGCTTTTTTATTAATAAGGGAAAAAATTCCACTAATTAACCCTGACAAAGCACACCTGTGAAGTGAAAACCATTTCAGGTGATTACCTCATGAAGCTCATTGAGAGAACACCAAGGGTTTGCAGCGCTATCAAAAAAGCAAAGGGTGGCTACTTTGAAGAATCTAAAATATAAGACATGTTTTCAGTTATTTCACACTTTTTTGTTAAGTACATAATTCCATATGTGTTCATTCATAGTTGTGATGCCTTCAGTGAGAATCTACAATGTAAATAGTCATGAAAATAAAGAAACACATTGAATGAGAAGGTGTGTCCAAACTTTTGGCCTGTACTGTATGTGGAGCGTAAAAACTGAATGCTGCTTCCCCCTGTTTAGTTCTGACTCTGGGGACAACAAGCAGACCTGTCCCAGACGACCTGAGAGGTCTGCGTGGGTCATAGTGTAGTATCAGATCAGAAATGTATTTTGGCCCTAAACTGTTTAGTAATTTATAAACCAGCAAGATTACTTTGAAATCAATTCTTTGAGGCACTGGAAGCCAGTGTAGAGACTTCAGAACTGGAGTGATGTGATCCACTTTCTTGGTCTTAGTGAGGACTCGAGCAGCAGCGTTCTGAATCAGCTGCAACTGTCTGATTGATTTTTTAGGGAGACCTGTAAAGACACCGTTACAGTAGTCAAGTCTACTGAAGATAAAAACATGGACAAGTTTTTCCAAATCCTGCTGAGACATAAGTCCTTTAACCTTTGATATATTTTTAAGGTAATAATAGGCTGACTTTGTAATTGTGTTAATGTGGCTGTTAAAATTCAGGTCTGAGTCCATGACTACACCAAGATTTCTGGCTTTGTCTGTTGTTTTTAACATTTTTGCTTGAAGCTGAGTGCTGACTTTTAATCGTTCCTCTTTTGCTCCAGAAACAACCACCTCAGTTTTTTCGTCATTTAATTTAAGAAAATTCTGGCACATCCAGTCGTTAATTTGTTTGATGCACTTAGTCAGTTGTTGTATTGGACTATAGTCCCCTGGCGATAAGGTTATATAAATTTGTGTGTCATCCGCATAACTATGGTAACTTATTTTATTGTTTTCCATAATTTGAGCCAGTGGAAGCATGTAGATGTTAAACAGGAGAGGCCCTAGAACTGAGCCTTGGGGAACTCATATTTGTATGCTCAGATGTAAAATTCCCTATAGACACAAAGTAGTCCCTATTTTTTAAATAAGACTCAAACCACTTTAGTACAGAGCCAGAAATGCCAACCCAGTTTTCCAATCGGTCTAGTAATATGTCATGGTCGACCGTATCAAATGCAGCACTGAGATCAAGTAATACTAAGACTGAAATTTTGCTACTATCTGTGTTTATGTGGATGTCATTAAAGACTTTACAGTTTTTTTCAATTGCTTAAGCACAATTTTGAAAACAGGGACAGTCTTTTTCACAACACTACATACAATTAGCACAACCACACACTCAATCAGCAGAACACCTTTGCACCTTTGCAAAATGAACTTTTAATTTGCCTATATTACAGTTTTTTTGGATTGCTTAAGCACGATTTTCAAAACAGGGCCCGTGTTTTCAAAACACTACACACATAGCACAACCACACACCCAATTAGCACAACACCTTTGCACACTCTTGCGAAAAACTATACACTAATTTATAAAAAACTTATTTTGTTACCATATGAAACACACACGTTTCATTTGACTTAATGAAGTTTTAACCCGATACACACTGCTGTTGCTAACCTAAAACACTTTTAGCAATTCTACTTCACAGTGATTAGAGTACTGTAAATGAAGTACCCAGAGAAATTTACAATAAGTTCACCAAACACTACACAAGACCAATGCTGCAGACTGAGGAAAATATAATTTATTTCTCTCCTTATACCCAAATCAGTCAATATGTCAACATGGAGAATGACTACTAGTGTGCATAACACTGTTAGCTCAGTAAACAACAGACAAACAAAAAATATGATATCCAGTACAGGTTACAATCACACAAAAAACAACAACAAACAAAAAAATGATCTGACAAAGTAAAGAAAATTCTAGACATTATCTCTTTGCCTAGCTGGATCTGGCCAGAGAATTTCATCAACATCACAGGCGATATCCTCATTGACAAGACAACTGTTTTGAATGTCGAATCCATCCTTGCAAAGCTGCGCCGTCGACTTGGTCACAGGCGTCCTCCATGGCCTCAGTGAGGGGTACCTGAGCCTGGGGCTGGAGATCGTAAACCCTCGCGTGAATATGGGCACCCTTCCTCCTTGTCATTCTCGACCCTCAATCCTCAAATGTCTCAGGGAGGGGTATCAACAGTGCTGATATGGTGCATACAATGAGCAGCTGATTACTGTAACTATAGACAGATTTTCTTTTACCTGTTTCCTTGTTGAAATGTCCTTATGACACATGCCACTGTATATCTACTAAGATTTGGCTGAACTCTTAATCCAGCCTCCCTCAGCGTCAATCCGTGGTTCACAACATGGTCCACTAGTGTTGCGTAACTTTCATTTGATAAATTTGGTCCTCTTCTTCTTTGAGCATATTCTCCGGCTTCAGGTCTTCCTCTCCCTCGCCCTCTTCCTCTACCTCCACCTCGGCCCCTCGGAGGAAGGGGGCCCATATTCACGCGAGGGTTTACGATCTCCAGCCCCAGGCTCAGGTACCCCTCACTGAGGCCATGGAGGACGCATGTGACCAAGTAGACAGCGCAGCTTTGCAAGGATGGATTCGACATTCAAGACGGTTGTCTTGTCAATGAGGATATCGCCTGTGATGTTGATGAAATTCTCTGGCCAGATCCAGCTAGGTGAAGAGATAACGTCTAGTATTTTTCTGTGTATTTGTGTGTATTTCTGTGATTGTAACCTGTACTGGATACCGTATTTTATGTTTGTCTGTTGTTTGCTGAGCTAACAGTGTTATGCACACTACTGTAGTAGCATGAAAACTGGGACATGTTTTGTTGTGATTCTCCATGTTGACATGTTGACTGATTTGGGTATATGGAGAGAAATACATAATATTTTCCTCAGTCTGCAGCATTGGTCTAGTGTAGTGTGTGGTGAACTTATTGTAAATTTGCACTTTCACTGTGTACTTCATTTACAGTTCTCTAATCACTGAGAAGTAGGATTGCTAAAAGTGTTTGAGGTTAGCAACAGCAGTGTGTAACTGGTTCAAACTGTCATATGGAAAATGTGAGTTTCATATGGTAACAAAATATGATTTTTATAATTTAGTATATAGTTTTTGCAAGAGTGTTTCATTTTGCTAAGGGTCTGAGGTGTTCTGCGGATTGGGTGTGTGGTTGTGCTAATTGTGTGTAGTGTTTTGAAAAAGACTGTCCCTGTTTTCAAAATTGTGCTTAAACAATTGAAAAAAACTGTATTATGGTCTAACCAGGTTTCAGTTAAAAACATAAAATCAAGATTGTGCTTAATAATAAAATCATTGATTAAAAATGATTTACCCGCCAAAGACCTGACATTTAGTAAGGCTAGTGTTAGTGTGTTTAAATAATTTTTTTGGAGAGGCTGTTGCTGACGAGGAATGGATGCTAAATTTGCTAAGTTGGCAGTTAAGTGCTTCTTTTTCTTACTTAGCGGATTCACCATTCTTTTTCTATTACCTATCACAACATAGATTGAGGAAGAATTTAATACACAGGGCCCAGGCTTGTCCTGGAAAAAGTCATGAGTGCCACTAGGCGTGCAGCCTGGACCCAGCACATATCAGTTAAAGCTTGTTGCATTTTGTACACAAGCATCCTTATCAGTCTGGGGAGAATGAGTTCGCTGCAGTCCTTGAGGGGGCAGAGGTGCCTGGCGTTTTACTCTCAGTGATTGAGTCAAAACAGGGTCAGTTTGATGCTGGGGGGGAATGATGGGAGAAGGCATTGGGGCAAACTTGATTCCAGCATCTACCAGCTGCTCCATCCGGTCAGTGAACCCCAACATGTGGCAGGGGGAAACAGGGGAAATGGTGAATGGGGAGAGCGATTGGTACTCAAAGGCGTGGTGGTTGTTAAAGGGGTTTGAGGAGTGTTGGACGGGTGAGAAGGTGGGTTGAGATTTCACGTCTCTCGGCTCTGTGGTCTCCCATGGTCAATTCTTTGCTCAGGTGGGGGCTGTGGTGGATCACTGCCGCACTTTGTTGTGTCTTCCTCTTGTTTTGATTCATCTTGTCTTGTGTCCTTGGCCAAGGGAGCAGATGTGTGGCGCAGAAAGTAAAGCAGGCTAGAGGTGAACAGCTTTACTCCTGGCTTGTTAAGGAAGAGTCCATCTCCTTTAAAAAGATGTCTGCGGCCCCAGAAAATTGCAGAGAATGGTCAGTACATGCAGTTGAAAGCCATCTGTTCAGTGCCAACAGTCTGCCCAATCTCTCAGCTCCTCTTGTGACTGGTGTACAATGATAGTTCCAGTAATGTACTGTATATAAGTATTGCAAGTAATAAAGATTGACCCACATATGCTCCAGGTTGTCATTGATAAGATAGTTGCATGTTATAAAACCAAACATGATAAAATCATGGAAGTTTAACATGCTTCTAGGCATGGTAAATACTGGTGTACTTTGTCCACCCTCAAGTCAGCAAGGTACTATTAGGCTATATATAGATGTTGTAGTTCCCCTTAAAAGCAGTGTGTTGACTCTGTTCTTATGTCAGCCTCATTAAATCATGCTATTTTGTTGATTTTAATAATAGGCAATTAAACATCTGTAAACTGTTAGTCATTTAAGCATCACTTTATTGAGCCTAGGTTGGTTTTAAATGTGCTCTATAAATAAATTGACTTGACTTGCACATGGTAAGCAATGGTATCTTTAAGATAAGATCTGCTTTATTGTACAACGTATCTGTAAAGCTGCTGGCTATAGAGAAGAGACAGAATAACTAATGTAATAATTTGTGTGAAAGCACAATGAAGACTTCAGTGTGAGGAGCTATAATAACTGGAGCCTTTTTATTCTTAATATACATCATAATTTACATGATCGTTAGTTGGAGAACAGGCAAATCTTTTACAGCGGGAGTCACAGATCGAGAGGTTGTGAGGAGGAAACTGGACAGGATTGAAAAGACCCTAAATAAGCTGGGTGAGTACCAATTCAGAAGCAACCTTAAAAAAGACTTAGACGACAAGTGTAAAGTTAGAAAGCAATTTGAATTATTTTTTACCAGCCACTTTTTCTGGAACTCAAATTTATAAAAGAAAGTGCGCTAGCATATTTAGAATTGCTTCAATGCATTATTTTTTATTATTAATACATATTTTATTACAGTTTTTTACAATTGCTTACACACTAAAATTAAAACTTTCCCACAATTAGCAAAACCTTAGACTCAAGGAGCAAAACACTAGGCTAGATTTGCACAACTGTAAGCACATTGTCAGCTTCACACTTTTTGCAAAACATCACACACAGTGATTTGCAAAACACTAAACACACTTGTATGCATTTGACACAGAAATGTTTCATGATGTCACTTCCTTGCAATTTCAAAGCAAAGGCTTTCAAATGAACACACATGAACCAATTGGTTAAACACAGCCACCAGGTATGCAAACACATGACTGCTAAATTGTAGACACACCAATCGGGTTTAAGCACTATATAAAATGCAGCAGGTAAGTTCACCTGCCTTCAACCAAAATGGAAGGAGTCAGAAGAAGAAGAAGAATGAGAGTGAGAGAGAATCCACAGAGGAGGAAAAGGAGGTAGAGGAAGAGGAAGAGTCCCAGCCAGGGGCGTAGCACCAGACCCTGGGCCCTATGCATAGGCAGTCCTGATGGGCCCCCATGTTCCTCAACCCCCTAACAGTGTTATGCACACTACTGTCATAGAATGAAAACTGGGACATGTTTTGTTGTTGATTCTCCATGTCGACTGATTTGGGTATATGGAGAGAAATAAATTATATTTCCTCAGTCTGCAGCATTGGTCTTGTGTGTGGTCTACTTCATTTACAGTACTCTAGTGTTTTAGATTAGCAACAGCAGTGTGTATATGGTTAAAACTTAATTAAGTCAAATGAAAGGTGTTTCATATGGTAACAAAATATGTTTTTTATAAATTAGTGTATAGTTTTTCGCAAGAGTGTGCAAAGGTGTTGTGCTAATTGGGTGTGTGGTTGTGCTATGTGTGTAGTGTTTTGAAAACACGGGCCCTGTTTTGAAAATCGTGATTAAGCAATCCAAAAAAACTGTAATATAGGCAAATAAAAAGTTATGATTGTGTTTGGTCAGTTTGGTCATATTCTACAGTAATGGGACTCACATTCATACGGTTTGATTAAGTACTTTAACTTATCATTGCACTTACAATAACAAGCACAGCTGTCCTCAATTTAGGTCATCCTGCAGCCTACGTCTCATCTCCGTTTTTTCCTGCATCCACCGTGCGTGTGTGTGTGTGCGCGCGCGTGCGTGCGTGCGTCAGTCGCAGGGGGGGAACTGAGTAGCAGAGAGCCGACAGGATTGAAACAGCAGCAGCTTCAGCGACTTAAGAGTGAAAAATCGTTACAGCGTACATTGATGTTAAAATGTTTACAGGTTGGCAGGATGGTCTGAAATGTTTTGCACGGTCTTTTGTTGTACGTTTTGTCAATGCGTCATTTGTTCGAAAAGTACCTTCTCTTTTGCTTTACTACGCCCTCAACAGCTTGTACATCCATAGCTACTGCTGACTCCGCGGCGGGCCTCTTAACACTGGGGATATGTCGCCACATTTTTTTAACCGATCATTTTCCTTTCGTCTGTACCCCAGTTCAGCTAAATGGTGTCACGGACTAGCGCTGAAAACTACTCGACAAAAGTCTGGAGTTGACGGAAATATGCGTGGTCAAAGCCCCGGCTGTGAACGGTTTCATTTCCTATGAGTTCTTCACAATAAAAGTCCTCTGTTATTTTGGTATTTGAATGTTTTTATTATGAAGCAGCAAAATCCGCAAATGTTGGGGATTCATTAGCAGTAAAGTAACGCAACTCCTATAAGGAAAAGCTGTCCAATCAGTTACAAGGAATGTTTACAATCCACCCGCCACTGTGGCTGGTAAACAAGGCAAAGTCACCCACCACTTTGAAAAAGTACCCGCCATTGGCTGGTGGCGGGTGCTAATTTCCCACCCTGAGAGCAATATATATTTATAATATATACGTATATTTCTTGTTGGTTTTGTATTTAATAAAAACCTGAGATTTTCAGAGGAACTTGGCTTAGTCAGCAGGACGAGCATTAGCTTTAGGGTCTGTGATGATGTATATGATGAAATTGTGACCTTGGTTTTCATAAATTTATGATTCAATGGTTCAATTTTATTTTGCTGAAGGAGTAGTGGGTTGTAAGGATGCCGCTGACTGAGGAGCTTTCTTGGGAAGCATAAATATAGTGCTAAGCAGGCTACTGAAGGTCACATGGGATAGGGGTCATGTTTTGTAAAGCGGAGATGTAAAATAGTTGGGCTGTGGATCTGCCTGAGGGCGATTTCACAAAACCTAGATAGTGGATTAAGCCGGGATTTCCCAGTCATTCTGGATGATTTAGGCCTTGACTCGGTTTCACGAAAGCAGAGGCAGATACATTACCATGGAGATTTATTCTGTGCAGCTAGCCTGCTCCTGACCAGGCTAACAAGCAGGACTAATTAATCCTTGTTAATTAATTCTCCCGTGACGGCTAGAGTTGAATGAGATAACAATTTGTCTGTTTACACAGAGATTTTTCTTGCATCGTTTGTGTCACGGGTACAACATCGGACTCAATTGCTCAACTCAACACGGAGTAAAAGGTGAGTATGTTTATTAATGAATAAACAATCCAGGCAACGGTACAAATCCAATAGGCAGAAGACGTGGTCAAAAATACAGGCAATCAATCAGGAAACACTGGAAACAAACACTAGGAAACACTGGAGAGTGAGACACACGAGGAGTAACAACAATCTGGCAGGGAACAAGGGGGTATATATATATATATATATATATATAGGGCAGCTTCTTGTGGAAGTAGGATGACGTGAAACACATTATTTGTATAAAAAGAAAAGAAAAACGGCCGCTGTAATGAAACAGCGAGAGAAAGTGTAGCAGACGATCACGGACCGACTGAATGCGTAATTGTAGCCTAAATAACTGACCACGGCAGTGAATCGAAGCCGTCATAATCCTACCATTCAAGGATTAGGCTACTAATCATTTGCACAAATTAACAGTTGTACTCTTTGCCTTAAAAGTAAGTAGAAGATAAGATTATTCAGGAAATTTACCATGAAGATCAATTTTCTACAACGCTAGAATATGATGCGTAAATATGTCTTTCACTCTACTCCTCTCACTCTCTCTCATGGGCTAAAATATAAATGTCCTAAGTCATATTAACTTCCACTGCTCGCTTTTAATGCAAAGTGCACAACTGTTCGTTTTCTCATTGAATGGTTTCAGTTAAGAGCAGTAGTTCATAAATGTATATTTTTAGATATATCATTCAGTCTGTCCGCTATTATCTGCCACACTTTTTCTCACGTTTTTTTAATTTTTTATAGAGGACGAGTTTCCTTCTCTACATATTATATGCCTTGCTCCCTCATATATTTGAAAATAAAGACACTGAAGAAATTGGACTCTAAAATCTAGAAACTATAAAGATAAAGTGATAAATTCCATGCACACTGTAAACATGAATGGAACAGAGTATATTCATCAGTTATATCCCCCCAGCAAAATATAAGGTCAAAAACCATTGGGGTGTCCTTTCCCTGTTGTTACATGAATGTACAGTAGCATACATCACTATATAGTTACTGGTCCAGTGAACTAAGACTATCATTTAGGAGGATACAAATAGGATATGTTCTTAAAATTGTACAATCCTCCCAAATTATAGTCCCAGTTTACTGGACAACACAAATTGTGTGCTAAGAATGCCAAATACAATGCACATGGAAGCGGAACAAACATGATCCTTATTGTGAAAGAATAAAAAAAAAATGAATCAACTAAAACAATTCAAGGTGCATTGTTCAACTATAGAAACACACATGTACAGCATTGTATGTATTGCCCTTAGTAACACTTCATTTAAAACACATTTGATTTTCTTTTTTATTTCATGCAGCAATATAACAGTAGCAATGAAAAAATAATGGTCACAACTTTAAATAATTAAATGAACAGCAATATGTACCTGTTGTATTTTAATCCAGGCTGATAACAATAGGGTAAAAACACTGCTGGGTGATCAGAAAAGGCTCCAGGATTAAATAAATCCTGGCTGTTAGCCTGGTCGGGAGCAGGCTAGCTGCACAGAATAAATCTCCATGGTGATTTATGTGCCTCCGCTTTCGTGAAACCGAGTCAAGGCTAAATTCATCCAGGATAACTGGGAAATCCCGGCTTAATCCCTTATCTTGGTTTTCTGAAACAGGCCCCTGGTCATGCGCAAGTAAGCATCAACAAGACATGATACAATATAAACAAACATCGGACACGCCTGTCCGTCATGCACAGGTCAAAATTTTCAGACCACTTGAATTACAATATGCTGAAAGATTATTGTGGAATTTTTGCCTAACTATGCCAAATATACTGCTTCCCCCAGCTTTAAGAAAAAAGACCAGTAATAAAAAATCTCCTGGGAAAGTTAAGGTCCTACACTGGAAACACACAGTTTTACTGTCTATTACAGACATTAAGGGACACCTTCCAGCTAATCAGAATGGTGAGAATTCTCACTGTGTATGGTATAAACTGTAATGTTCTGACTGAATGCAAAAATTAAAAATGACAACAAATATTGAACAGTGGACACAAACACAAGGTAAATCACACAATGATGTTTCGGCCTGAAAAAAGAAACTGAGGGAAATCAAAGAACAGAGGTTGCTTGTAATTTTAAGATTTATCTGTCACACAAGTATGTACACTGATAGCTAGCTTCCATTAATGCCCATCTATAATATAGATAGACATTAGTGGAACATTAAACACAATACATCAGGGATAGCCAACACAGTGCCTGCGAGCGCCTAGTCGCCCACAGGAAGCCAATGGTTACGTTGCACGTTCTAAAAATATGGCATAAGTCACCGATAGAGTTCGGTTTAAAAATAGCCTTAATTGGGTTTTTTTGGGAGGGGGGGGTTTTAAAAAAAGGAGATTAAATATAGTTGTTGTATTGTGTTGAATATTCAAACAGTTCAGCATTCAAATTGGCGTGGATAACACCAGGAACAAAAAATGTTTAAGATGTTTTATACTATATTTATAGTTCGTTTTTTTTAACTTCCATTTTACGACTTTGTCTTTTTATGAACACAATCCAAAGCAAAGCTGATAGGAGTATATGGTAAAAAGAGCTCCATCAATGGACCTTTTTCAAATGTGGACCAAGAAAAAGAAAAGATTGTGATACCAAAGTTATATCCACACTCCATCCTGTTTGCACAGTGGGGTGATGGTCTGTCTTAAGGGGAACAGAAGGAGGCTGAAGCTCTGTTTCAGATCTATGGGTACACTGTCTTCCTGAGTAACCTGAGTTGCCTCTGGACAGGAAGCTTCCAGATACAAGAGACCACAGGTACTAAGGAAAGTACTGAACCAATAGCACGACTATACAATCGAGCACTCAAGATCCACAGTAATCTTCCAAAGTGGTCTCAGCACTGCATTGCACTTGCACGCTCAAATGCTCTGACTTACCAGAACTACATAAACAGCCCGATATTGCATTTTATTTTCAGATTCAAAATGGCACCTTACCAGCACTTGCTGCACTTCTCCCAAAACACAATATGAGACCAGTAGGCCTCACTAGCTCAGTCTCACAGGCATTCATTCCAGTTCCCTCATACAAAAACAACTACGGTCAGAAATCCTTTTTTTATACATACACCAAAATTTGGAATGACATTCCCCATCACATAAGAGCACTACCATCCATCACATATTCAGAGCTGCCAACTTTTCCCAAAACCTTGGACTGAGATTTGATGGGGCGAACCCAAATTTTGCTGCGTACAAAGCAAATTTCTTTGGGTCATTCAGCATCATTACTGTGAGAGTTAAAATTGCGATTTGTTATGTGGGGAGGCTCTCCCTAGGGGGGTCCAGGTGTAGGGACCAGGGACCCAAAGTTAAATTAACATTGGTCTACCAAAGGGATCTACTAGGACCGCTGAAATTCTAAAGAATGAGAACCACTGATTTACATACATTCTAATCCTTTTAACTAAATAAATAGAAATAACCATGTTTTTGGACACCAGGGGGACTGGTGGCCAAAGACAAAACCTCATTAGATTAGGCAGTGAGGGAAATTCATTCTTCAATCAAGGCCTTTCCCCACCACCAGGTGCAGCAGAAAATAGACTGAAAAATACCAACAGCAAGACAAAAAACACAGCCTTTCTCAAACTTTTTTTGTGCCAAGGCCCAGTAATGTTTGGCACTCATCCTCTGTGCCTTACTGTATTTAATAAGTTTAGTTTGATACGTTTTTGTAAGTTTTTTGGGAAAAGAAAGACTATTTGAAACATTTAATGAATTATTTACAGTTACATTTAGAGCTGCACAGAGGTTAGAGAAGCACAATAGTGACCAAAAGTTTCCCAGTATCTGCAATCTAAAATTTGGAGAGTAGTAATATAGTCTGCTGTGCATGTTATTGCTCTGCTGATATGGTAGTATCTCATTCAGACCGTCTGACAGACACAGAGGCTCATTTTGGTCTCTGGTCTCTGACATAGTTTAGGGGTGGATGTACGCTGCTCTTCATTGTAGGTAGAGCACGGATACAAAGCGTCACTGCCCACAGCAGAGCGAGTCCATTAAAATTAACTGAACTTACCAGCCATGCTGCTCACCTCTATTTTTACAGAGAAAGTGGACACAAAGTGACGGACGGGTCCGTAATACTCAAAGCATACCTGAAGCCGGGGAAATGCGCCTGGGATGGCTCGTGAAGAAATGTTCTCACATTTGCAACATTTTGCAAATTCCACAGACAGGGAGCGCTCCTGAACCCCCTCACCATCTCTGAAGGCATAACTAGTCGATCACGAGTGGCTCAACAGGTAGGTCAAGATAAACTCATCTTTCAGGTGTTTGACCGACCGGGTTAACACTTCAGCGTGAGAAATCGGGGGTGTGGCGTGTAAGCGTGTCAAATCAATCAAATGCGTGTGTCTCATGGCCAATGCGTGAGAGTTGGCAGCCCTGTATCATATTTCAAAAAGGCACGCAAACTGTTTCTTCTCAACAGTTACACTTGCACACTTGCATTGATTGTTAATGTATTGTTGTTTTCAGTGGTCTGAATCTGCCTAGTCCATGCAGATGTCCTGTACAAATGTTTCTGTCCTTATGTTTCTGCAAAACAGGAACCTGCTGGAAACCATTTTTTAAACTGAGTCAGGCCTGTTTATATTGTAACTTAAATGTTACTTTTAACTTTCCTGTAAAAGAAAGAAAGAAAGAATGGTAATTTTTGTTCATATGGGTTTAACTATTTTGAAAGGGGGTTTGATTATTTTGTGACCTTTGCCTTGAATGTACCCCAATTTAATGTCTTCTCTGTCTTACGGATGTTACTATGAACTGACTACCAGTGTTTTACATGCAGCAAATCTAACAAATCATAAACAATATTGTGAAATTTGAATTTAGTTGCATTTTGACTGTGCCAATGCAATATTTAGCCAGAAATACATACATTCAACATGACATGTCAAGATAACTATCACATAATAGCACCCTTTATCCAGAATAAGACACAGAACCACTAACCCACAGCACAGACCAGGACAAATATAAGATGATGCAGTATGGAGAACATCTATGCAACACAAACTATATGACATATTACAACATCCTCTCAATCTTTCTCTTCTGCTTGAGAACCAAGTGACTGAAACATGAACCGCATTTTTACACCGGTCACTACCTCTCACACATTTAGATGTCTGTTGAAGAATTATCCCAGGGACCTGCCAACCATCACAAGCACACACACTTTGAAATATCTCATGAATCGGTTATCCAAAATACTTCACACTTGGTTTCCTGGGTACCCATTGAACTTGGGGTTTGGAATTTGGAGCAGTTTGGACAACATTGGATATTGGATATTAATAAACGGTGAATTAAAACTAAACGGCCGCACAATAAAGGTTGATGAAAAAAAGCGCTGCCATAACGCTGGCTTGTATTCACTCAGAGCCTTTCGCTAAGAGGAAACTCAATAAAAAAAAGGCATTTTTGCCGACACTGGATATCGAACAAAAGCCAGACATTATATCATATCAAGTTGCTGTGAGCTTCTATGCAGATGGCAGAACGTAACGTCATCTCAGGGGTTGACCGGGCCAAGAGAGTAGTCTTTCTCCGTCTCACTTAGACTCACCCTGGGTCCGGTTGTTTAAAGTACTCTTCATATGCTCATTTTGAGGTTCATAATTGTTTTTTGGGTTATATCAGAATAGGTTTACATGGTTTAATTTTCAAAAAACAGTATATTTTTGTTGTACTGCACATTGCTGCAGCTCCTCTTTTCACCCTGTGTGTTGAGCTCTCTGTTTTAGCTACAGAGTGAGACATCTCACTTCTGTTCCATCTTTGTTGGGAGTTGCACATGTGCAGTAGCTAGGTAAGGACTACTAGCCAGTCAGAATCAGAGTATGAGGGCATGCTACGCTAGCAGCTAGGCGAGCATTATAACGTGTGTTACAAAGTGACCACGTTGGTCTCTGAAGTAAAGGCTGGACTACAACAGAGCTGTTTGGAGCAGTTTGTCAACAGTGTTTTCTGTTGGAGATGGTAAGTCCCTTTGGGGGGGAATTTGGGCTTTTTCACTTTGTAAACCTATAAGGTGCACAAAAAACACATATAACACAATAAATGAAAGGGAAAAAGCCAAAAAGCATAATATGAGCAATTTATGTGTGCTGCTACTTTATATCACTAATAACATTACCGTCGGCAAAATACCCCCACGAATCAAATCCATACTTCAACGTTAACCGTCAAGCCACTAAATATGTTTGGAAATGAACACCTCTTTCCTGCCTGCTGCTGTCAGACTCTACAATCAGTGTTAATGACAAGACAGGAAAGCACCGCCTCTGACTGTGGCAATATTAACATGCAATATCGTTCTCTCTCTCTCTCTCTCTCTCTCTCTCTCTCTCTCTCTCTCTCTCTCTCTCTCTCTCTCTCTCTCTCTCTCTCTCTCTCTCTCTCTCTCTCTCTCTCTCTCTCTCTCTCTCTCTCTCTCTCTCTCTCTCTCTCTCTCTCTCTCTCTCTCTGCTACACTCACATTTCCGTCCTTGTGAGTCCATCTCTGTACTCAGTCCGGCTCTGGTGGTTGATTAATGCAGATATCTTATAACAGCTGGATTGGATGGCGCATGGTGCACCACCATGAGTGCATGAGGCAAATGCCTGTGAGAACTCTACATTTTCATTCAATCAGGAGAGACTTCATTGCAGATATGCAAATATTTATTGTAAATAACCATAATATGAAATGTACAGAGTCTTTGGGGATTAGACTCTCATCATCATTAAAAATATTTAAAGGGGTAGAGAGGCCAGACATATTTCCCACGATGGAGCCTAGACACTGGTGATGGCGGAGAGGGAACCCGGAGACCGAACAAAGGACCTGTCTGCCGGAAAGGGACTCAGGTTGCAGTGGTTGACGATGACCAGAGGCGAAAGGGGAGGAGGGTTGTATGTTTGCCTGAAAAGACAGCTGATAGCAAGGAGAGAAGACATTTAAAGCAGGATGTCATGCTGTGATTGGATCATGAATTTCGTGGCCAATTCTGGTCGGTTTACTGAAAAGTGAACGCCTAACAGCTGAATAGTTTTAGGCAGAGATAGTGGTGATTGCAGTAATTTAGAGGTCTTCATGGAAGAATTTGCGCAGAGCTTCATTTGTGATATTTTGTCAGCCATTTCTGAATCTGCAACATTCTCTGTCAGGTAAATTGAGTAGTAATGTTTTTCTCTGAAGTAGAAGTACACAGTTAGTCAGTGTACAGAGTACAGTTGCATATTAGGTGCTTTGGGGTCCTTCTGTAAAGGATTTTGGGGTACAATGGTTCTGGAGAAAGCTACAAGCAGCAATACAAGAGGCCAAGCAATCATCCCATTCCAAACAGCTTTGAACAGGCACTGTTCTATTAATGTTTTAATAAAGGATAATCTCAAACTGGATCTTATTTAGATTTTTTACTGATTAATACAAAATGAAAATTGAATCTGCCAGACTGTTACTGTCAGGGTCCCACCGTCACCACACTCCTCCCACTGATTCATACTCCTCGTCACTCACGCAGATCAGACGCTCAGTCCTAATTACACACACCTGCACCTCATCATGCCACATCCTCAGTTCACCACCTGCAGCTAATCAACAACCACCTACATAAGTAGCACAGACACACATACACTTTGTCTAGTCTCGTTTCTACATGACGCTCTGACCACTCGCGTATGTCTAGTTCATCCACGTTCACCTTACCTGTATCCTGTTGTCTGCCTGCTGCTCTGAGTCTGACCTACTCTGCTGCTGGATTCCTGCCTGTTCTCTCTGTTCTCAGTTTTGGATCATTGAAATAAAGCTCTGTTTAACTACTCCAGTCTGTCTCCTGGTCGTTCCCTGACAGTTACATGACATACAAAAGGTCACAGGTGAAATGTCTCAACAACCATTGGATGGATTGGCAGGACATTTGGTTTAAAGGTGCCCTGCCACACGTATTTCATTACTTTGTGATAATGTCTGAAGTTCTACCATGGACTCTGTAACATTTTTTGTGGAAGAAATGCCTTGGTTACCTTGTTTCAAGCCATTCTAGCGTGGTATAGAAAGCCTACAGGAAGACTCAGTGCGATTTCTGCCAGTTCTCATTAATATTCAATAAACTAAGCTGTTTGAATCTGATTGGCTAACAGCTAGCCAAAGAGAGCCTGGCTGTCAAAATCCTTTACCCAGCCCAACTGGGCGAGCTCAGGAATAGTAATGAGCTCAGGCAATATGATGTCAGACTGACCAGCTTTTGTAATTGGCCTGATTTCTCTGCTTATTTCTTCTAGAGCTGACAGAGGAGGTAGTAGTTCATTTTCACATTCACCACATAACACAAACACATGTGGACCTAACAGATTTCAAAAAATGAAAGTAAAAACAGTTTTGTATGGCAGGGCATCTTTAAATATTTGTGGTCCCCAGAGGATGATTCCTGATGATCCCCTCACTTCTCCTCTACAGGGATCACTAGGTACATTTTTAATTTTGGCTTTTTCATGTGTGCATTTTATTTTAATTTTGAAGGTTCAACCTCAGTCCTCACATCCTTAAGAACTAAAATGTCCCATAAAACTCATTAAAAGCACAATGTTTTATCCCACGGCCGTTATAGTAAAACAAACCATGCATTCTATTATATTAGGCTTTCAATCTAGAGCCTTCAGAATTGTAATTTTTACTATTTTTCACAAGATTGAGCCATTTTCTCATGTTTCCTCTATTGGGCAAATACATAATATTTTCCTGGTTTCCACTCAGGGTATCGCTACTGTTATGGAAGACTGCAATGTTGCTGCTAAAAACTGACATATCCCAGACTGTATAAAAAAAATACCCCTAGCATTTATTAATCACAAAAAAAATCATAAAAACAACAACATTGTTGGCAAAGGGTTAAAATAAAAATAAATGAAAAAATAATGAATATTTGGTAGTTAGGATCACTCAGTTAAAGGTGGGAAATGATATTAATACAGTATATAATTGTTTAGTTTTGTTATGCAGACATTTTTGTCCTCCAAGGACATCTAAGCAACTTCTTAAGGGACGCACAAGGGTTACCATGGTAAAAATGACCTCTTAAATATTAGCATGTTAGCATGCTAACGTTACAATTTAGATCAAAGCAAGCTGTGCCTAGCCTCACTGAGACGCTTATTTATGTTTTAAGACTTAAGAGTTTTGACAACCTTTAACATTTGAGCATTCATTTACTATATACTGTGTTGTTAATGTTCACAAATATTACATTGACTTGTTGCTAATATATATAGCCTATATTGCTCCTCTGACTGTACCCAACACATGAAGAAAAGGAATCCAGCAAGCTCTATATATATATAAACCTTACCTGCCATCTTTACCTTCTCACAGTTTCCCCTAAAAGTTTTCTTTATGTGTCAATGTATTGTAAGAACTTATTGTAATAAATGTTCCTTTAGCTGCAGTTACCACACGGTTGAGGTGCTAAATGTTGTTTGACTTCTCAGCCTGGGCTCGGCCCACTAATTGGGAACACCTGCACTTGATATGGGCAAGTAATACAGGAAGAACGGGTCTCACCTCACTGCTCACGCACTTTGAAACAAAAGAACATATCATCCAAATATATATCATGATTCATAAACACATGCCACTTGTCTGGTTGAAGCTGACAGTCCTAGTCTAAGGTCTTTCAAGGTTTTCCATTTCCATTTTTCTCATCTGTGCGTTATCACTATGAGAGCAGTGTGGTTGAAGCAGTCAATCATCATAGTGGGGGGGATCGGGCTCCTCGTCTACGTAGGCATGTTTCTGAAGGGACAAACAGCTGGACACACTGCGTATGATCAGGAGTTTTTCTGACCTAGAGACAAACATCAGCAATCTCCGTGAGTTGAGGCAATGATTAATCTTTTCCCCTAGTGGATGTGTACACATGTATTTGTTTAATCAGTTCTTCACTACAAATGGAGATGGGGAAATGGAAAGAATGCCGGGTTCTGTATGATTTAACTTCCGTGACATTAACATTCATTCGTTAGAAAGGTAAGCAGAAGGATTAAATGTCCATTCACTATACAAGAAGTTACTCAAATGTATGTTATGCTTTTAATCATCGGACAAAATTATATTGCATTAAAACAATATAAGTGTCACCAAAAGAATAGTTGCAGATGTAGAGTCAAACATTAGATGAATGGCTTCTAATGGTCAGTGTACAGTGTGGTTGCATATTAGGTGCTTTGGGGTCCTTCTGTAAATGATTTTGGGATACAATGGTTCTGGAGAAAGCTACAAGCAGCAATACAAGAGGCCAAGCAATCATCCCATTCCAAACAGCTTTTACAGGCACTGTTCTATTAATATATTAATGAAGGATAATCTCAAACTGGATCTCATTTACATTTTTTACTGATAAATACAAAATGAAAATTGAATCTGACGGACTGTTGAGTTTGTTTTGTGTCATTTTTGAAACATGACATACAAAAGGTCACAGGTGCTTCACTTTTTTTTTCTTTTTGGTGAAATGTCTCAACAACCATTGGATGGATTGGCATGACATTGGGTTTAAATATTTGTGGTCCCCAGAGGATGATTCCTGATGATCCCCTCACTTCTCCTCTATAGGGATCACTAGGTACATTTTTTATTTGGCTTTTTCATGTGTGCATTTTTTTATTTTTATTTTGGAGGTTCAACCTCAGTCCTAACAAAAAAAAAAAATAAATAACAAAAATGTCCCATAAAACTCATTAAAGCACAATTTGTTATCCCACGGCCATTACAGTAAAACAAATCATGCATTCTATTATAACAGGCTTTCAATCTAGAGCCTTCAGAATTGTAATTTTTACTATTTTTCGCAAGATTGAGCAATTTTCTCATGTTTAAAGATTATTTTTATTTTTTCCTTTTATTTCAGAGTGAGAGACAGTGAATAGACAGGAAAGGCGGGAGAGAGACGGGGGATGATACGCAGCAAAGGGCCACAGGCCTGACTCGAACCCGGGCCGCCACAAAGACCTCAGCCCACATGGAGCGCACGCTCCCACTGGGTGAGTTAGAGGTCGCACCCCATTTTCTAATGTTTCCTCTATTGGGCAAATACATATTTTCCTGGTTTCCACTCAGGATATCGCTGCTCTATTATGGAGGACTGCAATGTTGCTGCTAAAAACTGACATTTTTGTCCTCCAAGGACATCTAAGCAACTTCTTAAGGGATGCACAAGGGTTACCATGGTAAAAACGACGTCTTAAATATTAGCATGTTAGCATGCTGACGTTCGAATTTAGCTCAAAGCAAGCTGTGCCTAGCCTCACAAAGACGTTTATTTATGTTTTAAGACTTAAGAGTTTTGACAACCTTTAACATTTGAGCATTCATTTACTATATACTGTGTTGTTAATGTCACAAATATTACATTGACTTGTTGCTAATATATATATAACCTATATTCAGTGGTGGAAGACATATCCAGATCCTTTACTTAAAGGTGCCGTAGGTAGGATTGTGAAGATCCAGGACTTAGCCAAAGAATTTGAACATTGACAACTTCTCAGTCCCTCCCCCCTTTCCGCTAAAGCCCAAAACTTCTCCTAAACCCCTCCCCCCACAAGGAGAATGAATGTGTGTGCATGAGTGATTGACACGCAGTTAGACCCACCCCTCCTGGCCCAGATTGGTGCATCTGAACAGGGAGCCGTGGATTTTTGCAAATCGCACTCCAGGCTGTAGGTGGTGCCAGAGGAGCCAGATTTATTTTAAATGATCTGCTTCATGTAGTTCTACTGGAACATAGGGTCAGTTTCAGTTTCAGCTAATATAACAGAAAGTTAATTTTATAAGTCTTATCTACTGCACCTTTAAGTAAATACCACACTGTAGAAATACTCTATTACAAGTAAAAGTCCTGCATTGAAAATGTTATTTAAGTAAAAGTATGTAAGTATCATCAGTAAAATGTACTTAAAGTATTACAAGTAAAAGTACTCAATGCAGAAAAATCCTCACGTTTTAGAAACAGGAAACGATCCAAACTATTCTGTGTTTAATCGGCTAATCATTGCAACTCTACTTGTAGGCCTATATATTGTTGTGTAGTTACATTTATAATAAAACATCGTGTTTTATAAGCTACATGTGTTTTGTGTGCAAAAATCGTAATGTGTAAAGTAACTAGTAACTAAAGCTGTCTTAATGTAGTGGAGTAAAAAGTACAATATTTCCCTCCAGGATGTAGCGGAGTAGAAGTAGAAAGTGGGATGAAAACAAAAGACTCAAGTAGAGTACAAGTACCTAAAATTTGTACTTCCACCACTGCCTATATTGCTCCTGCCTGCACCCAACACATGAAGAAAAAGAATCCAGCAAGCTATATATAAAAAAGAAGGGAAAAAAAAGCTTAACTGCCCTCTCTACCTTCTCACAGTTTCCCCTAAAAGTTTTCTTTATGTGTCAATGTATTGTAAGAACTTACTGTAATAAATTTTCCTGCAGCTGCAGTTACGA
Source organism: Perca flavescens (assembly GCF_004354835.1). Classification (NCBI taxonomy): domain Eukaryota; kingdom Metazoa; phylum Chordata; class Actinopteri; order Perciformes; family Percidae; genus Perca; species Perca flavescens. The sequence goes on along the minus strand of NC_041338.1, from coordinate 3,496,176 downwards.
AACAGTTGAGGTGCTAAATGTTGTTTGACTTCTCAGCCTGGGCTCGGCCCACTAATGGGAACACTTGCACTTCATATGGGGCAAGTATTACAGGAAGAACGGGTCTCACCTCATTGCTCACGCACTTTGTAGTCAGTAGTCAGCTCGCAAAACCTTTCAAGGTTTCCCATTCCCTTGCTGGGGGTTCAGTCTGTGCGCTATCACTATGAGAGCACTGTGGTTCAAGCGGTCAATCATCATACTGGGGGGGATCGGGCTCCTCGTCTACGTGGGCATGTTTCCAAAGGGTGGATATGAGCCTGACAAACATCTGGAGACAAGCATCAACAATCTTTGTGAGTTGAGGCAATGGAGATGGGGAGTGGAAAGAAAGTCGGGTTCTGTATGATTTGTTATGGGGTGGTGGAATACAGAAATTGTGTTACGTAAATAAATAAATAAAAGGGTTTGGTACGTGTGGAATTAGAGATGTATTGTTGTGTATATTGGTTATCCTGTTGTAAAATATATATGATGTATAAAGGAATGAGTTGAAGTTGTATGAGGGTGGGAAATAGCACAAGCTTCGGCTTCATCCTGCTCCTTTTCGGACAGTTTTTGAAAATATGAATTGTAATAGTATTTTTAATATTATTTGTAACACTGTATAGATATATTGTTCTTGTTCCTGTTGCTACGCACTTTTGTATTTTTATATTTTATTTTATAGTTCTATAGCTGTATATTTATATTTATTTTTGTTCGAAATACAAAAAAATGAAATTTAACTTCCGTGACATTAACATTCATTCAATGTTAGAAAGGTAAGCAGAAGGATTAAATGTCTGTTCACTACACAAGTAGTTACTCAAAAGTATTTTATGCTTTCAATCATCTGACAAAATGATATTGCATTAAAACAATATAAGTGTCACCAAAAGAATACTTGCAGATGTGGAGTCAAACATTAGATGAATGGCTTCTAGCTCACCCAGTTCGCCCAGCGCGGGTTCGTATCACACCTGCTTCCCTTTGCTGCGTGTCATCCCACAACTCTGTCCCCCTTTCATGTCTATCCACTGTCACTATGGAATAAAAGGAAAAAGCCACCAAAAAATGTAACATGTCATGAACATTATAAACAAGTCATAAACGTTTATGACATAACACTTCTTTTAGTAACTGTCATTCGGTTTTTGTCATGACAAGTTATGGTTAGGGTTAGAGTTAGAGTTAGGGTTCATGTGTTCATGACAGTGTCATGTCACTTTTATGTAGATACCTTTAAGTAAAGTGTTACCAAAAGTGCTTTATTTTAAATAAAACATGTAGTCATCAATGCTGCTCATTTGACTCTCTCCCTGTCATCCTTTTGTCAAGACAATGTAGTCAGAGCTTTTGAGAAAAAGCAGGACACCCTGCAGAAAATGCTTGAAGAGGACAGACTCAGATGGAGAAAAGCTGCAGAGGTCAAACAGCCAACTGTCAAAACACAGCCAGAGCAGAAAGAGAAACCTGAAGCAAAAATCCCCGACCAAAAGGAGACTTCTCAAGAGAAAAAGTCTAATAAACTGTTTCCCAACTCTCCCCTGTTCAAGACGTGGGGGGAGAATCTCTCTGAGGATGACCAAAGAGAGGCACAGGGTTTGTTTGAAAAGTATGGATACAACGTTTTTCTCAGCGATCGCCTCCCTCTAGATCGAGCTCTTCCAGATACCAGGGATCCAAGGTAGGCTACAACCATTTCTTATGATGCCAGAGCTGTCATTTCAATTCATATACAGATAAAAGTTAAAGAAATGGCCCCTCCCATCCAGTTCATTGTTTGCTTGTTATCCTCTCTGTTCATGGTTTGTCTTGTTTCTGAATAGGTGTCTGAAAAAGAGTTACCCAGAAGACTTACCAAGTATTGGAGTAGTGTTGATCTACCTGAATGAGGCCCTGTCTATTATCAAAAGAGCTATGCGCAGCATCATTGACCGCACCCCTAAACACCTGCTGAAGGAGATCATATTGGTGGATGACAATAGCTCTGAAGGTAAGTTGAGTGCAAATGGATGAGATTGTGCAAACATGTCATAAACACGTTGATCCATTATGTATAGGCTACTGTCATACTGTGAGACATGACAGGCTGAAATCACGTTTCATTGTGCAATGCCACTGTTGCTCATATTCTAACTTTTTTTCTGTTTTTTACTGTTAGGCTCTAATCTATGTTATGGGTGTTATTCTGTGATTGTATTTTTTTTTAACGGATCTACTTTTCTAAGCAGTCTTGTAAAATCTCCTAAAATGCATTTTGTCACGTGAACTTTTGGCTTTAAAGTAATAGTTTTGGGAATTGGGACATTTTGGAAAACGTGTACCGGTATTCACTTTTCACTCAAAAACTTGTGTTTCTTTTAAATTTAACTTAAAGGAGTGGCTAACAGGTAATCAGGACTGTCAACATTACATGGAGTTACCAAATCTTGCTGCTATCTTGTCTTTCCTCTCCTGCCTGTTTGCGTCACTTGTGCTTTGCCTATGAGGTTGTTGGACTGACAGTGTGGCTTGGGTGTGTATGTGTGTTGGTGTTGATTTTGATATCGGCCAACTGTTTTTGTTTATATGCTTGATCATTTCTTTTTACATTTATAGTCAATTTTACTTGTATGTAATGTATGTATTGTATGTAGTATGGTAAAATATAATGCTACAGTCAGAAGCTGCTCAGCTTAGCATAAAGACTGGAAACAGCTAGCCTGGCTTTGTCCAAAGTTAGACATACATTTAAAGCTCACTGATTAATATGTTACACCATGTTTGTTTAATCTGTTCAAACAACAATTAGTTTTCTATGCCATAGATATGGTAACAACAAGAATTTAGGATGGTAACGCTCCAGCACATAACCCCCAGGAATACAATACATTGGCGTTTTTATACCACATTTATTGCACACATTTAACAAATAACTTACTGTATGTGTTTATTAGTGAGCTTTAGAGTTTTGGCAAGGTGGACTTTGTGAGCTTTGGACAGAGCCAAGCTAGCGGTTTTCCTTTGTTCCCCGTCTTTATGCTAAGCTAACCAAGTGCTGGCTGTAGCCTTATATTTACCAGACAGACATGATAGTGGTGCCGATCTTCTTATCTAATTCTCAACAAGAAAAGGCAAGGAAGCATTTTACTCCTTTTTTTTAAGAACACATAAACCCCTGTATGATGTAACAGCATTTAGTCATTTCAAGACTGTAATTAGTGGTGGAGTGGCACTGGATTGCAATATATAATGGTGTTTCTCATTCTTGTCCATCCTAACATACACGCATGGGTGAATAAAACATTAGAAACACCTTTTTAGTTCAGTACATCATCACTAACTACAGCTTCAATTACATTTTATTTATAGTATCAAATCATCTTTATCATCTTTAGTTATCTCAAGATACTTATAGATAGAGTAGGTCTAGACCAAACTCTATAATTTACAAAGACCCAACAATTCCAGTAAATACTTCAAATTGGATACAGTCACAACATCAACTTAATGTTTAAATTTCATTTCAATTGCATCCTGTATTTTGTGAGCATGTGAGTCACGTCTGCGATCACAACTGTTGCTCTCAAAATTGTAAGTGTACTTTGCACTCTGGGTAATCGGTATGGAATCTGGTGTCACTGCCCCGTCTAAACTTTCTATGGTAAAAACAACATCTGTCACACCCCTATTCAAAAATAAAAAAAAAGCCCGCATTTTCTCTCAATTTAGAAAACCTGAAGGGTGACCTTGACATGTCGTGTGAAGTCGCCGAGCAGGAGAACCCAAGTCTCGCTATCATAAGGGTGAGGAACAATGAGTCATATGGCCTGTCTCACGCCAGGGCGTCTGGCTGGAGGGCTGCTACTGCTGACGTGGTGGCCATCCTGGATGCGCACATCGAAGTCCATGAGCTGTGGTAAGAATGAGGCAACAATAAATCTTTTAAACATGGTTTATGTATACCATATGTCATTTTTGATTCCACATTAAAGGTGCTATAAGTAGAAGCCGTTAACATTATATGTCGGTGGCAGCTGTGCTCACTCGTGTCTTTCTAAACAACCCTCAGTTGTTTCAAATTCAAATTTTAACGAGATTCATTTAAAGTTCTCAAGATTACCACCAGTACTGACAAATGTTTACAGTTATCAAATGTTATGCAGGGAAGGGTCTGTATCACCACCAAGTGCAAACTGACTCTGGTGAGCTAATGCCTAAGTTGGCCTGCCTCACATTAGCACTTGAATAACCACAACACGTTCTGCTAACAATAACTGTTCTAACTAATCTTTATCAAAGGATAGACGGAACCACTAAAGTTATATCAAAGTTTTGTTTTCTTGCAAGTAGGGTCAGTTTACAGCACTCACAGCATAAGTACAGAAAGTGACTAACGTAAGCCTCAAACAATAGTGTGTGTCATTAATGTGTGAAATACAATCATAACAGAATTTGATGTCGTCAATTGTCTATCTTGTCAGTTTAGATATTGTCTCCTCTATCTGGTCAGACTCGATGGTGTCCCCTTTATCCGGTTAGAGAGACGGTCTGTCCTCAGGCCCCAGTCAAGATAGCCGATTACTCTTGTGGGAACAAGTAGTGTTATGTTTTCTTACTATGCAAATACTTTAATTTAACAGACAGAGAAGAATATTAATCACTATAATATTATTCTACGCAAACAGTTTAATAAATAACAAGAGGGAAAATAAGTACTACCACAGTCGGGTGTACTGGCATGCCCACATAGGCGATGAGGGTGTTAAAGGCCTTGCACAGTGGTGGGAATGAGGGTAGGGCGAGTGCTGCTCAGACTTGCAACCTTCTAGTCACAGCTCATTTGTAGTGCAATAGTAAGTTTGGCAAGCTGACTTTGCAATTGTGCTTTAACCAAAACAGTGTCTAATTTGGGTAACATTAACTAGATCTGACGGACTGTTTGTCATTTAATGAAGGGGCCACCGGAGGAGTTTTAGTCAAAATAGACATGACCCTCCCCTCGCCAGTAACAATTTTTCTATGACCCTCCAATACAATTTGGAAAAAACGCATGACCCTTGCCCAGCAATTTATTGATACCTATTGAACCTATTGAACTGGTTTGCACTTGGCAAATTTATACAGTTTCCCATTGATTTTTTACAGCAATGACATATGTGATTTTACCTCTGCATTCTACGCATCACATTCCTCTGTTATGGTGTGGTGGCCATTTCAGTAGATTTACTCACTAACGTTGTTGTGGAAACACAATAAGCATGGAAACTAACACACTTCCTGCATTACTGCATTACTTCAAATACTAAGTTACTCCTCTAGTAAACTAGTATTCACATGAAATAAAACAATAAAACATTGAGACCATTCAGAAAAGCACTCTGGGTAAAATTCAACATACAAACTGGTTGCTATGGACTCGTCACTAGGCTTCCTCCACTTCGCTGTTCAAACAAAGTGGAATAAACATAAGTCCAAATCTACACAAAACCCGCAATCAATTAGTAAGCTGACATTAAATATGGCATTTAGGAAACCTTTATTGCACCTTGGCACGGTAAGATGTCCAAACTAGCAACATTCATTTTAGTTTTTTGCGTCCTGCTGCTCGCATCGTCAGCTAGGAAATATTTTTTTTTGCTAAAGCATATGAAATCAGATGTATTATCTACCACCATTTAGTTGTTTTTTGTTATTTAGCTAAGATATTTATAAAATATCTGGTCATGCCAGACGTAATTATTCCACTAATTTTTTAAACAATGCAATTATCCAGTTCAGCCACCAGGGGAGCAGTGCTCCCCCTGCCCCACAGCCAAACTCATGGGTCAGACCCATCTGGTAGCAGGGCCCGAGACTGAGAGCTACATGGAAAAATATGCACCAAAAAAGCCACTTTGAAATTTTGCTGTTTCTATGAATACAAAAGTTGGGTGACACCCCCCCTTTTGGACTAAAAATGTTGGATGACCCTCCCATCAACAAAGAATAAAAAGACATGACCCTCCCCTATTTTCCTCGGGTGGTCCATTCCATAAATACCGAACGGTCCCTAATTTGGGTAACATTAACTAGCTCTCTGCATCAAAACTGAACATTTTTCAGTCTGAAGCTCCCTCCACCTTCCAAATGCTAAACCAGTGTTCCCTTAGGTTGCATACAAATGAAACATAATGCACAGGAGATGGAAGTATTCAAAACCATTTGGGTGTGTTCTGTCTGTTTGGAATGCTTGATCTCAGCAACTGCTGATCAATGAAAGGAGTGAAAGGAGTGAATGGCACGTCATAACACATGCCAGCTCCCATTCCGGAGTTACAGTCATTTCATAGAGACAAAGAAGAAGAAATATGAATCAGCAGTGTCACTGGTTGTTCCAGAAACAACAGTTTAATGAAGTGATGGGTAAGCCACCTCTCCTCCCTTCCCCTCATTCAGGGCGGAACCCCTGCTGACGCAGATCAAGGCTGACCGAACGGTGGTGACATCCCCTGTGTTTGACAAAGTACTCTTTGATGACCTCAAGGTTATTCCATACCAGCCAGCATCACACGCCTTCGACTGGGCTTTATGGTGCATGTATGAGAGCTTTTCGGACGAGTATTACAAACTCAAAGACGGCTCATTGCCTGGAAAGTAAGTTTTAAGTGAAATTGCTTTGCTTTGCTTTTGTCTTGTTCCGACTTACACGTGTCAAACATAACGTGTACATATATGTATCTTGGATGAGGCATTCTTAATGATGTGAATGCTTTATGCTTATGGTGATGCAGCATGTTTTTAAATTATACAGTAGTAACAGGTCTCTTCTTTCACTTCAGAAGTCCATCTGTCATGGGGATCCTAGTTGCTGAAAGAAAGTATCTGGGAGAAATCGGACTCCTCGATGAAGGAATGAAAGTGTACGGTGGAGAAAATGTTGAGCTGGGAATTCGAGTGAGTAAGCTTCATCTATCTAACACCTGATGACACAGTCCCAGGCCAACTTGCAGCAAGTTGATCCATGGGTTCAGTACAATTGCCCCTCTTACTTAGTAAAACCAGAACTGGTTACCTCACAATCGTTGGGACAGAATCCTGCCGTAATATCTTTCCAGATTTGTAAAATCGTGTATCTGTGCAGTGTTTGCGTCTAATAAACCTTGAAATACATGGATTACTCCATTTAGACTTAACTGGATCGTGTTTTGTTCACTTTCTTGCTGACAGTTAAATGAGATTGATACCACTTTTATATCTGTATGGTAAATAACAAGCTACAGCTAGCATGCATTTTGCTTACTTAGCATTAATACTGGAAACAGGATGACAAAAGCTAGCCTGTCTCTGTCCAAAGGTAACATAATCCACCAACCAGCACCTCTAAACCTAATTTATTTAACACAATACAAGGCATTATGTCAGATTATACAGGAGAGCCAAAACTAATTTTGACCAGAGTTGAGTCCGCTGCTATTGCCATGTAATGAACACAATAGTTTTCTTTTTGTGTTATAAGATGCTCAATATTTCTACGGTTTAAATTGAAAAATACTTACCAAACAATTAAAAAATGGCAAAAGAGTGGGATACGCCTTTTTAGCACAAACATTTTCCAGACAGACTAATGCAGAATAGTAAGTAAATGTTTATATAAAAGGTTAATGCACCTGCAGTTATATTAATAGTGTATGTGTTTGTAGATGGTTTTAAAATGTTAAGAGTAAAAGCCTTGGTGATCAAGATGAAGATATTTGTTATTATCTTTATTCAGTGTGGATTGAAGTGTAATTAATGCATTTTAAATAAAATGAATGTGGTTTACAACTGTTTACTTCCATAAGCCCATATTCTGAATTATATTGGGGAAATGTATGTGTCAAAAAGGCCCACTCTTGTCATTTTTAAGATTAATAAATAGTTTTCAACCTAAACTGTAGCAATATTGTCAGTTTATGATAATGTTCAATCTAATAACACAAAATAATCAAAATATTGTGTTCAGTACATGGCAATAGCTGCTGATTCAAGTTTTATCAAAATTTGTTTAGGTTCACCTGTAAAATCTGATAACGTGCCCCAAGTGTTGTTAGCATGATCTACCCACCTTTTACCTTTTAGCACGGCGTTAAGCTCACTTGAGCCATTTCATTGTTATGCCTTGTTTTCTATGTGTCATTATTTCAGTTGTGTCCTTTTGGCCCTCATATATAATATAATCTAATATAGAATCTGTAAAAGAAATTCCCAGAGGGGCTATTTCTTGGCTAGGAGTAGTAACTTCCTTGAGTCTCTGCTGGTTGTCTGACAAATGTTCTATTATTATAATTATTAACTTTATGGGTCAGCTGCAGGGGTCTCCCAGAGATGGAGCCCTACAAACTGTTAAGTCCATATAAGAAGCGGCGGTGCTACACACAGTTTGTGAACTTATAAGTAGCTCTTATTAACTCTTTTTATTTATGCTTTACACTAATTGATCAATTATTCCCGTTTCATCAAGTAATATAAAGTTAAGCTTATTTCTTGCTCATATAGGTGTGGACATGTGGAGGCAGTATTGAAGTAGTTCCATGCTCCAAGATTGCCCACATTGAGAGGAACCACAAGCCCTACATGCCTGACCTGAGCAAAGCCATGAAGAGAAACGCCCTGAGGGTAGCAGAAGTCTGGATGGATGAATACAAACACAACGTCAACTTGGCTTGGAACTTGCCATTTGAGGTACTTCAAATGTTGTCAAATACAACAAAAATGATGATGCCCTTTCTATGGAATACTGCATGCCTCATACACACAGGATGCCGAATGAACATCCAAGGGTCCATAATGAAAGGCTTTTCTTATGAATATGAATGTGACAAACAAATCATGCCTTATTCTCTGCAGAATCACGGAATTGACATTGGGGATATCTCTGAAAGGAAAAAACTCAGGGAAAGGTTGAACTGTAAACCTTTCAAATGGTACCTGGAAAATGTGTATCCCAAGTTGGATCCCTTGACTAACCTAGTTGCCTATGGAGGAGTAAGTTTAGTTGTATCTAATGTATCTTTGTATGTGTGGTAGAGGCAGTACTGCAGGGTGTTCGCGCCACATGATCACTGCCACATTATATTGTGTATTTTAATGATACATGTCATAGTATTGGATACATTTTCATTGGGTTTGATAAAATGATGAACTCCCCCATTTATAGATAAGGAATCTTGATGCTGACAGGTGCATAGACCAAGGACCAGTGCCAGGTCACACACCCATTGCCTACAATTGCTACTACTATCAACCTCAAGTAAGTAAAGCAAGTAACAGTGGTCGTCAAGATTAATGATAATAGTCACTGAAAAGTTACAAGTGGCAATTGGAAATATTGTCTCTTTGCTGCCATTGGCTATTTATTTTTTTTAGATGTGTTATTATCGGTCAAACGGTGAGCTCTATATCGGCAGCATCAAGTCCCACAAGTACAATGACAACCGGTGTTTAACTGACCCGGGGAAAAACGAAACGGAGCCTGGCCTTCATAACTGCAAAGAGGCTAAGCAGAAAGGAATGGGGATTTACTGGGACTTCACTCAGGTATTACACGTTGTTAAACTATTATTAAAACATATAGCAAAGTATATAAAAGTCAGGGAAGAGATGTGGCAAAAGGATTTTTTTTATTCCAGTAAAATAGTAAAAGTTAAAAGTTAGTGTGTCTCACCCTTTTATTTAAAATATAGGGTGGATGAGTTCAGGGTGACTCAGTTCAAACTATTGACTGATTGTCTAAATATTGTATGATGACAGGCTGTGCGTTTGTATTCTTGATACTTATTTTTCTTCTCCAGGGCAAAGAACTGAAGAACAGAGATACAAAAAGGTGTCTGGAGATTAAGAATGGCGTGCTTCTAATACAGGAATGCTCTGGCCAAAGATGGGAAATCCAAAACATAATCAAAGCCTTTTAAAGTGTGCGGCCAACAAGAAGTGCACTTCTCTGCTCATTGGTCAGTGAATAATATCACCTGAATGTGTAAAATGGACATTTGCTCAATAGTTTATGAATGGACAAAGTAATTATTTGTACAATTTATTATTCTGCCAATTAAAAAAAAGAACGTGTAAAACGTGCTTGAACTGAAGAGTTATAATTGCTAATTGGACAAGCGGGACTGGAAGATATGCAAACTGTCTCCCAGTAGGTGTGTCTATATTACAAGTATTGTGTGGGAATGAGCATTGCTGGGATTACTGACACACAGCATCTTATAAATACTGCTTATAAAGGAGATACCCAAAATTACGCAATTTAGAAATGCATGTTGATCCTTTTTCCTCTCTTCAGTCTTCCACTCAAAGAAACCAAATATATTCTATCAAACAGAAAAGTTAATGCAAATGTTTGGGTTTTCATCAGATTCAAACCTGGGGCATAGCATAAGATGGGAGTTTAAGCTTTGCCTTGTTTTGCAATTTAAATAAAGGTTTGGCTTAGCTGAATTTCTTAGATGGCAGCAGTGGTCATAAAACCATGGGCGATTTTAGACCCTTTTTTTAATTTTGGTGCTTAAAGTTAGAGTTGCAAACGTGTCTGTTAGTGACAGACGATAAACAGTTACAGGTTGAAAGGGCTTGAAACAGGTTGAATATCCTGGGTCACTGTCGCCGATGCTATGCACCTGTAACCCAGTCAAGGAAAGGGTTAACAGAAATGTAGTGTTGGCCAATCAGAGGAGGTTGGTGTCAGACTCCCGCCTTTGGCTGAGTCTCTATCTGATCTGTCAGAGGGAGAGCAGGAGACGGTTGTGAAGTTTAACGTTGGTAGTCCCCAGAGAAAAAGTTGGTCATTTTACGGCACAGATTAGAACACAAATTGAAAACTAATCAACTAATTGCTGAATCTTAGAACATTGTGTCAAATTGGTCATTATTACTGTGACTTATAACGTGTCAGGTTTAGTTCCATCATAGTGTCAAAAAATATTAGCTGACGTTGTTTTTCAGTAGCTCAGAGATTATCGACTAATGAAATTACTGATTTAGCGGGGGTGGGGGTGGGGTTAAGGAACACGCTGACTTATTTGGACTTTTGCTTATTCACCGTATCCCCCAGAGTTAGATAAGTCCATACACACCCCTTTCATCTCCGTGCTTGTTGTAACTCTGTCTGACGCCCCCACCGCTAGCCTAGTTTAGCACAGATCCTGGAGGTAACCGGCTCCAGCTAGCCTACTGCTCCCAATAAGTGACAAAATAACACCAACTTGTTCCTGTTTACATGTTGTGATTTGTATAGTCACAGCGTGTACAAATAACAAGGTCACATGAGACACAGCCATTTTCTAACCGTATACTGGGGACTATATTCTCAGAAAGGTGAAGCACTGCTACTTCTGCTACTTGGGCGAAGTGATTTGCACACGAGAAGCCTCGTGGTGAGAAGCAGAGAGTTCACCTGGAGTTCGCTCAGAGTTGGAGGAATAATCACTCCGTCCAAGTAGCAGTGCTTCGCCTTTCTGAGAATATAGTTCCCAGTATGTAGACATAGCTGTGATCAGATGATCTGTGTTATTTTGGGTCCTTTTACCACTGTCAACAACAATTATTTCTTAACATTTCCATGTAGAGGAACGTATACTGTACTTTGTGGAAAACCAGTGCATCTGCAGTGATTACCTATGCTGCACTCTTGGGTTTAACCAAAAAAATGTAAAACCAATAAAAGTAAATAAAAAATGTTTAAGAATGAACTGCCCTTTTTGTATCCTGTATCCTGCATCCTAGCATCTTGTTCCTTGGACCTTTAAATGCAAACTGCTCCCAATTAGACTGCCATCTTGACTTGGGCTGCACAATCAATTGCAATTTTATTTAAATCGCAATATGGATTAGTGCAATATCCAAATTGTAGAGGGGGCGCAATATTTGTGAAAAGTCAAAATATGTGTCAAACCATTCTGAATGAAGTATTGTGGTACTGCAGAGAAGTCTCAGCCTACAAGTCCTTTCCTACATACTTAAGAAAGAAATCTCTGTTTGGTACAGATCCTCGCAAAAATCACACTATAATCATCTTAATTTCTTTTAATTTCTTTCAATTTTCAATGAAAATGAGAATAAGAATACAAACATGATCATTCCCTCCAATATAGTGAATCATATCGCATATCACATCAGTCAAAATAATCATAAATAGATATTTTCCTCATATCATGCAGCCCTAATCCTGACTAAGAAAGAAATTCCAAACAGAGACTAATATAACACAATATACAGTCTGTTTGGATCAATGTGTTTAATGGCTTACTTCCTGTTAGATACTTCCTCTTTTCAAGGTGGCATTGGTTTCATGTAACGCACAGTAGTAGCAGAGTGAAATGACACACTGATTTAAAGCTACTCAAATCTGGTAACAAGATACAGATACAACAAAAAAGGGATGAATGATATGCAGGCTTCGGTAGCCATACATTACTTCTCCAAAATAAAAATAAATAATTCCTACAATTTTACATTTTAAAGTGTAGTTTTCTGCTGATGTTTTCTTCCAACTAACACAAAAAGTTTGAGTGACAAAAAGGATCTATTTTTGCTACTGCCAAAGCTCAGTGTTGTTATGGTTTGTATAATTTAATAAACGTGTAATTGTGATGCAGTGTCTGCCAAAAAAACTAAAACAAGCCATTAAGCCAAAAGTGTTTCTGGGATTGAACATTCATTCCCTATGTCTTCCACTCTTGACCAGTGATGCCACGTAACACGTTACTAGTAACGCGTTACTCTAATCAGAGCACTTTTTTCAGTAACGAGTAATCTAACGCGTTACTATTTCCAAACCAGTAATCAGATTAAAGTTACTTATCCAAGTCACTGTGCGTTACTATTTGTCATTTTCCTTAGTAAAAATATATATTTTTGCTTTCTTCTTGCATCTCGGGGAATGAAGTCACGTATGCGACAAGTCACGTTTTCAGTATGAGGACAGTTCACGTGTACCACGCAGCGACACAAACGTAAACAACAATGGAGGGAGGAGAGAGATGCGCGTTTTCTAGCCGGATAGCTACAGTCACTATTTAGAGTTTGTGTCAGCCAAAGACGGCAATATTAAGGTTCGTTGTACACTATGTGCTGGTGGCGACTACGTCAAATTTGAAGGAACATTTGGAGTCGCAGCGCTGCAGTCAAACTTACAGAGCAAGTCCCAGCAGGTGGAGCGAAGCAGAGAGAAGGAGGTATCCCACCACCCAAACAACAAAAGCTGGACTTCGGTGCAAAACCAGTAAGTGGGGGAGAGTTGAAGAAGTTGGTCGGGCAGTACACCTATGTTGTAGCGGAAATGCTGCCCTTAAACACGGTTGACTTGCTCTCTTTCGTGCCATAATAAACCAGATCCTACTACTGGCAACGCTGAGCTACCTAACAGTAAACCGGTTGTCATTTTAATGTTGAGGCTGTAGGGGTGTTGTCGGCTAACCTGACTCCGCCAGATGGATTGCTTCGCATTTGCTCGGCATATCCATCTGAAAACTTTCCGTTGGAGAACTTTTGGGAAGGGGCGGAATACTGGTTAGCTGATTGGATGAACCATCTGTCTATCACCTATGTTGGTGATAGACGGGCCAAATCAACCAATCAGATCCACGAAGTCTATGAAAATACAACCACAAGCCCGCCCCTGCTGCTGCAGGCAAAGCATAGCTCGTTAGCTCAGCATGCAAACATGTCGGTAAAGGATATTTGCCGTTTGTGTAACGAGAATTTAGGAATAAAAGGCACCATTTCAGGTTCACGGACCATATTCCAAAAGAAGGATCCAAGAGAAAAAAAGCATTAGCGAGCGGCTACCGCTGTCTGAAAATACTGGTTAGCTGATTGGATAAACCATCTGTCTATCACCACCTAACCCACCTCAAAACCAATGCTGATTGGCCCGGTCGTTTGGCTAACGGCTCCAAATTTTCTCTGCCTCAAGATGCCAGACTGATCTGCGAGGGGAAAACTGGAGCTCGCCAGATCAGGACAGTCTCACGAGGCTAGTTGTCGGCAGCTGCTGCATGTAACTAATAAAGTAACTTGTAATCTAACTTCGTTACTTTTAAAATCAAGTAATCTGTAAAGTAACAAAGTTACTTATTCAAAGTAACTGTGGCAACACTGTATATATATATATATATATATATATATATATATATATATATATATATATATATATATATATATATATTTTGCAGCTGTACTATTAACACACTTGGAGATTAAGACGTAATTTCCACTGGGGACAAGGGGGGACATGTCTCTTTCAAATTCATTTATTATTTTATTTTATAGGTCTAGGTGACCGGCCAGCTATTTTAAACAATAAAGAAAGTAAGACATATTTTTCTTATAAATAGTTTAGTACTATTCTTTCTGGCATAATTTATCATTATGACCAACTTAATTATTTCCTGGATTTTGTATCACTACAGTCCCTACAGTCTATATCCACGACGTTCCACTTCCAGGATTGCTCCGTTGCTGCTGGATATTCCGCTGTCTGTTTGTCTGTCTGTCTCTCTGTGTGTGTGTCTGTGTGTGCGGCATGCACTGCATTTTTTTCCAACTTCAAATTTTTCCTAATTTTAAATTAGGTCCCCAAAAGGAATTACTATCAACATCTGTTTTATCTAAAAAGATAAATTTCTCGGTTTGTTCATCTCACTTCAATTGTATTGCTGCAAAATGGGATTGTCAAGCAGACAAAACTGTCTGCTTGACAATCCCATTTTGCAGCAACACATATTTAATGAAAGATCGATACTTGGCGTCTGTGAATCGATACAGTATTGTCATGGAAAATATTGCGATACTATGCTGTATCGATTCTTCCCCCACCCCTAGCAAGTGCCATTCTTTCCCTCTCCCTGTTTTGTGTCACACTCGCAGCTGCCTGTTTAACTCTCAATTGTTGAAATGGTGCGCAAAGAGTAATATCTGCATGTGTGAAATTATATAATTTGCTTGTGAGCATGTTTTATCGCGCTTGTGTTATATGACATAATCCTGATGCCATGGCTGTGTGCCTGAACATTCTCTCACTTTGTGAGGTTGTTTACAATGAAGCCATCCATGCCAGTACAACCGAAAGTGAAGCTAAGTAGCTGATTCTGTGTAAGGTGCCTAACTGAAGGTAGCATCTGCATTTGACAACAGGAATGTTGTAAGACCAAATACAGTGCCAACATTTTGTACAGTATGTTAACAAACAACAAACGGTAAAGCATGTGGGCTCTGATGGGACTTCATGGTGTGTTCAGATGCACCTCATTAAACTCATGGTGCATTCAAGTGCACCTTGTAAACTTTGATAAACTCAAACTGTTGTTGTAAAGCACCCTTCTGCAATCTAGTCGCTATTGTTCTGGCATTGCTGTCACTGCTGATTTTCTGATTTTTTTTATTGAATCAAATCGTGACCTTAAATCCGTCAGTCAAACCGAATCGTGGATTTAAAACAAACTGGTTGTCTGATTAACTTAGGTATCCAATATTTACACTTGTCCCATTTTGTCTAAAAGAAACAATGCACACTGAATGTGCTTATCACATGAACCCAACTACACCATTTCTTTTCTCCCTCAGGTGGTATCAATGCTGTCAGAGACACTGATGCTAATGGAATGATGTTATGTCGCAGATAATCCACAGCGAAACAGATGGGACCATGGAGCTTAGCATCAATTTAGCTTCTTCTTTATTCTCTTCTTCTTCTCCACCCATCTTACAAAACATGCAGTACCATATATTGTGGTCAACAGCGACCTCTAGTGGTTAAACTCGTAACTCAATACACAACAAATGACATATGCATTAGTTGGGTAGGTGGTCAGAAATGAAATAACTTTGTTTGAAACTCTGGGCCTCGGAGTAGAGCAAATGCCGACATTTGATAATAGGTAACATAAAGCATAGTCTCGCTTTGCCAGACCATCCACACGCTGCGGAGCAGAGGAGGGTCTGGCTAATCCAGACAGAATTACGGGATGGGAGAAAAGCATGCTCTGGCACTTTAACATTTCCTGGAGGGGTCAAATTTAGGTTTAGACTTGAATACAATTAGTAAATGTAACAGTACATACAAGTAGCTGACAGAGCCTGATCAGTTAAGAAATTAAGTGTTCAGATGTATAAAGCTAATAAAGTACTTTATTCATCCCTAAAGAAAATTGCAGTGTAACAGCAGCCATGTCACATAAATCACAAAAAGGAGCTAAACAATAATATAAGTAAAAAGCTAAATTATGTACAATAAAATAAAAGAGATGGTAATGGTAAAAAGTGGGACAATACGGAGGAAATGGGCTTTTCCTCCGCTGCTGTCCCCATGAAATGTGCCCCCGCCCGTGCAACGCAGGGAGGCGGGGGGAGGTAGGGGGATCCTCCCACACGGTGCAGCAGACTCTAAAAGGGGACTTTTAGCATCAATAACGACAACAATGGCACCTGATCAAGCGTCCTTTTTTACCAAATGGGAGTGAGAATGTGTTGGAATGCCACAAAGCTTCATAATCATTTTATTTTGGGGCTGTCATTGTCATCTTGGGAGTGAGAAAAAAAAACATGAATAATAACAGGCTACATTGTTTTACAGATATGCTTAGCCTACAGCGTGTATTGAAGTCACTTCTTTTTCTAGTTTTTGTCCAGTCATGCTTGTTCTGTATGAACATTAATTATAGGCTAGAAAGATATTTAGAATTAGACATAGCTTATGGAGATTTGTGCATATGGTTGTAAAACATATTCTCGCATTATGAATAAGCTCTTCTCCATGAACCATCACCTTATCGTGGTGGAGAGGTTTGTGTGTCTCTGTGAACCTGAGGGCTGTGTTGTCTGGAGCTTTGTGCTCCTGGTAGGGTCTCCCAAGGCAAAGTGGTCTCAGGTGAGGGGCCAGACAAAGAATGGTTCAAAAACCCCAATGAAGAAGCAAGGTAGAGATGGAGTGACCCTGCCCGGAGGAAGCCCGGGGCCCCCGTCTGGAGCCAGGCCCAGACGGCGGGCTCGTCGGCGGCGCCTGGTGGCCGGGTTTGCCACGGAGCCCGGCCGGGCACAGCCCGAACAAGCTACGTGGCTCCCATCTCTCCAGCCCATGGGCCCACCACCTGTGGGAGGAACCGTTGGGGTCGGGTGCGATGCCACATGGGTGGCAGTGAAGGTCAGGGGCCTCGGCGGACCAGACCCGGGCGGCAGGCGCTGGCTCTGGGGGCGTGGAACGTCACCTCTCTGTGGGGGAAGGAGCCGGAACTGGTGCGGGAGGTGGAGCGCTACCGGTTAGATCTGGTGGGGCTTACCTCTACGCACAGTCTCGGTTCTGGAACCATACTCCTGGATAGGGGTTGGACTCTTTTCTTCTCTGGAGTTGCCCAGGGTGTGAGGCGCCCGGGCGGGTGTGTGGATACTCACAAGCCCCGGCTGGCGCCCGCTGTGTTGGAGTTTACCCGGTGGGCGAGAGGGTCGCCTCCCTACGCCTGCGGGTTGTGGGGGGGAAAACTCTGACTGTTGTTTGTGCATATGCACCAAACAGGAGTTCAGAGTATTCGGCCTTCTTGGAGACCTTGACTGGAGTTCTGCATGGGGCTCCAGTGGGGGACTCCATTGTTCTGCTGGGGGACTTCAACGCACACGTGGGCAATGATGGAGACACCTGGAGGCGTGATTGGGAGGAACGGCCTCCCTGATCTAAACCAGAGTGGTTGTTTGTTGTTGGACTTCTGTGCTAGTCATGGATTGTCTATAACGAACACCATGTTCGAACATAGGGATGCTCATAAGTGTACCTGGTACCAGAGCACCCTAGGCCGAAGGTCAATGATCGATTTCATAATCGTTTCATCTGATCTGAGGCCGTATGTTTTGGACACTTTCGGGTGAAGAGAGGGGCAGAGCTGTCAACCGATCACCATCTGGTGGTGAGTTGGGTCAGGGGTGGGGAAGACTCTGGACAGACCTGGTAAGCCCAAACGTGTAGTGCGGGTAAATTGGGAACGTCTGGAGGAGGCCCCTGTCCGACAGACTTTCAACTCACACCTCTCCGGCGGAGCTTTTCGTGCATCCCTGTGGAGGCTGGGGCATTGAACCCGAGTGGACAATGTTCAAAGTTTCCATTGCTGAAGCTGCGGCGAGGAGCTGTGGTTTTAGGGTCTTAGGTGCCTCAAGGGGCGGTAACCCACGAACACCGTGGTGGACACCGGTGGTCAGGGAAGCCGTCCGACTGAAGAAGGAGTCTTTCCGGGATATGTTATCCCGGAGGACTCCGGAGGCAGTTGCAGGGGTACCGAAGGGCCGAAGGGCTGCAGCCTCTGCCGTGAAAGAGGCAAAGCAGCGGGTGTGGGAGAAGTTTGGAGAAGACATGGAGAAGGACTTTCGGTCGGCACCAAAGTGCTTCTGGAAAACTGTTCGCCACCTCAGGAGGGGAAGGGGGAACCATCCAAGCTGTGTACAGTAAGGATGGGACACTGTTGACCTCAACTGAGGAGGTAATAGGACGGTGGAAGGAGCACTTTGAGGAACTCCTGAATCCGACTAATCGCCCTCTATGTTAGAGGCAGAGCTGGAGGATAACGGGGATTGTCGTCGATTTCCCGGGCGGAAGTCACTGATGTAGTCAAACAACTACACAGTGGCAAAGCCCGGGATTGATGAGATCCGTCCAGAAATGCTCAAGGCTCTGGGTGTGGAGGGGCTGTCCTGGTTGACACGCCTCTTCAACATTGCGTGGAAGTCTGGGACGGTGCCAAAGGAGTGGCAGACTGGGGTGGTGGTTCCCCTTTTTAAAAGGGGACCAGAGGGTGTGTGCCAATTATAGGGGTATCATACTTCTCAGCCTCCCTGGTAAAGTCTACTCCAAGGTGCTGGAAAGGAGGGTTCGGCCGATAGTCGAACCTCGGGTTGAGGAGGAACAATGCGGATTCCGTCCTGGTCGTGGAACAACGGACCAGCTCTTCACTCTCGCAAGGATCCTGGAGGGAGCCTGGGAGTATGCCCAACCGGGTCTACATGTGTTTTGTGGATTTGGAGAAGGCGTATGACCGGGTCCCCGGGAGATACTGTGGGAGGTGCTGCGGGGAGTATGGGGTGAGGGGTCTCTACTCAGGGCCATCCAATCTCTGTATGACCAAAGTGAGAGCTGTGTCCGGGTTCTCGGTAGTAAGTCGGACTCGTTTCAGGTGAGGGTTGGCCTCCGCCAGGGCTGCGCTTTGTCACCAATCCTGTTTGTAATATTTATGGACAGGATATCGAGGCGTAGTCGGGGTGGGGAGGGGTTGCAGTTTGGTGGGCTGGGGATCTCATCGCTGCTCTTTGCAGATGATGTGGTCCTGATGGCATCATCGGCCTGCGACCTTCAGCACTCACTGGATCGGTTCGCAACCGAGTGTGAAGCGGTTGGGATGAGGATCAGCACCTCTAAATCAGAGGCCATGGTTCTCAGCAGGAAACCGATGGAATGCCTTCTCCAGGTAGGGAATGAGTCCTTACCCCAAGTGAAGGAGTTCAAGTACCTTGGGGTTTTGTTCGCGAGTGAGGGGACAATGGAGCGGGAGATTGGTCGGAGAATCGGGCGCAGCGGGTGCGGTATTGCATTCAATCTATCGCACCGTTGTGACGAAAAGAGAGCTGAGCCAGAAGGCAAAGCTCTCGATCTACCGGTCAGTTTTCGTTCCTACCCTCACCTATGGTCATGAAGGCTGGGTCATGACCGAAAGAACGAGATCCAGGGTACAAGCGGCCGAAATGGGTTTCCTCAGGAGGGTGGCTGGCGTCTCCCTTAGAGATAGGGTGAGAAGCTCAGTCATCCGTGAGGAGCTCGGAGTAGAGCCGCTGCTCCTTTGCGTCGAAAGGAGCCAGTTGAGGTGGTTCGGGCATCTGGTAAGGATGCCCCCTGGGCGCCTCCCTAGGGAGGTGTTCCAGGCACGTCCAGCTGGGAGGAGGCCTCGGGGAAGACCCAGGACTAGGTGGAGGGATTATATCTCCAACCTGGCCTGGGAACGCCTCGGGATCCCCCAGTCGGAGCTGGTTAATGTTGCTCGGGAAAGGGAAGTTTGGGGTTCCCTGCTGGAGCTGCTCCCCCCGCGACCCGACACCGGATAAGCGGACGAAGATGGATGGATGGATGGATGGATGAATAAGCTTTGAAATTAAGCCTAGTCCTTATAAATTTCCCAGGAACAAGATTTTTTTTTTTTATTTATATAGTGAACTGACATTACACTAAAACCAGCACATTTAGCGCATAAAAACAGATACAGCAATAAAACCAACACATAAAACAAGCATGTTAAAGCAATTAAAACGTGGAGTGACTAAGTAGATTTTTTTTAAATCCATACGTATTCAGTCAGTCCGCTTTTTTTCCGTTTGATAACAGCCGTATTTCCCTTTTTACATATTATATGCTTCTCCTCCTCGTAATTTCCCATTAGAAGCTGCTGCTCAACGGGTGAAACATATGCTGCACACGTCTTTTCCATTTCTGCATCAGTTAATCTGTGATTGATACCGTGGTCTATTTAAGAAATCCGTGAACGTGCACTTATCCCAGGTATCTACTCCTGGCTTGACATAGCTTCACCTACTTATCCTGGCTCGGCAAACGTGCAACCGATTAAGCCACGTTGAGTAGATCACACTAAGTCAAGCTGCGCTTTTTCAGTTCTGTTGTATTGTGTCGAATATTCAAACAGTTCACCATTCAAATTGGCGTGGATAACACCAGGAACAAAAAATGTTTAAGATGTTTTGTACTGTATTTGCTCGACTGAGAAAGTATTAGAAGAGCATGCAGCGCTGATAAGATTACCAATCCTTTCATCAAACTGTTTTTTTAATTTCCATTTTAAATCTTTGTCTTTTTATTAACACAATCCAAAGCAAAGCTGATAGAAGTATATGGTCAAAAGAGCTCCATCAATGGACCTTTTTCAAATGTGGACCAAGAAAAAGAGACGAGTTATATCCATTTTATCTCGAGACACTTTACAGATAGAGTAGGTCTAGACCACACTCTATAAATTCCAAAACCCCAACAATTACAGTAATTCCCTCAAGAGCAAGCATTAGCAGTGGCTGTTGCAACAGTGGCGAGGAAAAACTCCCTTTTAGGAAGAAACCTCGGCAGGCCCAGACTCGTGATAGGCGGTGTCTGACAGGGCCGGTTGGGGGTGTGATAAACAGTGGCAAGTAATAGTCACATTAAAGATAATGGAACAGTGACTTCGAAGGTAATTGTGAAAGGTCATAGCAGGGCACATTGTGTCATACTGAGTAGTGCAGTCTCCTATACCGGATCCTAACTACTCTGTGCATATGAACATCACAGCAGGGCGTTGTGGATGTAACGTGGCACTGCAGAGCATGGGTGGATGCGGCGGACGCAGCAGGACGCAGCAGGACACGGCCGGGCATTGCAGGGAATGAAAAAATATAAGGACTCCGGGGAGTAAACTCCCCAGAGCTAGGTTAGTAACAAGCATTTCTGGGACAGGATGCATACAAAAGGAAACAAGTGAAAACAGAGATGAGAGAGCAGCTCAGTGTGTCATAGGAAAGAAGGAACTTCCCCGGCAGTCTAGAATTATAATAGCATAGCTAAGAGAGGCAGGTTAGCTTAGAGAGAGGTCCCAGGTCGGGCTTGAACTCTCCCCTGCCGGATCGGGCTGTACTGGCCTGCCTCCCTCTACTCTCACTATATTATTGATTATATGATAAATAAATCTAATGACTACGAAGAGAAGCAGGTTGGCCGGGTTAGGCGGAAACTGCAACTCCTAACTCCTTAACTATAAGTTTGATCAAAGATGAGGGTTTTCAGTTTACTCTTAAATGTGGTGATGGTGTCTGCCCCTTGAACCCAAATTGGGAGCTGGTTCCACAGGAGCGGAGCCTGATAGCTGAAGGCTGTGGCCCCCAGTCTACTTTTAGAGACTCTAGGAACCACAAGTAGCTCTCGTCAGAATATGTGCTGCAGCGTTCTGGATCAGCTGGAGAGTCTTAAGGGACTTATTTGAGCAACCTGATAGTAAGGAATTACAGTAGTCTAGCCTATAAGTAATGAATGCATGGACTAGTTTTTCAGCATCATTTTGAGATAGGATGTTCCTAATTTTGGCAATGTTACGAAGATGGAAAAAGGCTGTTCTTGAGGTTTGTTTTAAGTGGGCGTTGAAGGATATATCCTGATCAAAAATAATTCTAAACTAACATTTTTGACAGCGGTGGTGGGAGCCAAGGCAATACTATCCAGAGTAGCTATGTCTTTAGATAATAAAGTTCGGAGGTGCTTGGGTCCCATCACAATAACTTCAGTTTTGTTTGAGTTTAACATCAGGAAATTGTAGGTCATCCAGGATTTTATATCTTTAATGCACACTTGAAGTTTAGCTAACTGACCACTTTCGTCTGGCTTAATTGACAGATATAATTGGGTGTCGTCTGCGTAACAGTGAAAATTAATTGAGTGTTTCCTAATAATATTGTCTAGAGGAAGCATATATAAGGAGAATAGAATTGGTCCAAGCACTGAGCCTTGAGGAACGCCATGGCTAACTTTAGCATACTTGGAGGGTTTATCGTTAATGTTAACAAATTGGGATCGCTCAGAGAAATAGGACTTAAACCAGTTTAGTGCGATTCCTTTAATGCCAACTAAGTGTTCCAGTCTCTGTAACAGGATGGTATGGTCAATAGTGTCGAATACAGCACTAAGGTCTAATAAAACAAGTATGGAGACAAGTCCTTTGTCAGCAGCAGTTAGAGGGTCGTTACTAATTTTCACCAGTGCCGTTTCTGTGCTATGATGCATTCTAAATCCTGACTGAAAGTCTTCAAATAGACTATTCCTACGAGCTCCCAAGATCCACAGTAATCTTCCAAAGTGGTCTCACTACTGCATTGCACTCAAGCGCTCTGACTTACCAGAACTACATAAACAGCCACGCTATTGCAGTTTATTTTCAGATTCAAAATGGCACCTTACCAGCACTTGCTGCACTTCTCCCAAAACACAATATGAGACCAGTAGGCCTCACTAGCTCAGTCTCACAGGAATTCATTCCAGTTCCCTCATACAAAAACAACTACAGTCAGAAATCCTTTTTTTATACATACACCAAAATTTGAAATGGCATTCCCCATCACATCAGAGCACTACCATCCATTACATATTTCAAAAAGGCACACAAACTGTTTCTTCTCAACAGTTACACTTGCACACATTGATTGTTCATGTATTGTCCAAGTCTTGTTTGCACTGTTTATATTGTTGTTTTCAGTTGTCTGTATCTGTCTATCCCATGCTAATGTCCTGGACCAATGGTTTTGTCCTCATGTGCCAAAACTGTATTGTTGTTTTAGCTGTCTAAATCTGTCTAGTCCATGCAGATGTCCTGTACAAATGTTTCTGTCCTTGCTCTGCTCACCTCTATTTTTACAGAGAGAGTGGACACAAAGTGACGGACGGGTCTGTAATACTCAAAGCATACCTGAAGCCGGGGAAAAGCGCCTAGAATGGCTCGTGAAGAAATGTTCTCACATTTGCAACATTTTGCAAATTCCACAGACAGGGAGCGCTCCTGAACCCCCTCACCATCTCTGAAGGCATAACTAGTCGATCACGAGTGGCTCAACAGGTAGGTCAAGATAAACTCATCTTTCAGGTGTTTGACCGACCGGGTTGACACTTCAGCATGAGAAATCGGGGGTGTGGCGTGTGAGCTTGTGAAATCAATCATGTGTCTCATGGCCAATGCGTGAGAGTTGGCAGCCCTGTATCATATTTCAAAAAGGCACGCAAACTGTTTCTTCTCAACAGTTATACTTGCATTGATTGTTCATGTATTGTTGTTTTCAGTGGTCTGTATCTGTCTAGCCCATGCTAATGTCCTGTACCAATGGTTTTGTCCTCATATGCCAAAACTGTATTGTTGTTTTAGCTGTCTGAATCTGCCTAGTCCATGCAGATGTCCTGTACAAATGTTTCTGCAAAACAGGAACCTGCTGGAAACCAGTTTTTAAACTGAGTCAGGCCCATTTATATTGTAACTTAAATGTTACTTTTAACTTTCCTGTATAATAAATTAAAGAAAGAAAGAAAGAAAGAAAGGAAGAAAGAAAAAAAGAAAGAAAGAAAGAAAGAAAGAAAGAAAGGTAATTTTTGTTCATATGGGTTTAACTATTTTGAAAGGGGGTTTGATTATTTTGTGACCTTTGCCTTGTATGTACCCCAATTGAATGTCTTCTCTGTCCTACGGATGTTACTATGAACTGACTACCAGTGTTTTACATGCAGCAAATCTAACAAATCATAAACAATATTGTGAAATTTGAATTTAGTTGCATTTCGAATTATGTAAATAACTGTGCCAATGCAATATTTAGCCAGAAATACATGCATTCAACATGACATGTCAAGATAACTATCACATAATAGCACCCTTTATCCAGAATAAGACATAGAACCACTAACCCACAGCACAGACCAGTACAAATATAAGATGATGCAGTATGGAGAACATCTATGCAACACAAACTATATGACATATTACGACATCCTCTCAATCTTTCTCTTTGCAGATCACTTCTGCTTGAGAACCAAGTGACTGAAACATGAACCGCATTTTTACACCGGTCACTACCTCTCACACATTTAGATGTCTGTTGAAGAATTATCCCAGGGACCTGCCAACCATCACAAGCACACACACTTTGAAATATCTCATGAATCGGTTATCCAAAATACTTCACACTTGGTTTCCTGGGTACCCAATGAACTTGTAGTTTGGAATTTGGAGCAGTTTGGACAGCATTGGATATTGGATAATAATAAACGGTGAATTAAACTAAACAGCCGCACAATAAAGGTTGATGAAAAAAAGTTGAGAAAAGAAGTGCTGCCATAACGCTGGCTTGTATTCACTCAGAGCATTTCGCTAAGAGGAAACTCAATAAAAAAAAGGCATTTTTGCCAACACTGGATATCAAACAAAATCCAGACATTATATCATATCAAGTTGCTGTGAGCTTCTATGCAGATGGCAAAACGTAACGTCATCTCAGGGGTTGACCGGGCCAAGAGAGTAGTCTTCCTCCGTCTCACTCAGACTCACCCTTGTTTTCCGGTTGTTTAAAGTGCTCATCTTATGCTCATTTTCAGGTTCATAATTGTATTTAGAGGTTAGATCAGAATAGGTTTACATGGTTTAATTTTCAAAAAACAGCATATTTTTGTTGTACTATCGTTGCTGCAGCTACTCTTTTCACCCTGTGTGTTGAGCTCTCTGTTTTAGCTACAGAGTGAGACATCTCACTTCTGTTCCATCTTTGTTGGGAATTGCACATGCTCAGTACCTAGGTAAGGACTACTAGCCAGTCAGTTGCAGAGTATGAAGGTATGCCATGCTAGCAGCTAGGCGAGCATTATAACGTGTGTTACAAAGTGACCCACGTTGTTCTCTGAAGTAAAGGCTGGACTACAATAGAGCTGTTTGGAGCAGTTTGTCAACAGTGTTTTCTGTTGGAGATGGTAAGTCCCTTTGGGGGGGACTTTGGGCTTTTTCACTTTTTAAACCTATAAGGTGCACAAAAAAGATATATAACACAATAAAGGCAAGGAAATAAGCCAAAAAGCATAATATGTTAATTTAAGTGTGCTGCTACTTTATATCACTAATAACATTACCGTCGGCAAAATACCCCCACGAATCAAATCCATACTTCAACGTTAACCGTCAAGCCACTAAATATGTTTGGAAATGAACACCTCTTTCCTGCCTGCTGCTGTCAGACTCTACAATCAGCACTGCTCCCAGTAGAGAACATGGACAAAACACACACACAACAGGGCTGATAAAATGTGCAATAAAACATGTGACAATGTGCAATTACCGTAAATTCATTTTACTATTTAATATGTATTCTCTTTAATTATATTTATTATTGTGTGTTAACGTGTGACTTCTAATTTTCCTCATGTCGTGTGAATTTACCCATTGTGGGATTAATAAAGGATTTTGGATCTTTCAATCTTGTGTAACGATAATAATGACAAGACAGGAAAGCACCGCCTCTGACTGTGGCAATATTAACATGCAATATTGTACCCCCCCTCCCCTCTCTCTCTCTCTCTCTCTCTCTCTCTCTCTCTCTCTCTCTCTCTCTCTCTCTCTCTCTCTCTCTCTAGGCTACACTCACATTTCACATTTACGTCCTTGTGAGTCCGTCTCTGTCCTCAGTCCGGCTCTGGTGGTTGATTAATGCAGATATCTCATAACAGCTGGATTGGATGGCGCATGGTGCACCACCATGAATGCATCTGGTCGGTTTACTGAAAAGTGAACGCCTATTAACAGCTGAATAGTTTTAGGCAGAGATAGTGGGGATTGCAGTAATTTAGAAGTCTTCCTGGAAGAATTTGCGCTGAGCTTCATTTGTGATATTTTGTCAGCCAATTCTGAATCTGCAACATTCTCTGTCAGGTAAATTCAGTAGTAATGTTTTTCTCTGAAGTAGAAGTACACAGTTAGTCAGTGTACAGTGTGGTTGCATATTAGGCGCTTCTGTAAATTATTTTGGGGGGCAATGGTTCTGGAGAAAGATACAAGCAGTGTTCTATTAATGTTTTAATGAAGGATAATCTCAAACTGGAACTTATTTAGAATTTGTACTGATTAATACAAAATGAAAATTGAATCTGCCAGACTGCTGAATTTGTTTTGTGTCATTTTTGAAACATGACATACAAAAGGTCACAGGCGCTTCACTTTTTTTTCTTTTTGGTGAAATGTCTCAACAACCATTGGATGGATTGGCATGACATTTGGTTTAAATATTTGTGGTCCCCAGAGGATGATTCCTGATGATCCCCTCACTTCTCCTCTATAGGGATCACTAGCTACATTTTTTATTTTGCTTTATCATGTCTGCATTTTTTATTTTGGAGGTTCAACCTCAGTCCTCAGACACCCTTAATGACAAAAATGTCCCATAAAACTCATTAAAAGCACAATTTGTTATCCCACGGCCATTACAGTAAAACAAACCATGCATTCTATTATAACAGGCTTTCAATCTAGAGCCTTCAGAATTGTAATTTTTAATATTTTTCACAAGATTGAGCCATTTTCTCATGTTTAAAGATTATTTTGGGGGGGGGTGATAGACAGTGGATAGACAGGAAAGGCGGGAGAGAGACGGGGGATGACACGCGTCATAGGGCTGCAGGCCGCACCCGAACCCGGGCCGCCGCAAAGACCTCAGCCCACTGGGTCGCGCCCCATTTTCTAATGTTTGCTCTATTGGGCAAATACATATTTTCCTTCCACTCAGGGTATCGCTGCTCTATTATTGAAGACTGCAATGTTGCTGCTAAAAATTGACATATCCCAGACTGTAAAAACAAAATACCCCTAGCATTTAATAATCACAAACGAAAGAAATCATAAAAACAACAACATTGGCATCATGTAAACAAATTGGCAAAGGGTTAAAATAAAAAATAAATTTAAAAAAAATGAATATTTGGTAGTTAGGATCACTCGGTTAAAAGTGGGAAATAATATCAATACTGTACATAATTGTATGGCAGTTTTGTTATGCAGACATTTTTGTCCTCCAAGTACATCTATGCAACTTCTTAAGGGATGCACAAGGGTTACCATGGTAAAAATGACCTCTTAAATATTAGCATGTTAGCATGCTGACGTTAGAATTTAGATCAAAGCAAGCTGTGCCTAGCCTCACAGAGACGTTTATTTATGTTTTAAGACTTAAGAGTTTTGACAACCATTAACATTTGAGCATTCATTTACACTGTGTTGTTAATGTCACACATATTACATTGACTTGTTGCTAATATATATATATATATATATATAGCCTATATTTAGTGGTGGAAGACGTATCCAGATCCTTTACTTAAAGGTGCCGTAGGTAGGATTGTGAATATCCAGGACTTAGCCAAAGGATTTGAACATTGACAACTTCTCAGTCCCTGCCCCCTTTCCGCTAAAGCCCAAAACTTCTCCTAAACCCCTCCCCCCACAAGGAGAATGAATGTGTGTGCATCAAGGGGGTAAGCTTCGCTTCAGAACTTGAACCTCCTATGGCGCCATTTTAATGCTACAAAGAGATCAAAATGCACGCATTTTCTCTCAATTTAGAAAACCTGAAGGGTGACCTTGACATGTACGTGAAGTTGCTCGAGCAGGAGAACCCAAGTCTCGCTATCATAAGGGTGAGGAATAATGAGTCACACGCCAAGGCATCTGGCTGGAGGGCTGCTACTGTTGATGACCCTCCCATCAAAAAAGAAAAAAAAGACATGACCCTCCTCTATTTTCCTCTGGTGGTCCATTCCATAAATACCGAACGGTCCCTAAGTAAAAGTACTAATACCACACTGTAGAAATACTCTATTACAAGTAAAAGTCCTGCATTGAAAATATTACTTAAGTAAAAGTATGTAAGTATCATCAGGAAAATGTACTTAAAGTATTACAAGTAAAAGTACTCAATGCAGAAAAATCCTCACATTTTAGAAACAGGAAATGATCCAAACTATTCCGTGTTTAATCGGCTAATTATTGCAACTCTCCTTGTAGGCCTATATATTGTTGTGTAGTTACATTTATAATAAAACATCGTGTTTTATAAGCTACATGTGTTTTGTGTGCAAAAATCTTAATGTGTGAAGTATAGTAACTAAAGCTGTCAGATTAATGTAGTGGAGTAAAAAGTAAAATATTTCTCTCTGAAATGTAGAGAAGTACAAGTAGAAAGTGGCATGAAATGAAAAGACTCAAGTAGAGTAGGCTACAAGTTCCTCAAATTTTTTGTACTTGAGTAAATGTACTTAGTTACATTCCACCACTGCCTATATTGCTCCTGACTGCACCCAACACATGAAGAAAAGGAATCCAGCAAGCTATATATAAAAAAGCAGAGAAAAAAGCTTAACTGCCCTCTCTACCTTCTCACAGTTTACCCTAAAAGTTTTCTTTATGTGTCAATGTATTGTAAGAACTTATTGTAATACATTTTCCTTCAGCTTTACGCATTTGACAACACGGCTCTGCCTGGGCTCAGCCCACAAATAGGGAACACCTGCTTAATATGGGCAAGGTAAACAGGAAGAACGGGTCTCACCATGGTCACGCACTTTGTAACAAAAGAACGTATTATCCAAACAGATATCATGATTCATGAACACATGCCACTTGTCTGGTTGACGCCGTCAGTTCAGTAGTCAGGGCGCGCGTCTTTCAAGGTTTCCCATTCCCTTGCTGGGGGTTCAGTCTGTGCGCTATCACTATGAGAGCAGTGTGGTTGAAGCGGTCAATCATCATACTGGGGGGGATCGGGCTCCTCGTCTACGTGGGCATGTTTCTGAAGGGTGGATATAAGCCTGACGAACGTCTGGAGACAAGCATCAACAATCTTCGTGAGTTGAGGCAATGGAGATGGGGAAATGGAAAGGAAGTCGGGTTCTGTATGATTTGTTATGGGGTGGTGGAATACGGAAATTGGTTGTTGACTTACTTAAAACGTAAATAAATAAATAAAAGGGTTTGGTACATGTAAATTAGAGATGTATTGTTGTGTATATTTGTTATCAAGTTGTAAAAATATATGATGTATTAAGGAATGAGTTGAAGTTGTATGAGGGTGGGAAATAGCACAAGCTTCGGCTTCATCCTGCTCCTTTTCGGACAATTTTTGAAAATATGAATTGTATTTTTAATAGCCTATTATTTGTATCACTGTATAGATATATTGTTCTTGTTCCTTTGGTGTGTTGCTACGCAATTTTGTATTTTTATATTTTATTTTATAGTTCTAGGCTATAGCTATATATTTATATTTATTTTTGTTCGAAATACAAAAAAGTGAAATTTAACTTCCGTGACATTAACATTCATTCAGTGATAGAAAGGTAAGCAGAAGGATTAAATGTCTGTTCACTACACAAGTAGTTACTCAAAAGTATTTTATGCTTTCAATCATCTGACAAAATGATATTACATTAAAACAATATAAGTGTCACCAAAAGAATACTTGCAGATGTGGAGTCAAACATTAGATGAATGGCTTCTAGCTCACCCAGTTCGCCCAGCGCGGGTTCGTATCACACCTGCTTCCCTTTGCTGCGTGTCATCCCACAACTCTGTCCCCCTTTCATGTCTATCCACTGTCACTATGTAATAAAAGGAAAAAGCCACCAAAAAATAGTCTTAAAAAAAATGTAACGTGTCATAAACGTTTATAAACAAGTCATAAACGTTTATGACATAACACTTCTTTTGGTAGCCTAACTGTCATTCGGTTTTTTTTCATGACAAGTTATGGTTTGGGTTAGAGTTAGGGTTCATGTGTTCATGACAGTGTCATGTCACTTTTATGTAGATACCTTCAAGTAAAGTGTTACCAAAAGTGCTTTATTTTAAATAAGAAAACATGTAATCATCAGTAATCATGCTGCTCATTTGACTCTCTCCCTGTCATCCTTTTGTCAAGACAATGTAGTCAGAGCTTTTGAGAAAAAGCAGGACACCCTGCAGAAAATGCTTGAAGAGGACAGACTCAGATGGAGAAAAGCTGCAGAGGTCAAACAGCCAACTGTCAAAACACAGCCAGAGCAGAAAGAGAAACCTGAAGCAAAAATCCCAGACCAAAAGGAGACTCCTCAAGAGAAAAAGTCTAATAAACTGTTTCCCAACTCTCCCCTGTTCAAGACGTGGGGGGAGAATCTCTCTGAGGATGACCAAAGAGAGGCACAGGGTTTGTTTGACAAATATGGATACAACGTTTTTCTCAGCGATCGCCTCCCTCTAGATCGAGCTCTTCCAGATACCAGGGATCCAAGGTAGGCTACAACCATTTCTTATGAGGCCAGAGCTGTCATTTCAATTCATATACAGATAAAAGTTAAAGAAATGGCCAGTCCCATCCAGTTCATTGTTTGCTTGTTATCCTCTCTGTTCATGGTTTGTCTTGTTTCTGAATAGGTGTCTGAAAAAGAGTTACCCAGAAGACTTACCAAGTATTGGAGTAGTGTTGATCTACCTGAATGAGGCCCTGTCTATTATCAAAAGAGCTATGCGCAGCATCATTGACCGCACCCCTAAACACCTGCTGAAGGAGATCATATTGGTGGATGACAATAGCTCTGAAGGTAAGTTGAGTGCAAATGGATGAGATTGTGCAAACATGTCATAAACACGTTGATCCATTATGTATAGGCTACTGTCATACTGTGAGACATGACAGGCTGAAATCACGTTTCATTGTGCAATGCCACTGTTGCTCATATTCTAACTTTTTTTCTGTTTTTTACTGTTAGGCTCTAATCTATGTTATGGGTGTTATTCTGTGATTGTATTTTTTTTTTACGGATCTACTTTTCTAAGCAGTCTTGTAAAATCTCCAAAAATACATTTTGTCACGTGAACTTTTGGCTTTAAAGTAATAGTTTTGAGAATTGGGACATTTTGGAAAACGTGTACCGGTATTCACTTTTCACTCAAAAACTTGTGTTTCTTTTAAATTTAACTTAAAGGAGTGGCTAACAGGTAATCAGGACTGTCAACATTACATGGAGTTACCAAATCTTGCTGCTATCTTGTCTTTCCTGTCCTGCCTGTTTGCGTCACTTGTGCTTTGCCTATGAGGTTGTTGGACTGACAGTGTGGCTTGGGTGTGTATGTGTGTTGGTGTTGATTTTGATATCGGCCAACTGTTTTTGTTTATATGCTTGATCATTTCTTTTTACATTTATAGTCAATTTTATTTTAGTATTGGACTAAACTTCTATGTACTATTTTAATCCTTTTATCTTTTTAGGTGTGACATTGTACGATCTGTCCAGGGACAGCAGATGTAAAATAGCCTTTTGGCTAATTCTGGTAGACTGTACATTTTTATATGTATTATTAGTGTGCATTGTCCCTGTTAAATAAACCTGAAATAAATAAATAAACTTTCTTGCCAAGAGTTAGATGGCATATATTATAGTTAGATATCATATCTGTATGGTAAAATATAATGCTACAGTCAGAAGCTGCTTAGCTTAGCATAAAGACTGGAAACTAGCTAGCCTGGCTTTGTCCAAAGTTAGAAAAAAAACAAAAAACAACCTGCCTACTAGTACATTTAAAGCTCACTGATTAATATGTTACACCATGTTTGTTTAATCTGTTCAAAAAAGTATAAAAACAACAATTAGTTTTCTATGCCATAGATATGGTAACAACAAGAATTTAGGATGGTAAAGCTCCAGCACATAACCCCCAGGAAAACCATACATTGGCGTTTTTATACCACAGTTATTGCACACATTTAACAAATAACTTACTGTATGTGTTTATTAGTGAGCTTTAGAGTTTTGGCAAGGTGGACTTTGTGAGCTTTGGACAGAGCCAAGCTAGCGGTTTTCCTTTGTTCCCCGTCTTTATGCTAAGCTAACCAAGTGCTGGCTGTAGCCTTACATTTACCAGACAGATAGAGATGCCGATCTTGTTATCTAATTCTCAACAAGAAAAGGCAAGGAAGCATTTTACTCCTTTTCTTTAAGAGCACATAAACCCCTGTATGATGTAACAGCATTTAGTCATTTCAAGACTGTAATTAGTGGTGGAGTGGCACTGGATTGCAATATATAATGGTATTTCTCATTCTTGTCCATCCTAACATACACGCATGGGTGAATAAAACATTAGAAACACATTTTTAATCAGTACATCATCACTAACTACAGCTTCAATTACATTTTATTTATAGTATCAAATCATCTTTATCATCTTTAGTTATCTCAAGACACTTATAGATAGAGTAGGTCTAGACCACACTCTATAATTTACAAAGACCCAACAATTCCAGTAAATACTTCAAATTGGATACAGTCACAACATCAACTTAATGTTTAAATTTCATTTCAATTGCATCCTGTATTTTGTGAGCATGTGAGTCACGTCTGCGATCACAACTGTTGCTCTCAAAATTGTAAGTGTACTTTGCACTCTGGGTAATCGGTATGGAATCTGGTGTCACTGCCCCGTCTAAACTTTCTATGGTAAAAACAACATCTGTCACACCCCTATTCAAAAATAAAAAAAAGCCCGCATTTTCTCTCAATTTAGAAAACCTGAAGGGTGACCTTGACATGTACGTGAAGTCGCTCGAGCAGGAGAACCCAAGTCTCGCTATCATAAGGGTGAGGCACAATGAGTCATATGGCCTGTCTCACGCCAGGGCGTCTGGCTGGAGGGCTGCTACTGCTGACGTGGTGGCCATCCTGGATGCGCACATCGAAGTCCATGAGCTGTGGTAAGAATGAGGCAACAATAAATCTTTTAAACATGGTTTATGTATACCATATGTCATTTTTGATTCCACATTAAAGGTGCTATAAGTAGAAGCCGTTAACGTTATATATCGGTGGCAGCTGTGCTCACTCGTGTCTTTCTAAACAACCCTCCATTTTTTCTAATTAAAATTGTAATGAGATTCACTTAAAGTTCTCAAGATTACCACCAGTACTGACAAATGTTTACAGTTATCAAATGTTATGCAGGGAAGGGTCTGTATCACCACCAAGTGCAAACTGACTCTGGTGAGCTGATGCCAAAGTTGGCCTGCCTCACATCTTAGCACTTGAATAACCACAAAACGTTTTGCTAACAATAACTGTTCTAACTAATCTTCACATTATCAAAGGATAGACCGAACCACGTAAGCCTCAAACAGTAGCTCATTAATGTGTGAAATACAATCATAACAGAATTTGATGTTGTCAATTGTCTATCTTGTCAGTTTAGATATTGTCTCCTCTATCTGGTCAGACTCGATGGCGTCCCCTTTATCTGGTTAGAGAGACGCATGTTCTGTCCTCGGGCCCCAGTCAAGATAGCCAATGAGTCCATGTTATCTTGTGGGAACAAGTAGTGTTATGTTTTCATACTATGCAAATAGTTTAATTTAACAGACAGAGAAGAATATTAATCACTATAATAGTACAGTTTAATAAATAACAAGAGGGAAAATAAGTATCATAATTTCCCTAACATTAACTTTTTCAGGAACACCCTGTTTACACATTTGCAACAGCCCCGTCCAAGCGCAGACTTATCCCAGTACAACCACAGTCGGGTGTACTGGCATGCCCACGTAGGTAATGAGGGTGTTAAAGGCCTTGCACGGTGGAGGGAACGAGGGTAGGGCGAGTGCTGCTCAGTCTTGCAACCTTCTAGGCACAGCTTATTTGTAGTGCAATAGTAAGTTTGGCAAGCTGACTTTGCAATTGTGCTTTAACCAAAACAGTGTCTAATTTGGTTAACATTAACTAGATCTCTGCATCAAAATTGAAAATGTTTCAGTCTGAAGCTCCCTCCACCTTCCAAATGCTGCACCAGTGTTCCCTTGGGTTGCATACAAATGAAACATAATGCACAGGAGATGGAAGTATTCAAAACCATTTGGGTGTGTTCTGTCTGTTTGGAATGCTTGATCTCAGCAGCTGCTGATAAAATGAAAGGAGTGAAAGGAGCGAATGGCACATCAGAACACATGCCAGCTCCCATTTCCGGAGTTACAGTCATTTCATAGAGACAAAGAAGAAGAAATATGAAGCAGCAGTGTCACTGGTTGTTCCAGAAACAACAGTTTAATGAAGTGATGGGTAAGCCACCTCTCCTCCCTTCCCCTCATTCAGGGCGGAACCCCTGCTGACGCAGATCAAGGCTGACCGAACGGTGGTGACATCCCCTGTGTTTGACAAAGTACTCTTTGATGACCTCAAGGTTATTCCATACCAGCCAGCATCACACGCCTTCGACTGGGCTTTATGGTGCATGTATGAGAGCTTTTCGGACGAGTATTACAAACTCAATGACGGCTCGTTGCCTGGAAAGTAAGTTTTAAGTGAAATTGCTTAGTCTTGTTCCGACTTACACGTGTCAAACATATATACATTTACGTATCTTGGATGAGGCATTCTTAATGATGTGAATGCTTTATGCTTATGGTGATGCAGCATGTTTTTAAATTATACAGTAGTAACAGGTCTCTTCTTTCACTTCAGAAGTCCATCTGTCATGGGGATCCTAGTTGCTGAAAGAAAGTATCTGGGAGAAATCGGACTCCTCGATGAAGGAATGAAAGTGTACGGTGGAGAAAATGTTGAGCTGGGAATTCGAGTGAGTAAGCTTCATCTATCTAACACCTGATGACACAGTCCCAGGCCAACTTGCAGCAAGTTGATCCATGGGTTCAGTACAATTGCCCCTTTTACTTAAAGGGATGATAGAATGCAAAACCGATTTTACCCTGTCATAGTTGAATAACGACAGTTCGGTGGGTAAATAGGACATACATAGAAGCTCAAAGTTACACTGACACCCCTTTACTATGAAAATCTCATATTTTGAAACTGCCGCTAAAAACGGGCGAATCTCAACAAAGCTAGTTGATTACGCAAGCATCTCAAAATCCGGAACCTTAAGAGAACAGTCACGCCCCAACATTTACATAGGCTACACAACTGACCTGAGATCAGGTAGTCTTCTGAATCTAGCTAGGTCACGCAGATCTCTGCTATTCCATTACAAAATTCACTTCTGAAACTTTTTTATGCGAGAAATCAACTATGTAAAGCTCAAATATGGGCCATTTTACGAAAATGGATGGCTAATTGCAAATTTTGTCCGACTGTGTGTCGGAGTTCAGCGCCGGTGCTGCCTGTGTTGTTGCCTCGCCGCCCAGCCTGCCTTCCTTTACACACCCCGGCCTGCTCTGAGCTCGATTGAGCTCCGTTACAGCTTGCAGCCCACAGCACTCCATACCCGCGCAAAGTCACCGTTTTTTGGCAAATGGACTACTACACGCTGGTGCTCTGACAGAGCTCCAGGGCCTGCAGCTCCCCTCTTCCTGCTAGCTAAATGGCCGGTGTGTTTGAGTAAGAGCGCAGTCAGCGAGCTTGTTGCACAAGCAATCTGTTACCACAGGTTCCAGTTAATCTTTTAATGTGTGTAATTATAATGTGTTGAGTTATTTAAACAAACAATTGGGGAAATAAACGCCGCTTGTCCGCGAGTCTCATTGATAGAGCCTGCTGCTGGATGTAGCTCTATCAATGACAGCTAGCTCCTTCTAGAATTCCTCTGAAATTCACAAATATTCATTAACTTGAAATCGGACACCGTTGTTAGCGTTATAAGACATTTACGGAGATGTTGTATAAGTGGCGTGACGAAATTCAAACTGTAAATATACACACATTATGCGGTAAATGAAGCTAACTATCCCTGATTTGTAGCTAGCTACACATAGCTAGGATTGAAGGGACAGTCATAGCTAACGAAACCCCCACTGTTCACAAAAATTCATTAACTTGAAATCGGACACCGTTGTTAGCTTTATAAGACCTTTAGGGAGATGTTGTATAAGTGGCGTGACAAAATTCAAACTGTAAATATAGCTAGTTATGCTGACAGCCAGCCAAGATTAACTGGAACTGTTGTAAGAGATTGCTGGTGTAACAAGCTCGCTGACCGCGCTATCACTCTCACACACGGGCCATTTAGCTAGCAGGAAGAGGGTAGCTGCAGGCCCTGGAGCTCTGTCAGCACAGCAGCGTTTGGTCCATTAACCCCAAAACGGTGACTTTGCGCGGGTATGGAGTGCTGTGGGCTGCAAGCCGTAACGGAGCTCAATCGAGCTCAGAGCAGGCCGGGGTGTGTAAAGGAAGGCAGGCCATGCAGCGAGGCAGCAACACAGGCAGCACCGGCAGCTGAACTCCGACTTACCAAATTTGCAATAAGCCATCAATTTTCGTAAAACGTCCCATATTTGAGCTTTATATAGTTGATTTCTCCCTTAAAAAAGTCTCAGAAGTGAATTTAATAACGTAATAGCCCGAACAAACAATGTATAACTTTGCAATGAGACCTGCTGTCAAGTCTCCCATGTGTTTCTATGTAGTTTGCTCAAACCAATCAGCGCGTAGCTCATTCTGAATATTCATGAGCATACCATATTTGGAAGAAAAGCTCTTGTTCCAAATAGAGCCATATTCACAGGGTAGTTGAGGGCCTAATAAAATAGCATTCGGGCAATTTTCAGTCCAACCAATGTTACATACCCCATTAGGAGACCTTAAGGAACAGTGTAAAATACCCTATATAACCATTCTATCACCCCTTTAAAACGTTACTAAAACCAGAACTGGTTACCTCACAATCGTTAATATAATAATAATAATATCAATATAATATCTTTCCAGATTTGTAAAATCCTGTATCATAGTATTAACTGCTGTGCAGTGTTTGCGTCTAATAAACCTTGAAATACATGGATTACTCCATTTAGACTTAACTGGATCGCGTTTTGTTCACTTTCTTGCTGACAGTTAAATGAGATCGATACCACTTTTGTATCTGTATGGTAAATAACAAGCTACAGCTAGCATGCACTTTGCTTACTTAGCATTAATACTGGAAACAGGAAGGTAGCCTGTCTCTGTCCAAAGGTAACATAATCCACCAACCAGCACCTCTAAACGTGTCCAAAGGTAACATAATTCACCAACCAGCACCTCTAAACCTAATTTATTTAGACCCAATACAAGGCATTATGTCAGATTATACAGGAGAGCCAAAACAAATTTTGACCAGAGTTGAGTCCACTGCTATTGTCATGTAATGAACACAATATTTTATCTTTTTGTGTTATAAGATGCTCAACATTGCTACAGTTTAAGTTGAAAAATACTAATCAAACATTTTAAAAATGGTAAAAGAGTGGTATACGCCTTTTTAGCACAAACATTTTCCAGACAGACTAATGCAGAATAATAAGCACATGTATATATGAAAGGTTAATGTACATGCAGTTATATTAATAGTGTATGTATTTGTAGACGGTTTTAACATTTTAAGAGTAATAGCCTTGGTGATCAAGATGAAGATATTTGTTCTTATCTTTATCAGTGTGGATTGAAGTGTAATTAATGCATTTTAAATAAAATGAATGTGGTTTACAATTGCTTACTTCCATAAGCCCATATTCTGAAATATAT
The DNA here is from genome assembly GCF_004354835.1 of Perca flavescens. Lineage (NCBI taxonomy): Eukaryota > Metazoa > Chordata > Actinopteri > Perciformes > Percidae > Perca > Perca flavescens. The sequence goes on along the minus strand of NC_041338.1, from coordinate 3,458,105 downwards.
TGGGGAAATGTTTGTGTCAAAAAGACCCACTCTTGTCATTTTTAAGATCAATAAATCGTTTTCAACCTAAACTGTAGCAATATTGTCGGTTTATGATAACGTTCAATCTGATAACACAAAATAATCGAATATTGTGTTCAGTACATGGCAATAGCTGCTGATTCAAGTTTGATCAAAATTAGTTTTGGTTCTTCTGTAAAATCTGATAACACGCCCCGAGTGTTGTTAGCATGATCTACCCACCTTTTACCTTTTAGCACGCCGTTAAGCTCACTTGAGCCAATTCACTGTTATGCCTTGTTTTCTATGTGTCATTATTTCAGTTGTGTCCTTTTGGCACTCATATATAATATAATGAAATCTGTAAAAAAAAAAATCCCAGAGGGGCTATTTCTTGGCTAGGAGTAGTAACTTCCTTGAGTCTCCGCTGGTTGTCTGACAAATGTTCTATTATTATAATTATTAACTTTATGGGTCAGCTGCAGGGGTCTCCCAGAGATGAAGCCCTACAAACTGTTAAGTGCATATAAGAAGCGGCGGTACTACCCACAGTTTGTGAACTTCTAAGTAGCTCTTATTAACTCTTTTTATTTATGCTGCTAACTTTTGTTTTTATTCATGATTTGCACTTGCACAATTACCATTGGTAACTGATAAATTATTCCGTTTCATCAAGTAGTATAAAGCTAAGCTTATTTTTTTCTCATATAGGTGTGGACATGTGGAGGCAGTATTGAAGTAGTTCCATGCTCCAAGATTGCCCACATTGAGAGGAACCACAAGCCCTACATGCCTGACCTGAGCAAAGCCATGAAGAGAAACGCCCTGAGGGTAGCAGAAGTCTGGATGGATGAATACAAACACAACGTCAACTTGGCTTGGAACTTGCCGTTTGAGGTACTTCAAATGTTGTCAAGTACAACAAAAATTATGATGCCCTTTCTATGGAATATTGCATGCCTCATACACACAGGATGCAGAATGAACATCCGAGTGTCCATAATAAAAAGCTTTTCTTATGAGTAGAAATGTGACAAACAAATCATGCCTTATTCTCTGCAGAATCACGGAATTGACATTGGGGATGTCTCTGAAAGGAAAAAACTCAGGGAAAGGTTGAACTGTAAACCTTTCAAATGGTACCTGGAAAATGTGTATCCCAAGTTGGATCCCTTGACTAACCTAGTTGCCTATGGAGGAGTAAGTTTAGTTGTATCTAATGTATCTTTGTATGTGTGGGTGTGCGCGCCACATATGCACTGCCACATTATATTGTGTATTTTAATGATACATGTCATAGTATTGGATACATTTTCATTGGGTTTGATAAAATGATGAACTCCCCCATTCATAGATAAGGAATCTTGATGCTGACCAGTGCATAGACCAAGGACCAGTACCAGGTCACACACCCATTGCCTACAATTGCTACTACTATGGACCTCAAGTAAGTAAAGCAAGTAACGGTGGCTGTAAAGATTAATGATCATAGTCACTGAAAAGTTACTAAGTGGCAATTGGAAATATTGTCTCTTTGCTGCTGTTGGCTTAGTTACAGTTACTGACCAATCTGCTTTCTCCTTGACTTTTAATTTAATTTTTTTAGATGTGTTATTATCGGACAAACGGTGAGCTCTATATCGGCGGCATCAAGTCCCACAAGTACAATGACAACCGGTGTTTAACTGACCCGGGGAAAAAAGAAAAGGAGCCTGGCCTTCATAACTGCAAAGAGGCTAAGCAGAAAGGAATGGGGATTCACTGGGACTTCACTCAGGTATTACACGTTATTAAACTATTATTAAAACGTATAGCAAAGTATATAAAAGTCAGGGAAGAGATGTGGCAAAAGGATTATTTTTATTCCAGTAAAATAGTAAAAATTAAAAGTCAGTGTGTCTCACCCTTTTATATAAAATATAGGGTGGATGAGTTCAGGGTGACTCAGCTCAAACTATTGACTGATTGTCTAAATATTGTATAATGACAGGCTGTGCGTTTGTATTCTTGACACTTATTTTTCTTCTCCAGGGCAAAGAACTGAAGAACAGAGATACAAAAAGGTGTCTGGAGATTAAGAATGGCGTGCTTCTAATACAGGAATGCTCTGGCCAAAGATGGGAAATCCAAAACATAATCAAAGCCTTTTAAAGTGTGCGGCCAACAAGAAGTGCACTTCTCTGCTCATTGGTCAGTGAATAATATCACCTGAATGTGTAAAATGGACATTTGCTCAAAAGTTTATGAATGGACAAAGTAATTATTTGTACAATTTATTAAATCAATTAAAAAAAAGAATTTGTAAAAAGTGCTTGAACTGAAGAGTTATAATTGCTAATTGGACCAGCGGGACTGGAAGATATGCAAGCTGTCTCCCAGTAGGTGTGTCTATATTACAGGTTGGGAATGAGCATTGCTGGGATTACTGACACACAGCATCTTATAAATACTGCTTATAAAAGAGATACCCAAAATTCCGCAATTTGATTAAATGCATGTTGATCCTTTTTCCTCCCATCAATCTTCCACTCAAAGACAACAAATATATTCTATCTATTTTCATCAGATTCTTAGCTAAATTTCTTTGATGGCAGCAGTGGTCATAAAACCATGGGCGATTTTAGACCCTTTTTGGGGGGGCTCAAGCCCCCCTAAAAAATATAATAATAATAAAAAAACTTTTTTTTAAATAGATTTTGGTGCTTAAAGTTAGAGTTGCAAACATGTCTGTTAGTGACAGAGGATAAACAATTACAGGTTCAAAGGGCTTGAAACAGGTTGAATATCCTGTGTCACTGTCGCCGATGCTGTGCACCTGTAACCCAGTCAAGGAAAGGGTTAACAGAAACGTAGTGTTGGCCAATCAGAGGAGGTTGGTGTCAGTCAAAAAACATTAGCTGGTGGCCGGTTTGGCTCGGTGGGTGGAGCGGGCACACGTGCTGGGAGGTTTGTGCCTCGACGCAGAGGTCCAGGGTTCAAGTCCGACCTGTGACAATTTTCTGCATTTCTTCCCCCTCTCTCTCCCCTTTCTCACCTAGCTGTCCTGTCAATTAAAATCCCAAAAAAAAGTTAGCTGACGATGACGTTGTTGTTCAGTAGCTCAGAGATTATCGACTAATGAAATTATTGATTTAGCAGGGGGGGTCACATTCTCATTAGGGGCTGAACCCCCCTAAAGGTCTGATCCTAGAATTGCCCCTGCATAAAACCATAAATGCTATTAGTTAGATGTAGCTTTAAAGGAACACGCTGACTTATTTGGACTTTTGTCTTATTCACCGTGTCCCCCAGAGTTAGATAACTCCATACATACTCTTCTCATCTCCGTGCGTGTTGTAACTCTGTCAAACTTTACAGGAGAGACAAAACAATATTTGGACCACACTTTAATCATCTGTATTATTAACCTTAAACCACAAATATGGCAACCACAGGCATACTTACATTAATGAGTATTTAAGTAATAAACTTATGGCATATTAACACAATGAACATGTTCTAAAAAATGTTAAAATCAAAGAAATATGGTAAAAACGTCAGATACGCCTTTTTGGCACCAAACATTTCCAAGTCTTCTATGGACATATTGGGCGTATCTGCTGAACAATGCAGAAAATAATTGGTCAAAACAGGCTCCCATTGCTGCACAGGGTGACTAGATCTTTCTTCTTTAATGCGCGGATCCCAGGAGGGTTTTCATACATTGAACTTGGTTTGGACATGGAATGGGTGCTTCTGGTACCTCTGGTTGCCTGGCCACTTTCAACCCCTCCCTCCTGAACAGGCTCAATGTCTACTGTCCCTCGATATTCTTCTGTCTCCTCTTCCTGGCCACTGTTAGCCCCTCCCTCCTGAACAAATTCTAGCACAATGTCTACTGTCTCAGTTCCTCGATCCTCTTCTGTCTCCATGTGTCCCTCATCAATTGCATGATCTGTCTCCCTGTCTGTCTCTCTTCCTCCATCTTCTGCTGTCTCCATGTATCCCTCTCTCTCTTCCATCTCCTCATATCTCTCCATCATCTCATGCTGTGTCCCTAAATGATATCATTAAAATGTATTTATATCCTACATAAATGTCCTGATACTAATAATTTGGGCAAAGGATTAGATGTCTCCATGTGTCCCTCAAGTTGATCTCTCTTCCTCACCTCATGTGGCTGTGTCTCTTAATGATTAACACATTCATATGTATTAATATAATATCCTACATGAGTGCTCTGAATCTATTTGTTCAAGGCTAGGGTAAAGTAGATTATGAGATAGTTCAAAAGAATATTCTATGTCAGAATACTAGGCTAGTTAGCAAGCACAGTTAGCCAGATCAGACCAAAACAATGGGATTAACAACATTAGCCATGCTAGGCTAGGCTAGGTTAACAAGGTAAGGCTTTCAAGGCATGATTATGTCTTACTATCATCACTCTTGTGAGGAAATGCATTCAAAAACAACTCTCACTCATTTTCAACTTCTTCAATATAGGATTCATCCGTTTGTTTCATAATATTCATCAAAATCTTTTCTGCCTCAGACAGTTCCATGTGTGCAGTTGTGTCAGCCAATTTGAATGCTGTTTTAGGGCAGCAACTACACTTACGCCCTTTTCTGGCACTGAACAAAAATGTGGGTCCTACATGTATTTTTCAGAGCCAGAAGAGCGTAAGTGGACTTACGCCCTTCTGGCTCCAAACAGATAGGTCACCATACAGATAGGTCACCATTGGATAGAGCTCATCAAGACCTTTATTTTGATATATAGAACTCATATTCACCCAAAATGCCACTTACGCCCCACTGGCTCCAAGCTCTCGATGTGATCAATTACATGAGGTAGTTCTCAGCTGCTGTTTGTATGAATGTGTGCGTTTGTGGGGGTGGGGGGGGGGGGGGTGTATGTGTGTGCATGTGTGTGGGGGTGTTTGTGTGTCTCCGCATGTGCATTCATGTACGTGTGTGTGCATTCATCTGCTATTGAGCGCAAAAGTGCCCCATTGCACCACCGGGTCAAAATTGACCTGGGAAGAACACAAATGGAATAAAATTAAATAAAACACCCAAAATTCTATGAAAGCAGTGATCATTAATTTTACTTACGAAGAACTTAATTGGGAACCACCCATGTTATTTTTGGTTAATTTGGTTGAAAGAAACACATATTTCTGATAAAGAAACTTTGAAAACGGGTCAAATTTGACCCGAAGACGACACAAGGGTTAAAAGCATGATTCTGAAAACAAACTGGTTCATGGATGAGTGATATTCAACAATACAGAGGTCTAACAACGGTTACTGGATTATGGGTTTGTGCCAAACTTAAGAACCAAGCCTCCTTGAAGAAATACTCCTTTATGGTTTGACTTGTTTGATTGGATTCCCCACTCACTGTTGTTGTTAGTACCTACTTTTGTAGTTCTGATTATTAAAAAGATACAGTACAACTTGTTCAGACGTCTAATGTTGTTGGAAATGTTTTGTAATTGTGGGTTGTGCGTTCTGGCTAGGCGAGATGACACATGCAAATACTATGCAATCATTGGAGGTGTGGCTGGGTGTGTAACAGAGTCCAAAACAAAGGTCCCACTTATGCAGAATGTATGGTTGAGTATATTGTGTATTACCTAATTATTATAGTGTCAAGAAAAGCGATAACCATATTTGGGACTTTTATGGATTTTACAGGCCATGGGGGTTGGTATTGCAGGCCAACAGAGTTTTGTTTGAAATAATGTCAAATATTGATTATTGTTTTTTATCATTTGGAAATAAAGTGTATATATAAAACTGGTTGATTTTTTTTAAGTGACGTTATAGCCAATCATCTCTTAAAGCTGCCCAGGTGCTCAACATCACAACATCAGGTGGTGATGGTGCAGTGGATATGACATGTGCCTTTGGTGCGGTAGACCTGGTTTCGATTCTCACTGCGATACATCAACCAATGTGTCCCTGAGCAAGACACTTAACCCTTAGTTGCTCCTCTGATATGTAAGAATTCTAAGTTGCTTTGGATAAAAGCGTCAGCTAAATGACATGTAATGTAACATGGTCATTCTTGAGAAGCTCAGTTTAACAACTATAGCTCAGTTGTCTGTCTTCATTGTAAGTTTGGAGAAAATATACTCAAAATGATCACCCTTCAACAATACAGAGGTCTAACAACGGTTACTGGATTATGGGTTTGTGCCAAATTTAAGAATCCAGCCTCTTTTATGGTTTGACTCGTTTGATTGGATTCCCCACTCAGTTTTAAACTTTTGTTGTTAGTACCTACTTTTGTAGTTCTGATTATTAGAAAGATACAGTACAACTTGTTCAGACGTCTAATGTTGTTGGAAATGTATTGTAATTGTGGTTTGTGCGTTCTGGCTAGGCGAGATGACACATGCAAATTCTATGCAATCATTGGAGGTGTGGCTGGGTGTGTAACAGAGTCCAAAAACAAAGGTTGAACAAAGGTCCAAAGGTATATCACCAACAACAACATAGTTTAATAAGATCCATGCTGCAGCTGACCATCTTTAGCCTGACGTGGTCATACTCAGATTCTAGTCAGAATGTGAACTTCCCGACCTCGAATTTTGTGGGCGGGGCTAAGTTCGGCTGGCATCCAGGCTAGACCATCTTTGCATTCTGGCAAAAAATGACCATGTGTCGCTGAGGACCTGGTGGAAGAACGAGAGGCCTTTTGTCAGAAGCAGTCTTGTATAAAGTACTTGAAAGCAGTACTTGAGTACCAAGTTGCATTGCAGATATGCCAAAGATATGTTTGAAGTAAGAGACTGTGTTGCCATTATGATCGATCGTGGTCACAATTAAGGGATGTGCTTAAAGGTCCAGTGTGGGACGTGTTTAGATGTTCAAAATCTGTGATGTTGCCCATTCACAAACGTGTCCTTTTTCATGAATATTTACCTCCACCATCAATTCCAAGTATTCGTTTTGAATTGAAATTTTACATTTGCAAGAGACTGCTGCCATTAGGATCCGATCGTGGTCATAATTAAAGGATGCTTAACAAATATGCAAATCAAAATGTTTCTTGTTATGCATGCATGTAATGGTCAGTATTGGCTAATTGTTTGAACTTGTTTAGTCATTCTATCTGATTATACCTTTGCTCTGGTTGAAGGTGAAGCCCAAATATGTAAAATAACTTGTGGGAGTGTACCATGGATGTCCTTGTTTGTTTTTGAAAAACGCTTCTGCCACCATGTGGTTGCAGGTGTTTTCATGGGCGACCTCCTCTGGTTTCTTAGCAACCAGTGTGTTTAAAGTGTAGCTAAGTAGTCGTCTCTGAGCCCAAGATAGGACAGGAGTCCGTTTCAAGTTTAACACCGCATACTATTTTTAAATTAAAAAATGTTTAACGTTGATAGCGTCGCTAGAACAACTCTGCAGAGGCGTCGCTGCAGAGAGAATGAAAGACAAGAAAGGATTTTTAATGACAAAATGAGGACGGTCGGGGTAAGTGCTTTATGTCTGTTAGCAGAGGGATGCTAACGCGTAATGTAACGTTAGCTAACTTTGTTCTAAACAGGCATTTAACTGCGCGGTCACGACCGTGCTGTGTTTTATAGGTTGACACAGAAGTCTTAAACATGCAGATAAAGGAGAAAGAGAAACAAGAAGAGGCAGCAAAAGAGGAACAAAACGCTTACGGTGAGTTAACGTTAACTTAACCTCGCTTATCAATGTTTCCTGACTTCGTCATTGAGTATCATGTGTTCTTCTAGGACGACAGAAGCCATACCGTTGTAAACATAAACATTCGGTTACACTTTACTTGAAGGGGACTACATAAGAGTGACATGACACCGTCATGAACATAGATATAGAACATGGTCATGAACGTGTCATAAACATTATAAACAAGTCATAAACGTTTATGACATGACGCTTCTGTCATTAAGTGTCATTCGGTTTTTGTCATAACAAGTTAGGGTTAGGGCAGCAGCAGTGGCAGCAAAAACTGTCCTGTCCTGTTAGTGGTGTCCTGTACTCTGTCCTGTGCAGGGGCGGTTCTACATTGAATTACACCCCGGCAAGACCACACCAAAAAGTATAGAAATAAAATATGTAATCAATTATATTAAAGAGAAAAAATTAAGAAATAAACCACTTACTAGAGAATCTTAATGTTTCTAGCACTTAATAATAAACCTTTATCTATCCAGGTAAGTTGATTGAGAACAAATTCTCATTTGCAACAACGACCTGTAGTCATAGTATGCATGTCTTTATGGTAGGAAGAAACCAGAGCACCTGGAGGAAACCCACACAAACACAGGGAGAACATACAAACTCCACACAGAAAGGCCTGGAACAACCTGGACTCGAACCCAGAACCTTCTTGCTGTGAGGCAGAAGTGCTAACCACTGAGCCACCGTGCTGCCACCATATTTTTATATATTAAGAATAATGAAAGGGAAACTTGGCTGTTGCCTAGCAATGATGTCCTACCTATGGTCCTACCACTCACTGATAGAAAACAGTATCCAATCATAAACATCCACATACATATTTTTGCCACTATGTGGTGTATTATATTTTTAGGCAGTTATCATTTCTAATGAAATTCATTGGGATGTGTGTGGGATGTGTTCTCCATACAGATGCAGATATGCTCCATAATAGCAAGGTAGCTTGCCTCCTCCAAAGCAGAGAAGCGAAGGAGAAGCGTGCGATGGAGAAGGCCATCGTTGACTACCGGCATCAGTACCAGCAGTCTCGGTGCCAGCAGGAGTATGACCTGACTGACCCAGACCACTGTAGAAAAACAGACCTGGGTGATGCACAGATGATGCCCCCTGGCCTGCTGGGCGAGGACCCCGACAGTGAGAGCAGGCGACGCAGGCAGAGGGAGCAGCTCAGAGAGTGGCTCATCCAGCAGCAGAGTGAGCTGGCAGCAGAAAGGCATCAACGAAAGATTGAGGGTAGGTTTGTCTGATCCCGTACAGAATACAGATAATCAGTTCACACACACAAAACATAACCCCGCTTCATCTTCTCTACTCTTTCTTTAGAGCAACGCTATGACCAAAGCAGAGTAGACATGGACAACAAAGCTCTGCAGCTTCAGAGCACTGAGACGGAGAGGAGAAAAGCAGCAACTTTAGCCACTAAAGAGTACAATCTGGCCAAGGTAAGTCACCTTGGTAATCGTAGTTAAACTTGCTTGGAAAACATGGAGTTATAATTTCTAATAACAAATCCTTAAAGCACCAAGGGAGGGTTAAAGCTTGGCAATACTTAAATGCATACATTTTAGCTGCATGCACCTTGAATGGCATACAGTAGCATAAAATAGAGTTCCATTTTGGTCTTTGGTTATACTGGGTTTAGATGAAAATTAATGACATAATTCAAGTTTTTGTATTACGTTTTTAAGCTAAATCTAAGCAGCTTTTTTTTTAATTGATATATTCAATTTAAAAGTTTGAGATGGGCTTATTGAAATTGAATTGGAGGTGTAGTAACCACACTTTTTTTTAATCATCCTTATTGCTTGGTCTGGATGGGCAAAGATTGAAGAGAAGCGTCAACAGGTAGAGGAACACAATGATGAGGGTGTAGATGTGGAACCCACCCTGGGCATGGTGGGAGTGCCCGGTCTTTGTCCCAGCAGTGATAGGAGAGCCCCCCCGGAGAGCCTGCAGCACATCATCCAGTTCCAGAAATATCAAATCAAGGAGAAAAAGGTAAAACAGGCACAAATGATACTCCAAACACGTGCTCTCTTTGATCATTTAAAAAGCTGTTCACTGATGGTCTGTCTGCTTTATCCGTGCATCTCTGCAGAGGGTAGAAATAGAGAGAAAGCGAGAAGAGGAACAACATGATCGTGTCCGCTTGGACTCGGCTCGCACAGCTCTGTTAATAGAGAGGAAGCAGGCAAGATTGAACAAGCAGCTGAGACTACACCTGGACAGCACCAACGTCAAGCTGGCCGAAATACACAAACAACAGTCAGTAGCACTATTCACTTACTTTATATATATATATGTATATATATACATATATATATACATACATACATACACACACACACACACCTCTATTGTCTCACCAGGGTTTTTTTTAAACTGTTGTCATTTTAAGGAAACCGGACATTGAAAGAGGATGCATTGATGACAGCTTCTTCTCCAAATTCAACACCTGCAGCAGATGATGGAAGGCACGCTGCACTGACGACTGGCTCATTACAGCGGCTGAGCACTGACAATGGTGCTACGTGAGAAGAACACTGAATAAACAGAAGCACACAGTAAATTAACACTTTTTTTTAATTATGGAAAAATTAATTTCACAACATGTATTAATGTCTGGTAGATTCTGACAGCTGTTGATATTGTCACAGCCAGGCTCTTAGGCCTCCTGCACAGCGGCTGCTTGGCGTGAGCGTGGCGTTTCTGTTGCGTGTCAGAAACTGCTGCTGCTAGCCTCGTCTGTACACATGTATGTTTCCCATTGACAAAATGAAATAATAGCGTGTATAGTTCATGTTAAACAAATATATACTGATTTGATAACAGCAAAGACAACATCGGCAGTATTGACGGCAAAATAGGCTACAGAATATTTAATTCTGTATTGACAGGTGCAATATTTGAAAATCGATAATTATTTATTATTTATATCTGCATTTATGTCAAAACCTAGAGACTTTCAAACAACAAATGCCATTTATTAAATGTACTGTATTCGTGTCAAAATTACATATAAACATCTTTTCGTATTCTATGTTGCCTGGAAACGCTTCTAACACGCTTGCATGAAAAATAGGCGTCGGTTCTATTTCTAGCATGCACACGTTTTTGGCACGGCTTGACGTGTGTGTCACGCAGGCAGTTTGTAAGCTCTAACCTGTTAACATGGAACCCGAAATAAAAACGGACACGCCCCACAGCCAGTGTGCAACTAGCCTCGTGAGACCGTCCTGATCTGGCGAGCTCCAGTTTTCCCCTCGCAGATCAGTCTGGCATCTTGAGGCAGAAAAAATTTGGAGCCGTAAGCCAAACGACCGGGCCAATCAGCGTTGGTTTTGAGGTGGGTTAGGTGGTGATAGACCGATGGTTTATCCAATCAGCTAACCAGTATTATCAGCCAGCGGTAGCCCTAATTCTGTTAACCGCTCGCTAATGCTTTTTTTCTCTTGGATCCTTCTTTTGGAATATGGTCCGTGAACCTGAAATGGTGCCTTTTATTCCTAAATTCTCGTTACACAAACGGCAAATATCCTTTACCGACATGTTTGCATGCTGAGCTTACGAGCTATGCTTTGCCTGCAGCAGCAGGGGCGGGCTTGTGGTTGTATTTTCATACGCTTCGTGGATCTGATTGGTTGATTTGGCCTGTCTGTCACCAACATAGGTGATAGACAGATGGTTCATCCAATCAAATAACCAGTATTCCGCCCCTTCCCAAAAGTTCTCCAACGGAAAGTTCCCAGATGGATATGCCGAGCAAATGCGAAGCAATCCATCTGGCGGAGTCAGGTTAGTGTGCAGCAGGCCTAAGACCGGACAAATACGGGAGACACATGGGTATGCTAACAAAGTAAAAAAAAAAAAACACAATCCTGGCTGTTAATAAAGTCAATTTTCTTTTTTTAAACCGATAACATAAAATGTGCCTACATGAGCAAAAGGTCAGCTTTATACATCTTTGACAGCTAAAAAATGAAAATGACATTCAAGTAAAAACCTGTAAAACTGTTAAAAAAAAAAACAGTGTTTCTAAGCCCACAGGATTTAACACCCTTTTTAACGAGCTATGCATTACACTCTTACAAAGCACAAACACACTACGAAGAGAAGTCAAACATTTAGCACCTCAACAAATTAACAATGTCCCCAAAAAACACAGGCAAACCTGAATCTTAAAGTGCAAATACATTAAAAATCCTTAATAAAACTAGACATAACAGATGCCTTTGATTGAAGCTATTTCATATGTGTAGCTTATGTGTTGTGTGTTTCACACTGGCCAGTTTATTTACTTTATACTGGCAACTCCACTTTGGTAACGGTGTAACAATAGGCTTTTTTCACAGCAGATACAACTTGTCATAGTACATACAGTACAGGCCAAACGTTTGGACACACCTTCTCATTCAATGGGCTTCCTTTTTATTTTCATGACCATTTACATTGTCGATTCTCACTGAAGGCATCAAAACTATGAATGAACACATATGGAATTATGTACTTAACAAAAAAAGTGTGAAATAACTGAAAACATGTCTTATATTTTAGATTCTTCAAAGTAGCCACCCTTTGCTTCTTTTATTAATAAGGTAAATAATTCCACTAATTAACCCTGACAAAGCACACCTGTGAAGGTAAAACCATTTCAGGTGACTACCTCATGAAGCTCATTGAGAGAACACCAAGGGTTTGCAGAGTTATCAAAAAAAGCAAAGGGTGGCTACTTTGAAGAATCTAAAATATAAGACACGTTTTCAGTTATTTCACACTTTTTTGTTAAGTACATAATTCCATATGTGTTCATTCATAGTTTTGATGCCTTCAGTGAGACTTTACAATGTAAATAGTCATGAAAATAAAGGAAATGCATTGAATAGAAGGTGTGTCCAAACTTTTGGACTGTACTGTATGTATACACACACATTTTTATTTCAAGGACAAATGCTATTGTTTGTACAGAGATTGACAGGTGTTACTTTTAACATTAAGAATGATGTCATTCGTTTCCTTATTCATCATGTTTAACATGCCAAATTGTCGTTTGTGAAAAAGGACAATATCGGACCCCAAACTAGCTTTGTTGTATCAGCTTCTTTCTTAAGAAGCATTTTCGGAGACAAACTTATCCCATCTTCTCTGCCACAGAGCCAGGGCTTTCTCCTTTTGCTTTGGAGTCAAAGAACTATACCTGCAAGACAGACAGTGAGATAGAGGTCAGTGAACGGGCTGCTGAGGCATGTGAGCACTCACGCACGATTGAAATTTGTAAATCACATCTCTCGTCATCTCAGCTCAACCTCACCTAATAGAGTTTAAGGCCAGCTCTTTAAGGGAGCCTAGATGGGATCTAATCCCACCAAAGCCCACAAACGCTTCATAGAAGTCATAAGAGAGTCCAGAGGCCCCGAACATAGCCGGGTCATCCGAACTGATGACCACTGGGTGGTTCTCTGCCATCAGTGCAGCTGCCGGATGGTTTCGCATATCATCTACTAGCTTCAGCACCTGAATGAAGTTAGGAAAGGAGATATTTGTGTTTAAGATTAATTAAATTATAGCCTTCTTATTTCATAGGACTTTAAAAATAGTACACTCTAGTGACAAGAAAAACTAAGTATCTTTATTGTACAGTATGGGTTACAAGATGATAGTGTACCTGGTTGGAGATAGGGCACACTTCCAGAGCCACCCCTCTCTTTCTGGATAGATTTTTGGCCACGGGGTGGCGCGGCAAAGCAAATCCGTGGCCAATACGGGAAGTGTTGAACAAAAGAGCGTCCAACAAGTTCTGGTCCACCTCTGTGCCCTCAAGATCTACGTGTAAGCAGAGAGAAATCAAAATGCATGTTATGGGGCGCCCTGGTAGCTCACCTGGTTGAGGGTGCGCCCCATGTATCAAGGCTTAGTCATTAACACAGTAGAGCAAAAAAGCACCCTCCCCCCTCCAAAAAGAAAAATACATTCCACTCAACTCTTAGTAAAGATTTAATTTGTTCTTTTTTATTTTACAAATCTCTGACAGATATAATGCTTATAAGTTTTTTGTGGTACTTCATTGTTGTTTCAGGGCTTTCACACTGTCAACAGGGAGGAAATACATGTACTTCTACCTCTCTTTGAGTGTCTGATGAATAAAACATTCAAACACTACATGTACGTATTACAAAGTTTTCCTTCGTATCCTTTTACCTAAATAAACAACATTACAATAGTAGCCCGTTTTTTTCTTAAAATGTACACATATTTTATGTCACGACAGCATCCAGACAGCTACTATTTCACACAAATCTTTCTGGGTAAGTTGATTCTCCCTAAACCTCATGTACTGATTTACCTCAGAGCCTGCAGTAGATGATGTGGTATGCTGTAGCTGTACAGACTGAATGCTTATAAGCTCACCAGTCTCTCCAGCGTGGAAAAAGAAAGGAAGCGTCACCCCTCTCTCTACTGGCAGCGACAAGGCATCTCTGAAGTACCACAGGGGTCTGCCTCTGTCCTCGCGGCCCACCTGTACACGTAAACATTTGTTTCAACAAATAAGAGTCTTGCCATTACATTAGACGTGTTTAAGTCATGTTTGCTTTCACTGATTTCACAGTTGTACTAGACTTAATTTTAACCATCCACAAACTTGAGCAATGACGGTTACTTCTCACCATGTCAAAACCAGCCATGACATCTGGGAAGTCTCTCTGTAGCTTCATAGCCTCGTCCACAACTCTGGCCATCACGGATGCATTTACTCCCCTGAAGCATACAGGGCAGCGTGTGAGATCGAGGATTATATCTACATCCTCTTGTGTCTGCTAGTGAGCCAATAAGCAGAATGCCATTCAGACTACTAAGTGAAATCCTTTCTAAGGCTACATTTACATTGCTACCTTTTAGTTTTAAAACAAATCCATTTTTGCTACGTTTACACCTCTCAGGCGTTTCAGAGTTCCTAAACCGGAGAAATTCGGAAACGCTTCTGACCCCCATTTTGGTTTGGAATGGCCATGAACAGAGACCTTTGACAACGCCAACGTTTCGCTGAGTCGTCTCATTCTCTGAGTCTAAGCTACTAACATTACCATGGCAACTACCAGCAACAGGTGGAGTATATGTGCCTCCTCTTAACCCCGGCACGCGCATGCCCAGTATAGGAGAATGTTCCTGAGATATGCGGTTTGGGCGTGTTAGTTTAAAACGGAGATCAGTTCTTCTAATGGAGCTAAAAACACTTGTGTGCACAAAGGTCGCTTTTGGCTCAAACCTCCGCTTAAAAAAAACGTAGCAATGTTAATGTAGCCTAAGGGTAGTCACCTATTGATTGTGAAGATGATTCTTGCTCCAAAGAAGTCTGGGTGGTCTGATGTGAACTGTCTGGTGACCTCCTGGTAGGTCTTCAGAGTCCAGGCTGTGTCATGAGTGCTGCCGTCCAACTCGTATATCTGAGCAACAAAAAAACTAAACACTTAATAATAAATTATGAGACAAAGGAATGCACTGGACACACTAGGCGTGCAAATAGTGTACCTGTGGGAGTAAAGCTCGCAGTTCCAGATACATGACGTTGTCCATGTAGAACTGGGTGAGACCTTGGTAGTAATAGTCTCTGAACACTGGAGCGTATGTGACCAGGCCCCACACTGCCTGGAAGGCCTGTTCAAACGTATCCCATATCACATCCTGACTGGGGTACACCGTTTCTGGATCCTGATCAGTGAAGAGTGTCATGTTGGCCATGATGCTGTAAATATGAAGACATGGCTATGATCAGATGATCTGTGTCATTTTGGGTCCTTTTACCACTGTCGACAACATTTATTTCTTAACATTTCTATGTAGAGGAACTTATACTTTCTGGAAAACCAGTGCATCTGCAGTGATTACCTATGCTGCACTCTTGGGTTTAACCAAAAAAAACAAAAACAAATGTAAAACCAATAAAAGAATTAACTGCCCTTTTTGTATCCTGTATCCTGCATCCTAGCATCTTGTTCCTTGGACCTTTAAATGCAAACTGCTCCCAATTAGACTGCCATCTTGACTTGGGCTGCACAATTAAAACAATTTTATTGAAATCGCAATATGGACTAGTGCAATATCCAAATTGCAGAGGGGGCGCAATATTTGTGAAAGGCCAAATATGTGTCAAACCATTCTGAATGAAGTATTGTGGTACTGCAGAGACGTCTCGGCCTACAAATCCTTTCCTACAGACTAAAGAAAAAAAATCTCTTGATTGGTACAGATCCTAATCCCTAATCATTTTAATTTCTTTCAATTTTCAATGAAAAATGAGAATAAGGATACAAAAATGATCATTCCCTCCAATATAGTGAACCATATTGCAATATCAGTCAAAATAATCGCAATTAGATATTTTCTCATATCGTGCAGCCCTAATCCTGACTAAGAAAGAAGTTCCAAACAGAGACTAATATAACACTACAGTCGGTTTGGATCAATGTGTTTAATGGCTTACTTGCTGTTAGATACTTCCTCTTTTCAAGGTGGCATTGGTTTCAGGTAACGGACAGTAGTAGCAGAGTGTAATGACACACTGATTTAAAGCTACTCAAATCTGGTAACAAGATACAGATACAACAAAAAAGGGGATGAATGATATGCAGGCTTTGGACGGTAGCCATAAATGACTTCTCCAAAATGGAGTAAACAAGATCTGATATCTCTTAACTATATGCGTTTTTTATCACTGTTGACACAGTGATAAATTAGAGATACATTTGAGGTCATGGGCACATAGTGGAAAAGTGTGCACTGGTGCACTTCATACTACAATACATTTGTTCTGTTGGACATGGACACGACTCACAAAAGAAATATCAATATGTAGACTTAGAGAAGAATCAAGAGCCCAAAAATATTCAGTGTTGTGTAGCTTGTGGTATTCTTTGAATTAAATATTTGTCCTCTCCAAGCTCATCAAGAAAAAAAACTCACCTGTTGTCGAGATCCGTGGTGTTAATCACCTTGGCTCGGAGGTTTTCCAGCAGGGCCCAGGGAGAGCAGCGTGGCACAGCTTTGGGCCATCGGGTCGAGAAGATGAATCTGATGGACCGGCTGTCAGTGAAGCACATGTAGCAGTGGGGCCGATAGGTCACGTTCTTCACTAGCCACTCCACGTCTACCATGGCAAAGTCATGGACATGGAGAGCTCCCCCTGGAACAGTGAATTACAGCATTATAAAGAATCCGAAGAACCTCAGATAATATTCACAACTGAAAAAAAAGCTATAACTAGGCAGTAGTCAATTATGAAAATAGTTGTCCATTATTTTTCTGTCTGTCATCTTATCGATTAATCGACTAATTGTTTCAGCTCTAAACAAGAGAGAATGTACTGGCCATTTCATTCGAAAGAAGATCTTTTCATAAAAAGAAAGGATTTTGATTGATGAGAAAGTCCACCAAATCTGCTGCAATTTGATTTTGAAAACAGATTATTTTCGCCAAATGTTTTCATAGATTATCACAACCGGGTCATCAAGCTCATCTGTGTCCTTTTATATATCCATTACAGTTTAAAAGTGGCAAATGATAAAGGCTTAAAGTTTTCAGAGGCAATTCAAAGAGCTACCCATCATAACCCACAGCTCACAAGCAGTGGCCAAAGTGCAAGAGGTGTATAAACATGCTATAAACTAGGTCTGCACGGTCTGAGGATAATATGCTATAACGTTGTTGAATATCCCGATAATGTTAATACTTGTGAAAAATTAACAGATATTAAAGTGCACTCAATTGTGCATTTCTGCTGCTTTCAGCGTTCTGCTAAAATACAACAAATTGCTTGTTGAATTTAAAACAAATGAAAGGAAGTCATTTCCAACACTCTTTTATTGAACAAATTGAAGATTGAATTAAATATAAAAGGCACTATTAAAAAGAAAAAAAGAATGACAGTTACATTTTAAAGTGCAGTTTTCTGCTGATGTTTTCTTCCAACTAACAAAAAAGTCTGAGTGACAAAAAGGATCTATTTTTGCTACTGCCAAAGCGTCTGCCAAAAAAAACTAAATCAAGCCATTAACCCCAAAGTGTTTCGGGGATTGAACATTCATACCCTATGTCTTCCACTCATGACCAATCAAATTTGTTTTTATTTATTATTATTTAGCGATGTGTTTATTGCGCCAGTTGAAATTACAATGACTAGAGATAGATAGATAGATAGATAGATAGATATTTTGCAGCCATACTATTAACACACTTGGAGACTTAGGCGTAATTTCCACTGGGGACAAGGGGGGACAGGTCTCTTTCAAATTCATTTATTATTCTAAACAATAAAGAAAGTAAGACATATTTTTCTTATAAATAGTTTAGTACTATTCTTTCTGGCAAAATGTATCATTATGATCAACTTAATTATTTCCTGGATTTTGTATCACTATAGTCCATTTTAGTCTATATCCATGACGTTCCACTTCTGGGATTGCTACATTGCTGCCGGATATTCCGGCGGGGGGACACTCATGTCGTTTCCTTCCTCTGCCTTTGTGTTGGAATTGTAAACTCCGGTGTATTTCTGAGGACTATGGTTAACTGCTCCTCAGATCCCTGCAAGGTAAATCCAGACAGCTAGCTAGACTATCTGTCCAATCTGAGTTTTCTGTTGCATGACTAAAACAACTTTTAAACATACACACGTTCCACCAAAACAAGTTCCTTCCCGATGCTATTTTGTAGCGGCACCGTGGCTCTGTCTGGTGCCAATAAACCAGAGCATGCTTTTTTTCCCCGTCCCAGAATACTGTGTGGACTGGCCAAACCCTCCTCCGCAGCGCTGTGAAGGAAGGTCTGGCAAAGCGAGACTATAGTACCTCTAAATGTACTGTATGTAGTAGAAATGCAGGAAATGATATTAAAATCGAAAAACATGTTTACGGCCCCCTGTTTTGACACCCTTGCTTGGAGGTGTGAGACTGAGCGTACCTTTAGGCATCTTCTGGAGCAGGCTGAAGATTGGACTGGTCCTGATGAGGTCCCTGGCCTTGAAGAAGTGCATGGCGGGAGGGAAGTCTGCTCTCACCATCTCCTCCTGCTTCATATGAAACAGAAGCGTGTCCAGCCGCTGCTCAGCATCAGTCAACACGACCTGGCCTCCTGTC
Organism: Perca flavescens; assembly: GCF_004354835.1. NCBI lineage: Eukaryota > Metazoa > Chordata > Actinopteri > Perciformes > Percidae > Perca > Perca flavescens. The sequence goes on along the minus strand of NC_041338.1, from coordinate 3,439,278 downwards.
TGCATGGAGGCCTCCAGCTGTATAAGGGCCTCTCTGTGCCTGGGGTCTGGCATGGACAGGCCACCGGTCACACACAACAAAAGCAGACAGGTCACAGCCGCGTGGGGGCGCTGTAGCGACACTGCCATTGTCCGGACAGCGTGTGGAGCTTTGAGAGAAAACATAAACAGGGGTCGTCAACCTGACGACACAGGTCAGGAAAGCGTTGTTTCTACAACTGCTGTTCTACATCAACCGAGCTATAAAATTATAATAACAACAAAAAAAAAAACGTCAGCTGGAATAGAGAAGAAAAAATAAAGACCAAATGTTTGTTCCTCGGCAGTCATATCCACCATGTGTACACGTCCCGCTTACGTTACCGAGTGGAGAGAGAAGCAATAATAACGTTCAGTAACGTTACATGTCGTGTAAGTTAGCTACACAATTAAAGGGAAACAATTACTTACAATAGGCTAGGGTAACTCATGCAAGTTTTACTGTTAATTTAACAAGCAGACAACCGACAACAACCGGTTAACGTTACCTTAACGTACTATGATATTTGTCGTGTAACGTTATCCTGACGGAATTTAGTGCAGCTTAACGGTAGCTGGTGCCTCGACAGCAGACGACGTATCCTATGTCAACAGTCCTGTTGAGTCTCTTAGAACCAGGACCACGGCAAAACTTGCTCCACGGTGTCAGCTGAAAATACTTGTGCTTTTGTCAAATAGCTTACGGTCACAAAAAATAAACAAGCTAGCAAATAAACACTAGCACTAGCGGTGTAGCGGAGCGGTCTGTGTTTTGTTGCCTGTGTGTCGCCTGTCATGCAAACCTTTATCTTAGGGTGCATCTAAGTCCCGCCCCCCGTTCCGCTACGATTGGCTGAAATTTAACCCTGATAATAATTTGATTGGTGAAGTGTGGAAGACATATGGAATGAATGTCCAATCCCCGATGCACTCTGGTATGGAGGAAATATTTATTCATAATTCAAATTGAAAGTCCAAAGAGAAATTGAAAGTCCAAAGGGAAAACAAAGCGAGATCAAGGCACATATAAGGAATCTGCAAAATACATTCTTTGGTTATTAGTGTAGTTAATAAATGTAAACAGATAAGGGCAGCAGTTAAATGGCCTGGGACATGAGTGCAAAACGATTCAATAGTGCTCAAGATAGAGAGCAAGGTTCTCATTTCTTGCAGTCGAGTGACATGTAGGTAACAGGTAAGCAAACCAACTTACTTTGTTTCAAAACAGGTAAATAACAGGTAAGTACTTATTTTCTCTTTCACTTCTATTTTCTTACTTTCCTTCTTTGTCATTTTTCAAGGCAAGAAGCAAGTGATTAGGAACAAAACAATAGTTGAATTACAATTTTTTTTCTTCTCCTGGAGATGCGGCCAAATCTTGTTGTGTAGCTGGGCTGCTGTGGATTTGCTGGTCGCGGGTGGTCCGCAGGTTCAGGGTGTGGGGGCTGTGTGTTGTTGGTCTGTGTGTCTGCATGTTGTGTGTCTGCTTGTTGTGTCTCTCTGGTGCCTGGAGCATCTCTGTTCCTGCGGAGGTGCCAGTCGGAGAGTCTGTCCATCTACTGTCTGGATGTGGTAACTCCTGTGTGTGTGTGCGTGTTGCGTCACCGTTGCAGGTCTCCAGGATCCATCCTCCTGACGGAAATGGATAGGTGTGCCAACAGGTAGGTGAGACAGTGGCTTGGTGCCTCTGTTGAAATATGTTTGTTGGCGGTGTTGGCATGCTTTTCGCCTATCTTGGACAGCTTGCTGGGGTACTACCTGTGGCTGCAGATGTCTGCTGGTCACTGGGAGTATGGAGTGTAATCGTCGGCTCATCAGAAGCTGGGCAGGTGACTCGAGACTGTCCACTGGAGTGTTCCTGTACTCCAGCAGGGCAAGGTAGGGGTCTGTGTTTCCAGCTTTCGCCTTGTCCAGGATGCGCTTTGCTGTCTGGACAGTCTTTTCGGCGAGGCCGTTGCTCTGTGGGTAACGCGGGCTTGTGGTGGTGTGGGTGAAGTCCCACGCATCTGCAAAGCGGCGGAACTCGTCAGAGCTGTTACAGTAGCATGGTCCATTGTCGCTGATTACTGTCGCTGATTACTGTCTCTGCGATGCCATGACGAGCAAACGCAGATTTGAGTTTGGTGATTACTGCAAGTGAGGTACAGCTTGTAAGCTGCTCCATTTCAAAAAATCTGCTGTAGTAATCTACGATGACGAAGTTTTGAGTGTTCCACGTGAAGAGGTCTGTTCCTACCACTTGCCATGGTCTCTCAGGTATGTCGTGCAACTGCAGGGGTTCTTTGTGGTTAGCGTCGCGTCTTTCCTGACATATGCTGCACTGCTCTACTGTTGTTTCTATCTGTTTGCCCATCCCGGGCTAGAACAGGAAGTCTCACGCTCTATGCTTTCTTTTCTCCACGCCCATGTGTCCTGTGTGTATGCGTTGGATCATGTCTCCTCTGAGGCTCTGGGGGACTATGATTTTCTCACCTTTGAATAGTATCCCTTCCATCTCGGATATCTCGTCTCTGTGATTCCAGTAATCCTGGATGCTGGGTGGACATTTCCTCTGTTCGTCAGGCCATCCATTCTGTGTGGCTCCCCTAAGTGCAGTGAGCTGTACATCCTTTGCTGTCGCATCTTTGATTTCCAGTAGCTTGCTGTCACTCACTGGAACAGAGCTTATGAGTGTGTGTACCTGTGCTTCCATGCTTTCCATAAGGCTGCTGTCTTGATGCTCGATGGACTTCCGAGACAAGGTGTCAGCCACTGGGATGTCGTTTCCGGGGCAGTGGATGATGTGGATGTTGTACTTCTGGAGCTCCAGTATCATCCTCTGTAGCCGCGGTGGTGCTACAGCCAACGGTTTTCGAAGGATTGCTTCCAGAGGTTTGTGGTCAGACTTTACAATCACTCTCCGGCCGTACATGTACTCGTGGAAGCGCTTGCAGCCGAATAAAACTGCATACAGTTCTTTTTCTATCTGAGCGTAGTTCACTTCGGTGCTGCTGAGGGACTTGGAAGCGTAGGCAATGGGCTTTTCATCCTGGAGCATGACAGCGCCGAGGCAACATTTTGAAGCATCTACTTGGAGTCTCAGTTCTTTCTGAGGGTCGAAGTACGCAAGCACAGGGTGGTGTGTTATCAATTCTTTCGTCTGTGTGAATGCTTTGTCACGGTTTTTGTCCCATAGGAACTCGCTGTCCTGCTTCAGTAGTTGGCGTAGGGGTGCATTTACCTCGGAGAGACGTGGCGCAAATCTGGCCAGATAGTTAATCATCCCGAGGATGGTTTCCAACTCCCCTCTGCTTGTGGGTGGCTGCATTTCCCGTATTGCCTTTACTTTTGCCGGATCTGGCTTGATGCCTTCACTCGAGAGTGTATGGCCGAAGTAGCTGACTTCTGAGACACCTATCTGGCATTTGTCAGGATTTAGCCTTACCCCTCTTTCTCTTGTGCGGCTCAGCATGGCCCTGAGGTTGTTGTCGTGTTCAAGCTTTGTCTTCCCGAAAACGAGGATGTCGTCGACGATGGCGGCTACACCTGGGAGACCTTCATACGTCTTGTCGACACGCCTTTGGAATTTGTCTTGAGCTGAATTGATTCCAAACGGCAGCCTCAGGAACCTGTACCTGCCGAAAGGGGTGTTGAATGTTGTTAGCAGGGACGACTTTGTGCTCAGCTTTATGGCCCAATAACCTGATCAGGCGTCGAGGACGCTAAAGTACTTTGCTCCCGCGAGTTTTATGGTGACGTCCTTTAGTGTCGGTAAGGGATAGTGGGGCCTTTGTATCGCCTTGTTAAGGTCTCTGGGGTCCAGGCAGATTCTCAGCTTGCCAGTCTGAGGTTTTTCTACAACTACGAGGGCGTTGACCCATTCTCTAGGCTCTGTCACTTTGCAGATCACTTTGCTCTCTTCCATCTTGTCAAGCTCCCGCTTCAGTCTCTCTCGTAGAGCGATCGGTACTCTTTGGGGAGGGTATACTACTGGTGTGACGTGCGGGTCAACATGGAGGTTGCACTCCCCTGGAAGCTCTCCTATGCCCTGGAAGACGTCTGCATATTCCTTAAGAAGGCTGTCTGTGTCTGTGCATGGCTTCTCTTCTTTGTCAGCCACAGTCATTATCAGTTTAATTAGCTTAAGGTCAAGACTAGCTCTCATCCCTAAGATAGGGGGTGCTTTGGTGTCTACTATGTGGAACTTAAGTACAATGGAGGTGTTCTTGTACCTACACTTTAGATGACAGGTGCCCTTCACTTTCAGCAACTCCCCACCATAGCCATATATCCTTTTGGTGGCTGGTTTTGTGGCAGTGTCACTAAACAGTTCTTCAAATATGTATACAGGGATTGCATTGGCCTGTGCGCCAGTGTCAATTTTGAATTTGACTTTCTGAGTTCCGATCTCAATTTCAGCATAAGCTTGTTCGTTACATTTTCCTGTGTTTTGAGTTGTAAGGTATGAGAGCCTCTACTCTGACACCATGTAATATTTGCTGGTTTGCACACTGGCTAAACTAGTATATTTAATAAACTGGGATGGATACTGGACATTACTACGTGTTGTTTATTCCACCATCTTGGATCTTCTTCTTCTTCTTCTTGTTATGGCAGATTATTACTTTTGTATTATACCGCCACCAACTGTACAGGAGTGTATACCATGAACTTCATAGAAACGTCATAGAGTCTAGGTTTGAATTAATTCAAAAGAAATAAACAAACAAAACATTTAAAAAAAACTATATTCTTTTCACTAAACCAGTACTCTGAAGAAAAACAAATAAAGCTTCAAGTCTTTCCCTTGTCATACCCTGTTCTTCAAGTATATCATGTATTGCATTCGTTCTGTCCATTTCCTGCCAGTGTATTCTACTATCTTTATTCTTCTTACATACAAAAAGTATTGTACTGTCTTGACATTCTATGCATAAGCCATTGCCAGAACCTATTATTTGTAAGGTAGCATTCAATCCTGTGTGACCTAATCTAAATCTGGTGTAGACCTCTTCTTCCCGTCTGTATTAACTCAGCGAAGTAACCCTTTTCCCGATCACAGTCTTCTGTGATTTATGATAGTGTTTGGCATTAACCTCTGCCTCCCATTCAGTTTGCCATCTTTGCATACTTTCATACTTAATTATAGATTTAGCTTCACCCTTCCCCATTCCTATAAATTTGTTTTCCAGCATCTTTTTTGCAATTTTATCAGCCTCTTCGTTTCCTGTAATACCTTTATGAGCTGGAACCCAACAAAACTGAATATTCCATCTTGGATCCCCCACCGACACTCGCGATAGTACCATAGACAGTATGGATAGTACAGGGATATTGCCCTGGGGCTACGGTGTCCCTTTAGGGACAAACAGTCAGGATGTTACAGTGAGAAGCTTCAGTCTGACGGGACAGCCAGCTGGTGGCGGCCGGGATGCTCACAGACACCGCTGTTAGCTGGAAGTCTAGCCTACAAAAGGCCGTCAATCAGGAGTGATAGTTGTGAGGAGGCTCCATGTTGGAGAATAGCGCGGACACGCACCTCACACCGCGCGCACCACCCAGAGAAAAAAGTGAGAGAAAGAAAAAGGAGAGGTCGCAGTTCGGACGATGACTATCCGGTTGAGATTGTGTGTGTGTGTGCGTCCTCGAGATCTGACCACACACAAACACACGTAAGCAGAACTACCCACACCCATGTTTCTACTGTTGCTTAATTAAATATAACATCAAAAGAGAGAAGTTGTCTGAGTCGTGTTTTAAACAGACAGATGGGAACCAGAATCAGCTTTAAATCCAGTCCTAATCTAGTCCTCACTAACACGGGCCCAATTATAGTAACTACATGAAAACTTCACGGTTGTTGCATGAAATGTGGTTTGTGTTTAGCCTACATCATCATTTTGTATCATGTGAAACAAGACCCAGCCTAGTGGTGAAGCTGCAGACAGATGCTTATAGTGTGCTCCTCAGCAGTAAGCTCCCCCTGCTGCTCATAAGGTGCCTCTGCACCCCTTTCGTTTCAGACCCTCCCACCAGCCTTTGGGCCACGCCTCCTCATTTACATTGACATGTGTCAAGTCCAAAGGAAAAGGCAATGTTAAATGGAAATTCAAAAGCCAAATATTAAATGAAAATTAAAATCCAATGTTAAATTGAAATTCAAAAGCCAAATATTAAATGAAAATTAAAATCCAATGTTAAATTGAAATTCAAAAGCCAAATATTAAATGAAAATTAAAATCCAATGTTAAATTGAAATTCAAAAGCCAAATATTAAATGAAAATTAAAAGCCAATGATAAATTGAAATTCAAAAGCCAAATATTAAATTCAAAAGCCAAAGCCAAATGGAAAATTTAAAAAATAATAATATTTTTAATTTGATCTCGCTTTGTTTTCCCTTTGGACTTTCAATTTGAATTATGAATAAATATTTCCTCCATAGTGGTGGGTCCACCAGACCCGGGAACATTCACTGTGTAACAAAAATATGAACACCACACAATTAAAGTATCTTAATTACAGGCCTCATTTGAATGGGTTTCAACTACCACTAAGAAAATAATGTGCTTATTTGCTCACAAGGAGCACCTTGAAGGAAGCCTGAGAGCCATGCTGCTTCTTCATATGCTGACATCACACCACCAACTACTGCAGACATGAGAAGGGTCAAAACAAAGCAGCATACAATCTGTGGAGGGTTTCCGTCAAGAGGATCACCGCTAATTGAAGGTGATGGCGTGAGGCGCTCCATTAGATTAATGCATTGTCTTGCATTGGCCCTCTTGTTTTGTCTGTTTGCATTTCATTACTTTGGGCCTTTCAGTTTCTTTAACGGATTATAGATACATGCCCTATTACTATGGAATGGCACAGCCTTGTTTTATGTCACTGATCTGCTGTTAAAGTGATGTGACTAGTTATTTATTTTTTTCCCTAATGATAAATTGTTAGTGATAAAACTGACTCTTGTTCGAGAAAAAGGGATTTATTTCTAAGAAATGTACAGTATAGAAAATACTCTGTTCCATTTCCAAAATAATCTGTCAGTCAGATAAGAACTTGTAAACGTCACTTGAAGAAAAAAAAAAATTAAAAGTACAGGTCTTATTTTTCAATGCCACCATGCTACTGAGGTAAAAGACAACTGCTTAAAACAAAAACATAACAAAAAGAAACAGACCACATTTATATTAAAACAAGTTCAAAAATGTACAAAAATTCTTAAAAGAGAAAATAAATATGATTCACATTTAATCACGTCTAAATGGTTTTCACTAGTGCAGAGAGATGACCGCAGAGTAAAAGTGAGAGATGAATGCATACTTCGGATCATCTGGTGCCAATTCTACACACCAGAAACACGCACACACAACATCTGTACAGCAGAAGACCGTATCACAACCTCAGACCTTTAAAATCAACACTGTCCTTCATACATTAGACAGCACACTACCTCCAAAGTGGCCCTATTAGGCCCACTAAATATTAAAACCATTTTCTATTTTAACAAAATAGCAAGTCTTGTGGGACACATTTAGGAAATTGTCTCACAGCTTCTAGCACTTTCCTATCCCATCATCCTCTTCAATTATTTCCTTACAATGCCTTATGTACCTATTACTAAGGAACATAGTAAACCCATAATGCCGCCAAACTCTATGCAGTCTATTACAGACCCTAGACTGTAATACTGCCTACTTTGTCTAGTTTCAACAACCTTTAGACAGGAAGGCATGCAATCTGTACAACTAGAGACCAATTTACAGAGTCCCATTTTAGACATGTGATGTAATATTGTCCATCATACTCAATTTAAAAAAACTGGGAATGAAAGTGCTGTCCCATTTAAAAAAAAAAAAAAAAAAAAAAAAAAAAAAAAAAAAGATATTGTACACTTTCAAGGATTGTTTCTTTTACAGAATACCTGTCAACGTCAAACTGACAGCTGAATAATCACATCTGCATCTTGTTGAGACGGTCAGTCGGCATCATAAGTTGACACGGCAACCTGTGGCCAAGATGGTCATGTATTGTTAAGGACATTTAATTGTCAGCTATGCAAGTCTACAAACTTAAAAAGTGGTGCTAAAAAAAAATAAAAAAAAAAAAAAAAAATCCTCAGCTTGTCACAAAATGTAGTACCACAGGAGTCTGGCAGAGCAGGAGAAGAAGTCTAGGGATTCAGTAGACTATTGACTGGCTAGATGAGGTAGATTCATTTGCTGCCATCACCGAACTGCACATGGGCTTTACAGGTGCAACGTGGATATGATAAGGTGTAGGGTGGCGGACAAAACCTCCACAGCATACCTCAGTTATGATAAAATACATTGGCTGCTCTTAAAAATATGTCAGAAGAAAGCCCAAATTAATTGTGATGACTAATGGTATGATATCCGATCAACAGGAATGTAACTCAAATCAACTTTGATTAAAATAATGGGTTGGCGGCGTGGTAAGCTAAATATTGTTAAGGAAAATGAATACAGACCCTTAAAAGTTAGGTTCTTCACATGAGGTGGATTTATTTGCCACAGTTGCAGTCCCATTATCCTTAGGCTGCCCCTCCTTCAAATAATGCAGAAAAATACCCGTATATAGAAACTGTACACCCTGAGGATACGTTTAGTATTGACTTGGGGAAGAGGAAGCACTCAAAGAAGCAACCATGCAAAGGGCAGGGCCGTGAAAAGAAAGTTCGCACCTGTAGATGGAATGCAACAAAAGTCACAATTTAAAGAAATTGATGTGTATGTTTGTTCTGTGTATGTGCATTTACAAGCTAGCAGGACATTTTAGAAGTTCTCCCATCTGGGACAAGAGGTAAGGATATTTTCATACATATACGTGTTTGACTAAAAATAAAGACTATCCAAGGCCGCTCAATTCCAGGATGTCTCGACTAACAAAATCCATAGTGCATAACAGAGAGGTCGGTGCAGTCGAACACAAATTGCGCCATCTTTGCCAGTCCCTCTCTGCTAGTCAAAGACATTTGTGACAATGAAGGCAGCTTTGAAAGATGCATATACTGCGTGTTTAGAGTTGGGGTGGAAATGGACAGTAACTGGGCCTTTTTCAGGACGGTTTATGCTTCAGACAAATGACCAGTGTTTGTGTCCTTTCACGTGCAGCTAATCTGCACCTTATTGTCTACACATTCACTCATACATTCACAAAGGAAACCAAGGCAATTGCTAGGGGCCTGTTAGTTGACTGGGTTAGGGTGACAGTCTCATAGTACCTCCCTTTTCTACACCTGAGTTTAAAGATAAGGTTGGAACAGAAAATGGCAGTAAAAACAACAGTCCCTCTCGTCTTCATCCCAGTCCTTCTCAGTTCTGTCAGTAGATTAACAGCTCCATCAAGCATTGCTGTCATTAGACAAGATAGGCAGGCTGTGTTCTGTGTCCTTTATTCCAGTTGTATGTCCATTGTTCAAAGAGGAGAGGGCTGTCCAGTGTTCTTGAAGGCAGGGTCCTCTGTGTCGGGCAGGTTGGCCTAGTGGTTAAAAAGGCTGCCCTTCTGCTGGAGGACCCCAGTTCAAACGCTCACGTTTGGAAGAAACATTGTGGTGAAGGGACCCTGAGCAAGTCGGTGCATCCCTGCCAGTTCTACTGAGCTCCAGAAGAAAAGAGAATTGTTCTCCAGGGCTCATTAACATTTCACATTTATTATTATTATTATTATCATCATCATCATCTCAGTAAAACCATCTGCCTGGTTGGATCTTCAAGTTCAGTGGTGGGTAAAACAGAGCCAAAAGTTCTTGTCCAGTGTAAGAAAATCAGTAAGAGATGTATGTGGAGCATCAAGTGTCCCATCCACAGTCTCTGTCAGCATGCGCACGTAGTCTTCCTTTTCGCTCACTGCTTTGTCCAGGTGCTATTTGATAATAACATGTCTGAAAGGAGAAGAATGACAATGCATACAAGCCTTTTAGCAGCATGTTCATGTTTTTTAGGATACTTAAGGTACTGTAAAGACATATTTAAGGAAGGATGATATAATAGGAAAACTGCTGGAAGCAGTTTTAACATAGTGACAAAGGTTATTTTTACTCACTCTGATATCTGGTGTCACACTCCTTGTTTACTGCTAGGGGCGTCTGGAGCAGCCATCGTCTGTTGCCTGTGACCACAAAAAAGAAAAAAAAGTGTTGTTAACATGGTTGTTAACACTTAAAAAAGGTCAAGTTGCCACTGTTTGGCTAGCAGTTTACTCCAAACAGAATTGACTTTCATAAAAGGTCGTTGTACACTGCGAATGTTTAGCATTTGATAAATGACTTAAATGAATTAATTGGGTATCAAAATTGCTGTTTAAAACGGATTAAACTCCTGTCAATCAACTAACCAACACTACATTGTTTTTTTTGTCTCAACCAATCATTTTGTGTACTTAAAAATTGGGATTTTGTTTAGAGGTTACTACAAGCCTAACTTTCCCTACGATGTCCTGAGTCAGTTCAAATTCAAAAGAAACAAATACTAGTTGCAAATCATTATTAATTGTATTTTGACTGTGAAACAAAAGTGTATAAAAATAATAAAAAAAATACTGACTCAGGCATAAGACTACAGATAGAGAGAGAATAACAACATAAGACTCCATTTTACCCTGGGCGTAGGAAGTGTTCTGGTGCCAGGCCTCTCTGCTGAATCATCATGGCCTGGAAGTGGCCCGCAGGCCGGGGGTGTCTGAACATGGCCATGCGTGACTGACCCGGGGAGTAAGGCAGCTGCTGGGGCCGCTGCAGAGCCTCCATCAGGTGTGGGTGAGGTCTGTGGGTGGCATAACCGCGTGGATCTGGGTACGGCTGGCCAGGGTAAGGGGCTCTGCTGCCATCTCCACGGACCTGAAACATCATGTGCGGTGGAGGAACGCCGCCTCGCTGCATCCCAGGGTGCACGGCACGAGGGTCGTACATGAAGCCAGACAGCATGTGTGCGGCAGAGGCAGGAGGGTGCTGTTGAGGTGGCTGGGTGCTACGGCGGCGGGCAGCAGCATTATGGCTGTCGAGGTCCAGGATTTCTTTAGGGCTTTCAGGTCGCTCTGAGCTCACTGTATGAGCCGGCTTTGCTGGGCTGCCGCCGCTGCTGCTGCTGCTACTGGCCTGCTCCCTGCTTTCACACTTTCTCCCCTCTGGGCCTCCAGGGTGTGGCCCTACTTCAGGCATAGGGCCAGGGGACACCAAACTAGCACCACTGGAGCCCTCAGAGCCCAGTGGTGACAAACTGCTCTCCTTTAACTGACTGTTGCCTCTGGCACTAGCTACAGGTAGGTAGGCGTTGGGCGGCATCGCCTGGTGAGGCTGATAATGAGGGCGATGCCACTCCTCTGGAGAATAACTCCCTCTACTGTTGGCCTGGTTATGGGCCTGAGCTTGGGGATGGGGTTGATGGTAGTAGTGTTGCTGCTGGTACTGATGAGGTTGGTACATGTTTGGGTGGGCCTGAGGGTGCTGCTGGCCTGGCGTGTGGTAGGAGTAGGCAGCCCCTCCCTGCTGGTGGTAGGTGGGGTGCTGAGCAGGATTGTGCAGGGGGTTGATGGCCTGGTTGTGATAAGGGTGGTGAGCAGAAGGAGGCAGGGGCCTGGTCATGTTTGTCTGGCTGTAGTGTGGGTGTGGATGGTTCCCCATGCCATATGGACCCATGGCTCCGTTTGCCTGGCCGTGGGAGTGAGGAGACATGGCTGGATTGTGAGCAGGTGCTGGCCCTCTCTGAGCCTGAATACCTGGGTTACTACCCACCAGCTGCGTTTGATGGGGATTGGGACTAAAAGCCTGCTGTTTGTAAATACCATTGGGGGGCCCAGATTTCATCATGTGCTGTGGAGGGACGGCAATGGCGTCTGTGTCCAGTCTACTTGTAGGCTCGCTAGGTCTTTGATCTCCATGGTCTGCTGGGCTGGGCTGGGAAGGTAACAGCGGGGTAGGATGACTGGGTGGCAAAGAGGTGAGAGGAGCCGGCTGAGGGGGTCCAGGCGGAGCTCCCTGTGTGGCACTATGCGGCATCCCATGCACAGGGCTGCTCTGTGTGGGATGTTGCGGAGAGATGTTTTGGGGGACTTGATGATGGGGTAGCAGAGAATTGTGATGCTGTGTGCTCTGGGTCATCTGCTGGTGAGAGCTCTGAGGGTGGCATTGGGGAGGGGTACTCTGAGGTTGCTGCTGTTTTTGGATGTTCTGCTGATGTTCACTTTGCTCGTGTGCATTCTGCATGTGTGACAAGTTATTCTGAGAGGTTGCAACATGCAGCGGCGGTATGTTCTGGTGAAGAAGTGCGGGGCTCTGAGCTTTGTGCTGTGGACTGTTCTGTGTAAGCTGAGGGTGGATGGGGTGAGTGGGATCAGTGGAGCTGTTACTTATGTTGAGATGGGATGACACAGTAGTAGCACCAATGTGTTGACTGGGACAGTGGCTGGCAGATTGTCTCTGGCCATCTACCTCCTGCTTGTGGCTCTCTGTTGAACTCCGCGGGAGCCCTGGTCCAGACAGAATCTCCTGTGATCTGCCCGAGTTAGAGGCTGGGGGGCTCTGCATTACCTCTGCTGGCCCAGTCTGGTGTTCGCTGGGGCTACGGATGGACGGGTGGTCTTGGTTAACTGAAACAGTGTTTTTGTGTGATGAAGCTTCATCGGAAATGTTGTTGGCAGCCATTTTGTTCTCAGAGTCTGTTAACATACAAAATAATAAAAAAGGAAAGTTAGAATTGAAGGAATAACTGTTTTACAAGAACAAGGTTGTAAGTCAATACCATTGCATTATGTGGAGAACTGTGTCAAAGAATATATTAAAAGATAAAATAGACTAGGTTTGTGTCACTTTAAAACTATCTATCCAAACCAGCAAATGTAAAAAATGTAATCATGTCCTGTTCCATCCCATTAAAGTGAAAGTGCAAACACATTGTAAGCTTGCCAGTGACGCTTAACTGACAACATGCCATCTCCTTTGTACCCTCAAAGCAACCAGGAAGAAATTTCACTAAACTAATGAATATTCAATTTGCCACTTACTGTGAAAAATAATTAAAATCAAATTGCAAAAAGCACACAGAGGAAGGACAAGGATGGGGGATGTGCTGATTAACTACAGCCTAGAAAGAAGACTTGTGTATAAAAAGGTTAGACTGTGCTTGGGTTCCTTCATGCAGAATATACACGGCTGGTGAAATACTGAGAGAAGGTCAGGTCTACCTTTGGGCTGCATGTCTGTCTGTTGGGGAGGCTGGCTGTCTGGCCCATTGTCTCTAGCAGGACGCAGCAGCTGAACCTCAGGGGTAGGGGGAGGCTGCTGAAAGGGGTGAGCTGGGATGCTGCCAATTCCTGATGGGGGCCCAGGCTGCTGAAAGTTGCCCATGTGCTGATGAGGGGCACCAGCAGGGGGTCTAGAAGAGGCTGACAGCTGCTGCAGGGCCAGCATCTCTGGGCTTTCCAGCATGGAAGCCAAGCGTGTCCTGCCAGAAGAGTCTGGGTGTGGAACAGGGGGGCGTGTGGACATGGGCCCCGGGGAGCTGACCGATGCAGACATTGGATACTGGGCATTGGGAGGAGGATGGGGGTATCCAGCACCTTCCGGCCAAGGTTTATGCCCCACAGGAGGTGGGACTCCACCATAACTAAAGTTGCGCGAGTTCACCATGTTGGGATCTTGCATGTGCATCCCATTGGGTCTCTCCTGGTGATTCATACCAGTCCACATGTTGGATAGGCCCATACTGGAAGTCCTCACACCTGGGTAGTTGTGCTGAGGTGGTCCTTCTGGCCCTGGGAATCTGTTACCCATGGGGTGCATGGTGTGGCCATCTGGGCGGTGGTGGGATGGATACATGCTGGCTTCAGGAGGAGGGCCAGGCTGGAGGCCCACAGGACGTGGGCCCAGAGATGGGCCATGAGTTGGACCCATGTAGGGGTGCTGCTGCTGGTGTGGAGGCTGCTGCTGGTTAGGATCTGGGACCATTTGATACCTAGGACCCATGTGATGTCCTTCAACCATGCGATGCTAGGAAAAAAAAATTAAGTTAGGGGCTTTGATTAGTATAACTGTACATCACGCTGTTTTACCAGCATCAAGTAGAACACACAGAATAAGGTGGTCCTTTGGAAGAAAGGTGTAATTGGGTCTGCATACCTGCATATTAAAGTTGTGGGGCAAGTGGTTCAAACTGGGGTCTCCATGCCTGGGAATGTGAGCTTGGTAAGCAAAGCGGGGATCCATGGCCATTCTTTGGCCATACAGGTGTGGGCCCTGAGGACCAGGGGGGCCCGGTGGACGACGGAGCTGGTAAGACAATAGAGATAATTCACTATTGAAGTTTTTCTATTACATTTCAGAAATCAAGAGAGAAGAAAACAATAGATTAAGGCGTTCATTTAACTAATTAAAATATTGTTTAGTATAGGTGCCAAATTAAGTACATGGGATTTTAAGAAATGTAGGAACTTCAAAAAACAAGCCAAGTTATTCTCTGGATACCTGTTGCCCTGGGTGGTACATGAGCCTGATGTCTCTTTCATGAATGTGCTGCTGGCTTGGAGGCAGTCGGTAGGGGTGAGGGGGGCCATTGGCCCAGTGAAGGAGAGGAGGCAGTCGTGTTGGTCTGCTCTCCTCTTCCTCCGAGAGTGTGCTTCCTTTTCCCCCTTGGGAGTTTCGCTTACGTTGGACTAGCTCCGTAGCCTTGATCAGACTTTCAGGTCCCAAATGTTTACTGCTGCCACGATTGCGCTTTTTGTCCTTGCGCTCCTTGTCTTCACTATTGATGTGGAATTCCTCGTCTGTGTCACCATCCTCTGATGGAAAGTGTTTTAATAAGGCTCGGCTAAAACACCGTTCAAGAGACTCCGCCATGATTGTGTATTCTGGGGAAAGGCAGACGTAAACATCAGCTATGCTCATATAATAAAACACATACGTTCTTACACACAACCACATCTTCTGCACCCCCATAAACCCATGTAGCACATCCACTCATGATTTTATATTTATATATATATATATATATATATATATATATATATATATATATATATATATATATATATATATATATATATATATATATATATATATATATAGCATCCCTACACATACACAGCACACACACACACTCCCACACACATTCCATTGCACTCAAACACTACAGAACAATATGCATGCCATGTACCTAAGGACACACACTTGCTCCTCTGTTCTCAGCCTAGCGCTGGCCGACTGACCAGGTCAGAGGGCGTATATTGACCCCTGCTCCTCCAACTCCTCCTCATCTTGCTCCACCCCAAGCCCCCTTACCACTCTCCTCCCCCTGTCCCTGGGGAGAGTATGGAGAGTTGGATGGATGGCTCCAGACAGGGGGCTTAGGGGCTGGAATGTTTCTCTGGCACTGCAGGGCTCAGATCCCCCTGAGCACTGGAGCACAGCTCAATCACTCCTCATTAATCACTGTCAGGGCTGCCCTGGCCCCGGCCCCAACACAGCACTAGGTCCGGCCCCCTTTCTTTTGCTCGCTCTCCCCCTGACTGTCACCCCAAAAATTCATATATGCACTCCTTTCTCACAACACACAGCAACTGAAATGGATTTTGACGCATCAGTCTTTACACCCAGGCCAAATTCTTAATGGAGACTTTTGGGGTGGAGAGGTTTGTGTTTGTGCATCTGTGTTCATTTACCACTGTCTTCTCCATTGTACTCAATGCAGTTCTCAAACATGAGCTTTACGTCATCCACAAACTCCTCCTTAGCAACGTAATCCCCGTCATTGAGCTTCTTTTCAATGGTGGACAGGTCCATGGGAGTCTGAGGGGATTGGAAGAAAAATTAAATTAAAACAATGAAAACCTTGAGTAATACAATATTTGTGGTTGAACACACACACACACACACACACACACACACACACACACACACACACACACACACACACACACACACACACACACACACACACACACACACACACACACACACACACACACACACACACACACACACACACACACACACACACACACACACACACACACACACACACACACACTTATATTTAGTACCTGGATGATCTCGTGGTAATTGGGGGCATAGGAGTCATCCACAGGCTCCAAGAAAGGCCAAGCATCTTTATGGGCTTTCAAGACCTCAAGCACTATAGAACAGAGATTAGATCAAATCTGACACTGTAACAAATTAATTAATGCAGACTGAGATAAAGAAACAGCCCCGAGTAACTGCTCAGTAGGCATACCTTTGTATAGAGCAGTGTAGTCATCATCAATTTCATAGCTGAAATGTCAACACAAAAACATGATATAAATAATTAACCTTCAGTCATTCTCACAAGTAGGAATTATCCGGAGATAAAAGTACAAAGCCTCTCACAATGCTTTATTTCTGCGTGTTCTGTGGACAGGAGAAGAGGGCTCTAGATTTAGGAGTTCAGGTGGCAGGTCTTTTCCTTGAGACAGTAACCAGGCCTTTTCCTCTCGCATCTTCCGCCTTTTTGCCCGCTCTGAGAGAGAAGGACGGACACATGGGGCAATTAGAGGCGCAAACAATAAAAAGAAAAACAGTCTCAGAAGGCAAATCTGCTTTTCCAGGCTCTTGAATTACAGTTCAAATTGAACTTGGTGTCCACTGAGGATGGGAGAGTCATTGAAAACCAGGCCTTGGCCATCACAGACAGCTGCCGCTCAGATAAGAGAGCGATTCGTCAGCCATCTTTTCTTCCACCCAGTTGATCAAAAGAGCAGAACGGAGCAGAGAGAGTGCAAATGTGTCACTGCTTTATCTTTTAACATGAGAGGCCTGCCGCCCCACCTGCTGTGCGAATTAAAGAGGTTTGAGGGAGGATTCCACATATGCAATGCACACAGAGAGCTGGCCAGGCCCTGCTGTTCATCTATAATACATTAATGAGGCTCCTCCGCTGAAGCACAATCAGCAGTTCATTAACCCTTGACAGATGACATCAGAGGAGGGGGGGAAAAGAGAAGTGATCCTGTGATTAAAGGCCTTGAACATTCCCTCTCCCAGTCTCTGTGTACTATACATAAATCACAAGGCTTTGAGCGCTGCTATGCTACTGCAGATTTAGAGCCGTTATGAGCCAAACCACAGCAATGGAGATGTGAAAGTCTGTGTGGGGTGCCTTTCACAATCCATTCTGCCCTTGATCCCGGAGTTAAAGAAGAGTGCGAAAGCGCCCTATCTGCTGCTGACAGGTTGCTGATGAAAGGATGTGAAATTATCGATGCTCCTTGATATTTGACTTTTAGCACTCAGGATCATTTTTATTTTGTAACCCTTCTGTATATACTAGCATTATGTTTAAGTATGTGGGCTTGCTGCAGTTGGTTCCTCAGGGATACTATTTAGATCGGAAAACAAAAAGGTACTTTTTGCAAAAACAGAAATTGTACATATTTTCAATTGTGTTCCATCCATCTTACCCTCTACAGCTTTGACCTTCTCCATCTTTTCTCTCTGTTGTTCTTCTTGCTGAAGCCTTTCCTCTTCTCGCCGCTGCTCAGCCAGCAGGACCTGCCTGTCCAGCTCTTCATCTTTCTTCTTTTCCTCCTCTGCTATGGCCTTCACATTGTCCTGAATACATACACACAAGCCCATTAGTCTACTCTGGACTCAGGGAAGGACAGGTTGGAATGAATATGTGGAAGCTGAAAGTTGGACCAGAAATAATGTAAAGAAGCAACCTGGTACACACAAACACCAAGATACTGATAAGGGCTAAACGTCTGTCTGTCTGTCTGTGTTAAACAATCACCCCAGATTATATGTGATTGGACGTTTTATAATATCCGAGTGTATAAAACATGGACACATGTACACAGTCAAACACACATGTACCTCCTCCTCTTGGTTGACGTAATTTTTAGAAAATCCTTGTGATATACGAGCTGGGGTTGGGTCCAGTAGCTTCTGTTTCTGCTCCCTCTCCTGAAGAAAAAAAAGAGACGATCAGCTCTGCTCCTTTTAGCCTTTAAAAGACACAATCCACAATCCAAATGTAAACAAAAAGGTTATCCTGGATTGAAACCTCCTATCGCTGCCAAACTGATTAATTGCTTAATAACACAACTAAACTAAAGTTATTTATGTTTTGATCTGATAATGAGAATCACTGTATATTTTCAATTATTCTCATTTTTAGTAAACCATTCCAACTTTTGTATTTATTTCTAAAAAACATATTTGGATAGGCCTGCAATCAATATGGTCAACAAATGAATTACTGATTGAGTCTTTAAGACAGAAGGACAGACAGCCACACACAAGCCAACACAGTGACAGGCCCTGGGGAGTTGAGTAGTATTGAGAGGTCACTGGCTCTGCTCTCCCCTCCCCCAAGTCACCCTGTCTCTCTCTCTCTCTCGCTTCTGCTGCCTGTATTCCCCCACCTTTCCCTGGGGGTGAATGGCTAGCTAAAGTCAGTTTGACAAATAAACAAAGCAGTGCTATAAACACCAGGTAGCCAATCCTGCAACTTTTGAGCACTATGTATCTTGAAAATACAGTCAACAATCCACATTTCAATCCACATTAATGGCATATCAGTGATCCATATATAGCACAGGGGAAAGGAGAGAAACACCAGCCAACAGAGAGCTCTAGGCAGCTCCCTTAAAAGCCTGTCTGTAGCAGGGACTGGCCTCTGCAGCTCATGTCAGAGGTCTTTAGGGAAGAAGGACTATGAATAACTGTAAGCCCGGGGTGGCAAACAGCACTGAGAGGTGTCACAGTCAGGCTTCTGGTCACCCATAAAACAACCATGAGAGGCCTGAAAATGCAGTTGCAGCTGTATGAAGCCTGCGTGTGTATGCAGGTGATAAGGCAAAAGAGGAAGGAAGATGTGGGTGGGGAACGAGAGGCAGAGAAGAGAGAGAGAGAGAGAGAGAGAGAGAGAGAGAGAGAGAGAGAGAGAGAGAGAGAGAGAGAAGACCGATGTTCATGATCTGATCTATGGTGCCATCAACAACTCTTCTGTCTCCATCTCTGCCTCGTCTAACTGTGAAGCACTGGCATATATTGGGGCACCACAACTCCTTCGTACATTACCACCAGCACTAAATCCCCCCCCTCCTCCCAATGCACACAAGATAGAGTGCCTCTGGTGAAGACACTTAAGCGAGGTCGAGAGGATCCTGCAGCGCAGCATAGCTGTCATTCAAGAGGCCTGCCTCAAGGTGAGCTCCCGCCTGCTGTTGGTGCCCCATGAAATGGCTGGTGACACTTGGAGGGAAGGATTCAAGATGCTAACACACACTGTCTATTGGACACGCTTGTATGCACGCACACAGCCACCTAAAGAAAGATATATTTATGTCAAATAATGCCTAACATTTGCTGGCTCCAGCTTCTTTAATGTGGGGAGTCTTTACTGTATCGTTGTAAATTGAATAGTTTGGGATTTTGGACGGTTGGTGAAATTAAACCAGCAATTTGAAGACATTACTTTGGGCTCTGGGAAAGTACATCAACTTACATTTTCATGTAAACTAGAGGATTATGGGAAGTTGAAAGTGGTTATAAATATTACAATGTCTTTATAGTAATTAGACACCACTCAATAAATAACACTCACAACAAAGATAGGTATTTTTTAAAGAGCCTAGGTGTAAAGTGTGGTCTGGTTGCCTAAGATAAAAAAAAAAAAAAAAGCAAAGCAAGGACAGACTGTGTACTGTGTATTTCAATGGTGGTGATGTGTACATTTAATTAATACGCAGGATCTTTTAATGTGATCACCTGCTGTGTGACATCAGTAGAATATATTTGCACATAAGAAGAACATCAGGGGAATGCACTTCCCTTTAACGGAGACGGTTCTTTGAGCAAAGTATAATTAATCAGAGTATTTGTTTCCCCACTGTGATCAAGTCTGATAAAGACCATGTAAAGCTCTAAGTCTAACGCACTGTAGTGGCATTTCATGCTTTTCAAAATAGAATTAAGATTAAATACAAGAACACAACTAACACATTCTTAGTCTTCAAGACGCTCCTCTATTGACCAGCCCAAAACAAAAACAACATGTAGGCATACTCTGCCTGCCGCTTCCATTACAAAACCACCAGATGCTTCATTCATATTCTGCATTGAGAGAAGCTAAAGAAAGAGAGTCCTTTTGATTGACATATTTAAGGTCAGCATAAATAGTACAGCTGAGTGCCCAGTCGATGAAGGATAAGACTACATTCATCCACTGACCAATTTGTCTGACGATGGAGAAAAGCTGCAAGGGTTTCTATAGCAACAGCCAGTGCTGGTTATATATCACCTAACCACCATCTTTATACAAACAGGAAGAACAAAAACAAGGACCTACTTTAGCTTTGACTAGCTGTAGCATCCAATGACTAAAACTAATTCCACTGAAAACTATAAAAAAAAAAGTTGTGGGTAGTGTTGCCTTTGACTCATGCTTGCCTTGAACAGGGCACAACATATCTCTATAATCTCCCCCTGAGGTACTTAATAAACATTCCAAGGAAGATAGGATGATATGACAAATGAGCATGGCCCAAGGTATGGCCAAGCCCAACGAAGATTACAACAGAACGTGTAGCCTCATTCTACCAAACTAGCATGAGAGCATAGTTCTCCACAGTCAGGCCCAGGTTAAAGGCCTGGAGCCTACTTCATTACCGAGCTGGTGTGCAGAACTAAGGGCAAGCACAGACCGGCTTTCCTTGACTTCACCTCTGCTGCAGCTGGCCCAGCTAGAGTGTCCAGGATCATGTATGAAACTCCTGGAGGAGGACAGTGAACTGTGTCAGAACATGAAAGCACCTGTATGGAGATTGGTGGAGATTGCTCAATCTTTCACGCTCCATTACTCCAGCTCAATGGGGGCCGCCAATGTCAAAAAGTCGTACGCATAGGGACTCAAATTAACCTTCATTTATAATTAAGTTATACAAAAAGGTAGGCAGCAGTTTACAAGGTTTTGTTCTTCTTCCTACCACCACTGGGGGGTTTCCAAGTATGAGATTGGTTTAAGATTAAATTTAAAATGAGAATCATTAAGATTAAGTTAGACAGATAATGCCACCATCACTGCAGTATGTTGCCAGTTTGAAAGTCCCTCGAGTAGTTATATTTGTGAGAAAAGGAAGCAAAAGTTAAATTTGCATTTGTAGATGTTAAAACTGGCACATCTACCATGGTTGGACTTGAGCTGGTATTCATTCATGTTGCTTTATATCTGACAAACTCTACCCAGACTCTATCTGAAAGAAGACATTATGTACTGCAGTAATGGGCACTAATGGTAGCAATGTCTCTTTGGTGTCTGACCTTGTGCTCAATCATGCTGCTGATCTCAGGCAGGAAGTTCTGGCTGATGACACGGTAGAGGTGGCGGTCCTGTGGGGAGATCTTGTCCTTGATGCTTTCTGCCAGACTGAGCCATTGTTCCTCTGTATCACACACAAGGGACCAAGTGCCACGCTCACGGCCTGGTAGAAGCAAAGAGGAGAGACTTATGGCTTATTGACTCTAGCGAAAAGGTATAGAGGCAATTAAATCAGTGAAGCTGGTAGTCAAAACTCAAATAAAGCACCAATATACGGGTTCCCCGATGTAGTCAACATGAAAATGAAATTGCTTGTATTCATGAGATCCTTTCACCTGTGCTAGGGGGGAGATCTTCCAGCCCATTTTCGGTCTTCACTTCTGTCACTTCACTTTCCACCTCACTGGAAGGTAAAAAAAAAAAAAAAAACATTTGAGAATAATAGATACAAAACATTCCTACAAAGAAGAGAGTGATTACAACTATAGTATCTTCAGCTAGTTTTAATCTAAGAGAAAACATCTACACACTAAAAGGAATTTATGTTTGACTATTAGGCTTTTTGGACGTTAGATTAGATTACACTTCTGTATGTACAATTTGGGACATAGAGTGTATCGCAGTGAGACCGGGAGTGACAGTACAGGCCAACAGTTTGGACACACCTTCTCATTCAACGTGTTTCTTTATTTTCATGACTAATTTACATTGTTGATTCTCACTCACAATTATGTTCTTAACAAAAAAGTGTGAAATAACTGAAAACATGTCTTATATTTTAGATTCTTCAAAGTAGCCACCCTTTGCTTTTTTTCTGCAAACCCTTGGTGTTCTCTCAATGAGCTTCATGAGGTAGTCACCTGAAATGGTTTTCACTTCACAGGTGTGCTTTGTCAGGGTTAATTAGTGGAATTTTTTCCATTATTAATAAAAAAAGCAAAGGGTGGCTACTTTGAAGAATCTAAAATATAAGACATGTTTTCAGTTATTTCACACTTTTTTGTTAAGTACATAATTCCATATGTGTTCATTCATAGTTTTGATGCCTTCAGTGAGAATTTACAATGTAAATAGTCATGAAAATAAAAAGGAAATGCATTGAATGAGAAAGTGTGTCCAAACTTTTGGCCTGTACTGTATATTCTGCAAATCCTTCATTAGCCTTGTGCTAGTTTATATCCACGACCTTCCACTTCCGGGATCACTCCGTTGCCGCTGGAAATTCCGCCTTATGTCCTTCTTTTCGGCCGGGTGTCCGTTACCTTCAGGTTTCTTTGTGTTGGAATTTTAAACTCCGGTGCATTTCTGAGGACTATGGTTAACTGCTCCTCAGATCTCTGCAGGGTAAATCCAGACAGCTAGCTAGACTATCTGTCCAATCTGAGTTTTCTGTGCACGACTAAAACAACTTTTGAACGTACACGTTTCACCAAAACAAGTTCCTTCCTGAGGCTATTTTGCAGCGGCACCGGGGCTCTGTGCGGTGATTAGCGCCGCCCAAGATGATTGTGATTGGTTTAAAGAAATGCCAATAAACCAGAGCACGTTTTTCTCCCATCCCAGAATGTTGTGTGGACGAGCCAGACCCTACTCCGCAGCGCTGTGGAGGAAGGTCTGGCAATGTGAGACTAGTCTTGTGCTAACCTTTCAACTGTGCGGTGTACAGTAGCAAAGACAGGGTACATTTAGGGAATACAAAAAACACATAATGCAATTTATATACACTACTGGTCAAAAGTTTTAGAACACCCACATTTTTCCAGGTTTTTATTGAAATTCATGCAGTTCAATGTCTTATTGTACTCTGAAATGAAAGAATAGAACAAATGAACAATTTAAGTTAAAAAGAAATCATGGGATCAATTTATAAACCAAAATGTATTCAACATTTTTGACAGATATAACAGCTGAACACACTTGTGGCATTCTTTCTACAGTGGAAATCAAATATTCTTCAGAAAGTTCTTCCCAACTCTGTTGCAGAAGTTCCCATAAATGTGTGGCACTTGTAGGTTGCTTTGCTTTCACTTTTCTGTCCAGTTCATCCCAAACCAGCTCAGTGGGGTTTAAGTCTTGTGACTGTGCTGGCCACTCCATGTTTTTAAGCTTACCATCTTTTGCTAAGGTAGTTCTGGCATAGCTTGGACTTATGTTTTGGGTCATTATCTTGCTGTTAGGATGAACCCCTGACCAACTAGGCGCATACCAGAGGGTACTGCATGGCGCTGCAAAATGCTGTGGTAGCCGTTTTGGTTCAGGGTGCCTTTCACTCTGTACAAATCACCGACGTGGATCCAGCAAAACAGCCCCAGACCATCATGCTTCCTCCTCCATGTTTGACAGTTGATGTCACACACTGAGGAACCATCCTTTCGCCTACTCGACGGCGTACAAAAATCCTGCGTGATGAACCGAAGATTTCAAATTTTTATTCATCAGTCCATAGCACCTTCTTCCAGTCTTCAGTAGTCCATTGGCAGTGTTTCTTGGCCCAGGCAAGCCTCTTTTTCTCATTCGGACGTCTGAGCAATGGCTTTCTTGCTGCAACTCGACCTATCAAACCTGCAGCTCAAAGTCTTCTCTTTACAGTTGAAACTGAGACTTGCTTATTACGACCACTATTAAGCTGTGCTTGAAGCTGTTGTCCTGTGAGCCGCCTATCACGCAAGCTGTTGACTCTCAGAAACTTGTCTTCTGATTCTGTTGTGGCTTTGGGTCCTGTCAGAGTTTCCCCCAGTTTCTAAGTGCCTTTTGATGGTGAAGAATACTGTACTCACTGACACCTTGACTTTCTTCGCAATTTCTCTGTAGTAAAGACCTACATTCTTAAGTGTTATGATGGTCTGTCTCTCTTCCATTGTTAATTGCCTTTTTCCCGCCATTTTTATAGCAACACACTACTTTCTGCAGTACAATACTGTTCATATTATGCTCACGAGGGTACGGTACCACAGCGTGTTCCAACAATACTTTTATACAAACAGAGGGGGTTGTAAGTAATCCAGACAAGTTGGAACACCTGTGGGAATTGGTAGCACCAACTTTCAAAGCTTGATCAACCTCCATTGCTGCAGAACAGCTTTATGTTGTTTACCCATTTCTTGTTCCCTGAAAAGGGCCTTTCTGTAAAATTCTGAAATGTACATTTTTCAGTTTTGGGTAACCTTACTTTTTTTTTTAACCTCAGGCAGTTCACCACTTAACCTTTGTACCATTTCAAGCTATTCATTGGACTTGAACTGCTAAAATTTCAATAAAAAAAAACTAGAAAAATTGGAGTGTTCTAAAACTTTTGACCAGTAGTGTATATCCATGATATTTTCCATAATCAACATGTTTTTTGACCAAAGAGCGAATTTAAAATACAGGGGGTCTACACTTGCGGTCAAAATATGCTTGGAGAGTATGTGGCCAACAAATACTGTATTAACCATGTATTACATTTCAGATACAGCAGCGGGCTATGGGTCAGTCAACGACTGACTGAGAGCAAAGGAAATGATAACACAAGTCTTCAAAAACCTGATCAGGTTTCTAGGGCCATGACTATTCAAACCCTCACTATTGTTTATGCACACAAAGACCACATGGCAAACAGCCACGGCTTCTGCTCTGACAATTAAATGCAGGTTTCCTTTTGACATAACCAGTACATCTGTGCAACACATGCCCAACAGCACATGTGAGCATTTCTCGTACGCTGTCGACCCTGACAACAAACTGAAGACAAAAATGTTTTTCTCACCTTAGCTGAGGGTCTTCCAGTTTTTTTTTCTTTGGTGGTCTTCCCCTTTTCTTCTTCTCTGGTAATGTCAGTTCTGTTGTTTCACTATTGGAAAAAGAACATGAAGTAGAAAAGAAGTCTTTACAATGATAGCCTTTTAACCAGGGTAATTAGCAATGGGAGACTCCATAATTAACCATTAACAGGCCTGTAAACAGAGGTCAAACTACTACTACAATTATACACCTACCACATGCACGAGTTAACCACACAAGTCACATAACACATAACAAACATATAGCACATTCATGGTGCTATGTGAGCTATACAATGCCCAGTGATATTTACCTGATCTTGTCTGCTTTCCTCTTGACTGGCTCTTCTTTGTACATGCGAGTGCCATAAAAGTACCAGTAGAGGGCTCCCTTCCCATCCTGCCCCAGCGGTTCCACTCTCAGGCTGTCAGCCTCCAGTCCCTGTGGGGGGGTGGGCACACATTAGCTTTCTTAAATCATGTGTAGGACTGTGTTTTTAAATCATCAGTCATAAGTGGGTGATGTCATGCAGTCCTTTGAGCCTACACGGCTGTGAATCATACACAGACATGAAGCACTTTCAGTATCTTTCTGAGTGCTTTCATAAATTGAGTCTGATCAATTATTTCAAAAAAAATCTTTGAGATGAGAAAACTGTAAAATATATTAAAGGACAATGATAAACTGACAGACAGGATGGAAGTAAAACTGTCAGGTTATTATTAGTTGGGCCTTAGTTATTCCAGGGTATACATTGCTGCTGTAATCTTTGGCAGATGTAACAAAAAGCTACATTACTTGTAAATTCAGTTATACTGCAAGCATTTTCATTATAAATGAAGGTGTAAATGTCAATGCAAATCTAACAGGTCTATTTTGGCCACAGTAAAACACTCCATTGCTATTAAAATTATAAAAATGTATGATGCTTAAAAATTCACCAACCCGTGAGTGTGTTCTTCGTGGACAAAAAACATCACGTTTTAAAAACACACACAGAGTATCCATTTACACTACGTCTACTGTAATTAAAGTAGGAGCAGGTTATTTGCATGTACTGACCATAAAGTCTTAATGGGATACAATGCTTCATGAATCTCATATTATACGCATTTTCAGGTTCAGGTTGTGTATTTTGTAGTTTCTTTTTTTTAAAAGAATATTTTTGGGGCTTTTTCATTTATTAGTAACAGTGGATAGACAGGAAAGGGGGAGAGAGATTGGGGATGACATGCAGCAAAGGGCAGCAGGTCAGATTTGAACCTGCGCCGCTGCAAAGGACTCAGCCTACATGGGGCGCACGCTCTTACTGGGTGAGCCAGAAGCCGCTCCGTATTTGGGTTTCTATTAGAACATGTTAACATGTACCATTATATGTGTTTTTGCAAATCCTTGAACCCCCAGTATAATGCATAAAAAACCATTTTTGAGCAAATTGCATGCATGAAAACAAATCTGTCGAGATTGTTTGAGCTGATCCTCGTGGACGTGTACCTTAAGCAGGTCAAAGACATCAGCAGCATCCAGACGGTAGTCGCACAGCCGGTGAAGCAGTTGCACCTGCGTACGAGGAGGGAGATTCTCAAAGGGGCCCTCTCGAAGTGGGTTGGGCTTCCCTTCCTCCAGCTCCCACCGGTAGCTGATGATGTCATCCAGGTAACTGCTAAAAGCCTGGGGCCTAAAGGGCAGAGCAAAAGAACAGAAGGGAGACCGAGAGTGAGAGAGGCAGGTGCTACAGTGGGGGAAATAAGTATTTGACCCCTTGCTGATTTTGCAGGTTTGCCCACTTACAAAGAATGCAAAAATCTACAATTTTAATCATATGTACATTCTAACAGTGAAAGACAGAATCCCAAAGAAAATTCCAGAAAATCACATCATATGAATTTATTAAAATTGATAACCATCTGATGAGGAAAAACAAGTATTTGACCCCCTGGACAAACAGCATGTTAATATTTTGTACAAAAGCCATTATTGGCCAGCACAGATGTCAAACGGTTTTTATAGTTGGTGACAAGGTTTGTGCACATTTCGCAGGGATGTTGGCCCACCCTCCTGCAGACAGCCTCCAAATCATTCAGGTTCCGAGGTTGTCACCTGGCAACTTTTTAAGCTCCCTCCAAAGATTTTCAATCGGATTCAGGTCTGGGGACTGGCTAGGCCACTCCAGAACCTTGATGTGCTTCTTCTTCAGCCACTCTTTTGTTGCTTTGGCGGTATGCTTAGGGTCGTTATCGTGCTGAAACACCCATCCTCGGCTCTCTCACTGAGGGAAGGAGATGTCGGTCCAGAATTCCACGATACATGGCCCCGTCCATCCTCCCCTCAATACGATGGAGTTGTCCCGTCCCCTTGGCTGAAAAAGCACCCCCAAAGCATGATGTTGCCACCACCATGCTTGACGGTGGGGATGGTGTTCTTTGGGTTGTACTCGGTGTTCTTTGCCCTCCTAACACGACGAGTTGAGTTGAGGCCAAAAGTTCTATTTTGGTCTCATCTGACCACATCACCTTCTTCCAGGCCTCTTCTGAGTCGTCCAGGTGGTGAATGGCGAACTTCATGCGGGCCTGTACATGTTTCTTCTTGAGCAGGGGGACCTTGCGGCGCTGCAGGATTTCAATCCATGACGGCGTAGTGTGTTACCAACCGTATCTTTTGTAACTGTGGTCCCAGCTGCCTTCAGTTGATTCATCAGTTCCCCCTTGTGGTTTTGGGATGATTCCTCACCGTTCGCATGATCAGGGACACCCCACGAGGCAAGATCTTGTGTGGAGGCCCAGACCCAGGGAGGTTGGCGGTGGTGTGGTGCTTCTTCCATTTCCTGATAACTGCACTGACAGTTGATCTTTTCTCTCCAAGTTGCTTTCCGTCTTGTAGCCCATCCCAGCCTTGTGCAGATCAACAATCTAGTCCCTGATGTCCGTCTTTGGTCTTGCCCATGGTGGGGATGTTGGATGCTGGTTGTTTGGGTGTTGACAGGTGTCTTTTATACAGGTAACGAGGTGAGGCAGGTGTATTTGATGTAGATAATTGGTTCGGATTGGGGCTGTGTCTTAAAGAAAGACTAACTGGCTTGTAGGAGCCAGAATACTTGCTGTTTGTCCAGGGGGTCAAATACTTGTTTTTCCTCATCAGATGGTTATCAATTTTAATAAATTCATATGATGTGATTTTCTGGAATTTTCTTTGGGATTCTGTCTTTCACTGTTAGAATGTACATATGATTAAAATTGTAGATTTTTGCATTCTTTGTAAGTGGGCAAACCTGCAAAATCAGCAAGGGGTCAAATACTTATTTCCCCCACTGTATATGTTTCTCAAGACCACCATCAAAGCATAAGTTGCACCAGTATGAAAACACCAGATAAAATCCCTTGAAATACAAATGTTGACATTTGGTTATTTGAGTATACATGGCAGCAGAGCAAATTCATTAGAATTCTTTTTAAATTCGGCACACTCTGTACCATTATATTATCACTGTAATCTTTTGTTGTTGTCGTCTCACTGTGTGTCAGTATCAATTCTATTGTTTTGTCCTTGCATAATCTGCAACAGTTTCAATCTAATAATGCAGAATCCCTTTGGTATCCCCCCCACCTCAGATCTTCCATTTTAATGCTAGTATGGAGAGTTGTGATGGAGTGGTGCCTACTTTCTGTGAGGATCTCAGGTTGGTGGGGTTGAGCAGGTAAAGCTGATAGTGTGGGTTACGTACATCTCTTACGCATTTCCTATGTGTGACTTGTGTCTTGTGGTTTATTGTGCGCTTTGTTTTAAAGCAATTGTTATTTCCTTGGTTTGTTTTGTAACTGATTAGTTCTATTTAGGGTAGGCTCATTCACTGTAAAGCCATTTGAAACACGTCAAATCAAATGTGATTACAATAGTACTTTAGTTTCTTATTGCCCCTGAAAAATTTGATTAATTTATGTGAGATTCATAATCTGACTTATTACACATTTTTACTGGATCATGAAGTTATAAGGAACCTAATTATGTATCAACTCCAAATTAAGATGCATATGTCCCTTATTATAAAAATAATAAAAAAGAAAACCAGACGGCCCATTGAGATCCGTCTGTAGATAAATGCAACCAATTCAATTGCAAATATTGTATGCACATTGTTAAGCCAACACATTATGTCTTAATATCAACTAGCAACCTTTTGTAATGCAAAGCTTAGGAAACAAACAAAGTTCAAACTACCCTGGTGGCTGGGGGGGGGCACTGGGGAAGTGGGACTGAAAAAAACGACTAGTTTCTTTGAATGGGAGTGGGGTTGTAGCTCTGCTACGAGTGGGAGCTGGTGAATAAATGTTGGTTCCGGTTGAGGTCTTGCCGATTAATCTGTACCTTTCAGTTCCAAGTCAGATGAACAGAACAAGGGCTTGGGGCAGGGGTGAGCATCTATGCAACGGCACAGAGAAAGAGGGACAGAAAAAAATGGCTTATCTTGAAAGAGCAGTGCACTTTACACACAGCTGCTGATGATCCTCCTCCTCCTCTCCCCCCACTCACTACCCAATCTCTCTCCTACTTTCTGTCCCTCGATCTCCTCAACATCCTCCCTCCCTCCTGTCCCCCGCTCCGGCAGAGCGTTTAACACGTGCGGATGAAAAGGGCAGCGCTGTGAAAGGCCAGTGCTGAGCAGCCACCCCCAGGAAGCCAGCGCCTGTCCAGTCCAATAAAGCAGGTTGTCCTCCTGTTACCGGTTGCCTGGGTGGAAAAAACGGGATGATTCCTGCCTCTCTGCTTATTGGTTCACTGGTACCACTATGCTACCTTCTAATGATTGGATAGAGTAGGAGGTGTATGAAGGGGGAAGCACCATTAGAGATTTAACATATTTGTGGCTTGGAATAAAAAACACTGCTAGATACTCACTTTCTCCCATCATTTGATTACAGAGGAGAGAAAAGTTTCAGTGGCTGTGCAGTTTTTCAATATTGCTGTAGTAGTAGAGCATGATTTGACCACAGACCTGGAGTCTCCATATTGTGAGTAAATTCTGACTCCTCAGTCAGTCATTGTTCCGGTGACTCACTCTTTCTATAAAAAGGATATTGGGTGCTATGACTAATTTGAAGTAGATGGAAATACTGATTTTATCTTGGCAACTGCATATCAAACTGAAAATAAATGTGCATGGATTCTTTTCCACTGTGGTTCTGGGGTCAGGGCCAAAGGAAAAGTAGTAAACGGGTGCAGATAATAGGCCAGATGATAAAATTAATCAATCAATCAAAACAAATGACATTGAAGTTGTCTTCAGTGTCATTGTCTGAGTTTTGGGTCACCGGCTGGTTTCAGTACAGTAAGGAAAGGTGGTGCCCATCGCCCATAAGTGAGCTAAACAAAGCAGGATTCATCATTCTAACTCTTGTGAAAAGATACCAATATGATATTGATATGACAACTTTTGGTTGCCACCTCAACAAAATCCTTTTATTTAACAAATGAAGCCTAAAATGTTGCTAAATGTTGTCTAAGCACAAGCCGGGGTTTTCCCTACTATTATAAAGCTTAGGCACAGCACCCACGCCATTTTGGGCACTACCTATACCGTATGAATGTAAAATCAATGTGAGCATCAAAACTAACTAAATTACTTTTCTCAGATCTAATGATTGTAGTTGGTCCACAGTGGGCTTCTTTGACAAGTTTTGTCTTTAAGCTTTTTTGATTGTTATTCTTTTATTATCTGCTCTAGCTTTTCCAACGTTTTAGACACAGATATGGTAATAATGCTCCAAAAATGATGTGAAATAAAATTTTTTTACTGAAAAACAACCCCTAAAAAGGCCCCTTAAACCCCCGCGCCAAATACATGCACCTAAACTGAACCCACCGAACAGACTCGAGTCAATAATCTCGCCAGACTGTCCGACGGCCGATTATCAGCTCGGTGTGTAGTAGGCTTAAGTCCTGCACAAACCTAGGGAAAAAAATCCTATACTCACGTGATGTCATTGCGCTGGTAGCATCCCTGCAACAGACAAGCAATAAGGTCACCAAGGAAGTCCAAGTCCTGCTCCGACAAGGCTTTCTCCAGCTCCTGGATAAAAACAAAAACAAAACAAGGAGACAGTAGGGTCAATGCACACGTGAAGAACTCTGCAAGAACTTTTAAAAAGCATACCTGCCAACAGTCCCGATTTACGCTGGAGTCTCCCTACTTCTAAACCTTTCTCCTGCCCTGCTCCCGATTGGTAATGTGTCCCACTAATCTCCCAATTGCATAGTAATACGACTCAAATGTGGGTTTCACGGTTTCTGTGATATGTCCAGACTGTACGATATGTTGTGGTACTACCTGGCAACCCAACCCAACCCTGACTGACGTGCGATCAAGCTCCTGTTCGAGTCAGAATCAACTGAACACCGAATACCCTGACCCCGAACAGCTCCTAAAGAGAAGACGTTACGTTATGCATCAAAATGTCTGTCCTCTTGGTGCGAAACCTTCCCGTTTCTAGCCGCTAGTCCTGTCCACAAAGACCATGCGTTTTGCAAAGTATGCCGGGCAGACTTTAGTGTAGATCACGGGGGGGAAAATGACGTTAGCGAACATGCTAATTAAAGCACAGCATAACATAAAACCGGCTGTGGAGTCACAGAGGGGAACTGCTAACATCGGCTCGTTTGGTGTGTCGGAGACTGATCAAGTCATAAAAGGCAGAAATGTCCATGCTAGACGCGAAAAAAACATTTCTTTCATATTGTGTGATTGAGAGTTCAGAAAAAGTGTTGCAGACTTGTTTTCTGACTCTTCAAAATTCATTTAGTTTAAATCGTTGTATTTATTGTATTAATTTGTGGTGTAGGGTTGTATGGGGGCGGAGATGTTGCGAGTAGGCCATCCCATCTGATACCCCAGAAAATCTCCTTCTTTTTTTACAGCCCAATGTTGCCAGCTATGCTTTAACTGAACATACTGAACTCTTTCAATAATGCAAAAGCATTATGAGCAAAACACAGGTGATTTTTGAGGGATGGATGTATGTACAGTATGTATAAACAATTGTTAGTCATTATATGAAAAAAAGAAAAGGCAATATCTCAGCTGTGAGATGATGCATCAAAAGAATAAGACATACTAGGGAGTTCTTCTCAGCATACATGTTTGACAGAGTTGGTATCAGTGTAAGGCAGAGGCAGACAGCAGATGGGGTGGTGGGAATTTGCAAGTTGCCTTCTTGGTTTGCCAGTGGTTGTTTGGCTGGAGCCGAGGTTCAAGTTCAGCCATGACCCCGCCTCCTGCCCGGCATTGTGTTTCAGCCATTGAGGTTTTATGATGCGGGAGTAACTGGCAGAGCAAACTCTAAAAAGACCTGAAAGCACCAAGGAGAGACGGGAGGCAGCAGGGGCCTGGAGCTACAACACAGCCGTGCCCCCTCCTCTCCTTTGCTGACCAACCAAGACACAGTACCCCACACGGCTTCCCAGCATGCACTGCTCTTCCCCGATGATACCCAAAAGATCTGGAGTAGAACAGAAGGGGAGAGAGAGAAGGAACAGGAGGCCGAGAGGGCAGAAATGCAAATGCCAAGTGCTCCGTCAACCAAGTGTCCATTTCACTTAAAGCCCCCTTTTGCAAGATGCAAACAAGCCCCTACAGGCTGAAGCCCAACAATCACTCTTCAGAAAAAGAACAGGACTGCCTGCAGCTGACCACACCTTACCCCTCCTAGTCTTCTAGCAACAGATCCAAACTCTTCCTCTGTGTCACCATTCCTATCACTCATAAACTTTCACAAAAGTACTACTGCAGGTTTAAAAGGTTAGAAAATGGTCCAAAATGATCTCAAGGACAAGGAGGCACGTTTAATTATTGTGCACTCACTCATCTCTTTTCAGTCTGCCACTCTCAAGAGGACACTTGGTTGAGTTCAGGGGTCACCAAAGGCCAGCTTACACACCTCCGGGACATGGAGAACGACGGAAGCCAGGAGCCAACAAGCCAGCATGAGGAAAAACAGAGGAGGAGGAGGGGAGAGAAAGAAAAGAGGTTGAGAAAGAAGTTGAAAAACAGGACAAGATAAATGTTTCTGCTTGAGGTAAGACAAGAAAAGAGTGGGAGGGAAAACTCAGCCTGCTCCTGCTTGTGACTGAAGCTTCCATAGAAACATACCATGAGAGTGAGTTTGATGACAGGACATAAAAATCTGCTACGTCTCATGACTCCAAGAAAGAACAGGACAGGTTTTAAGAGCACAATCTATATGACCGATTTAAAAGTAGATCAATGCGCTCACAGTGGCAAATGACACAGATTCTAATGGATTTATAACCAGTGATTTCCTTCTAAACACATTATACATGTTAGAAAATACTTCAGAAAAGAGTTGACCGTAAACAGTTTTTCAACATTTCTGTGTCCAGGATTTTTTGGGCGGGCAGTAAGTCATGGCTTGATGACGCACTGGAGCCATCCTTAACATAACTCCTCCCCTGCAAAATACTATGTTACTACTAAGGTTAAAGCCCATAGCATTAGTGTTGTTTTGTTCACTCCCTTGTGTAAGAGGTGAGTTAGCTACTTTCTACAAGCTCAAGCTACAAGTTCTTAATATATGCATTGATAAACAACTCTGTTAAAATGATAAAAATCATAAAAAATAAATTAAAAAAACAGCCGTCACCAATGTATCGTTGAGTCTTTCAGACAGTTACTAGTTACTGGTCACTGGTGTGGTGTGCTTTGTGCTAACGTTAGCTGCTTTGGAACAAGAGTGTCACCGTCAAACGGCCCACATTCTTCGGCTCGGGGGGTTGTGCTGTGCTACCATAGACTGTGTGTGTACTACTGGATTAGCTGCTAATCGTAGTCGGTCGATGCGCACCGACTTGTTCTTCGGCTCAGCGCCTTCAGCGGACACACTGAGGTTACTGAATTGGTGAGTCAGCTGGTAACGTTCTGTTGTAGCAGGCGAGATGGCGCCTGGATGTGACCCGACACCAGATTGTCATAGATTAGAAAAATGCAGCGCAGTGACGATACAGATGTATGTAACAAGGATCTACCGATGCGCATTCAGCCCGTGTTGGACCGTTCATATGAGTCAGCAGTCATTCTGGTTGTCACCGTTGGTACAGACTCCAGTCTGTGTCGCCATTGCCCCCACACCAAAATGCTCATTCCACAGGAAACACCAGGTGAGTGCAGCATGTGAGAGTAAGGCCAGGAGCACACAAGATGATATTTTTAGTCTTACGGTAGCAGGACATCTCACATTTTCCAAACACAAATTCCTGTCTTGCCATGGCAACTGTGCCTTCATACATTTAGAGAAAAAAAGACCAAAAATGTAAAGAAACATAGAATTTAGGAATGCTGATGGTTGGGTGTACAATACAGAGCTTTGACAACGAAGAGACTGATTAAATGTTTAAACGGTTGCCCAACAAGCGCATGTGTCATGGCTTGTTCACATATTATGTATGCTACCCAGCAGCATAGAGGAAGGATAGAAAGATAGTGTGTGTATCTCTGTGTGTACAAGCGCATGTTCATAGGATGCTGAAAGATCCTGTGTCAAGCTCCCTTCCACTTCCTGGTCCCCCTGTCAGGCAGCCTCTGGGCCAGAGTGAGCCCATCCATCAGAGACAGACTGCACTTTGATCACCCTTCGAAAAAGACGGGGGAAGAGTGGAGAGTTGAGTACAGCACAGCAGAATGGAGGACTTCCTACAGCCCCCTGGATTAACACAACCCTGCTCCACCTTTGAAGTGCCACACTGCATCTCAGATGGCAGAGGGAAGGGGAATTAATGTGGTGTGCGTGCCCTTTCTTCAGCCATCCATCCAGCCAGCCAATCCCTACGAGGCCTAGCAAACACTCATCTTGATGAAGGGCTGCATGGGACACTCCGCTGCAGCTGGACATGTCCCGTGGGAACCTTTCCCCTCTATCAGCACATACACACACAAAAAGTAGTGACCAAAATAATACACAAGGACACAACCTACAACCTTCGGCAAACATGGTCAGCAACCAACAAAACACACACTTTTACCGACGCTCACTCATACACGTGTTTCAACAGAATAAACAGTGCAGTACTTTGGCTGCTTCACATTAATGATCAATGGGACTCAAAGATAAGGGAGCTGGATAAGTGATAAGCTATAAAAAAAGAGTATAAATCATAGAGCTAATCTGACAATGTATCACTAAGCTACTGCAAGGAACAAAAAAGGCTATTCGTATTCACACACACAGGACAAAGACTGGAGGGAGAGTCAAGGCTTGTCAAAAGGTGTGTCATCACCACAGCATCTCCGTAGGCCTGGCTTGCAATCAGCAATTTACCCTGAAGGTATTTGCCATTACTCTCACCCGACTCCCCTCCTGTTTCTCTCTCTCTGCTTCTCTTTCTGGCTTAACATCTTATTCCTCTCTTTCACGCCATTTTCCTCCCCCTGTCTTGCTTCCTAGGTTCTATGAGGGCCTCTGAGGCATTCTATTATTCCCAACAACACCCTTGCTCTACTCTCCACCCGGCTCTCCTCCTCGCTCTAACCACTTTCACACAGCCTGTTAAAAGGCAGGAATGTTTCGCCTATATTCCACCCGCTGTTCTAGGTACGGACACGGAATGGGGGAGGCAGAGTAAGCCAGCAGCAAAGTCGTCTTGGGCGGCGCTAAACGCCGTACGGCGCAACGGCACCTCTGCAAAATAGCCTTGGGAAGGAACTTGTTTTGGTGGAATGTGTGTACGATCAAAAGTTGTTTCGGTCATGCAACAGAAAACTCAGATTGGACAGAGATCTGAGAAAAGGTTAACCATAGTCCTCATGAATCGACCGGAGTTAAAAATGCCAACACAAAGGAAGCCCAAGGTAACGGATATCCGGACTAAATGAGTGAAATCTTGCAGAATTTCTGTAAGTGGAACGTTGTGGATGTAGACTAAATGTACTTTCATTTAACAGAATATCCCTGAATTTACATAAAAAATAGGAACTATACTGTATGTTGCATTTTCAACACGGACCAAAGTTGTTGTTGCACCAAGAGGAAACAGACTATGAACAGTAAATGCGTGTGGAAACAGGCTATTTTGTTAACAACCACACCGCCTAACCCTAACCTGTATTTTTATTTTTCTTCTTTATTTTATCGCAGCAAATCAGCGCACCAGCAACTTGTATTGTTTGTTTCAGGTGGACATCCATTTTTGGAACAAATTAATTCTGTCTCATGCATGGTATTACGTCATTTCCTGTGTTATTTCTCGTTGAGGTTTTCCTGACAAAACGTAGTTTGGAGACAAGACAACAATGGGGATTCCTCCTCCACATTGTGTGAAAACCACAACGACGTCAAGACTTTTGGTTACGAGACAGCAAGTTGTGTGATGTGAACAGTACAGCGATCTGACAACTTTGAAAGTTGTGTAGTGTTAACTTAGCCTAAACCTCATTTAACCGACTCCCCAGGATGAGAGAGTGAGAAAGAACTACAGGGAGAGAAATGGAAGGGTGCACAGCAAGCAAGAGTAAGAGCATGCTTACATAAATACATAAGAAGAGGTGTTAAATTGAAACGGCTTTTATATAGTACAGACCCAGTATAATTCTGTGTGATTCTATGGTTTACCAGTGAAATGTATGACATTACACTGCAGACTGAAGTCTCTGCTAAAAGGGGACAACCAGAGATTAACCTGTTACAGCTGTGCCATAAAAATGGGTCCAAACATGAACATGCATTCGGTAAAACTGCATCTGCTGTATGAAAGGGGTTCACTGATGCCAAGGTAAAGATAAGTCTCCAGTAGGAGGACAAAACTCTAGGTCTCCGTTTAACATCCGAGCCAAGATGGTCAATGTTACGAGACATAAGACATGAATCAACTGAGAAGAGGAAAGGAGCAGACGTTTTAATAGAAAGGAGATGTCAAGGCTAACCGACTTCAAGGCAGAACGCACCATCTGCATTTGCAGATAAAAGTGAAATGTGCTTTTCTCAGCGGACACCGATTGCCCCATCATGTGTCACATTCATATCTGTTGAGAGAGACAGAAAAACTAAGATAGTGTGTGTGAGTGTGTGTGTGAGAGTGTGTGTGTGTGTGAGTGTGTGTGTTAGTGTAAGTGTGAGTGTGAGTGTCCAATGCAAGCAGCATGTATCAGCAGCTGCAAGGTTGTTGCAGATCCACAGAGCCTGTAGTAGGAGGTTGGCCCCTCTGGCTACCCTCACAGTAGATACTTTCCATGTCACTGCCGTTAACAGCTCCTCCGGGGTCTATATCACCAACAGTTGGAGGACGTGTGCACAGCTAGCTGAGGGGGAAGGGAGGCCTGTTTGTTGGGTAAAGGCCCCTCTCTTCCTCTCCTGTGCTTCTTTCTTTATTTCTTCCTCCCCCACTCCCCTCCCCACCCACTTTCAACTCCCACACGGTTCCTCCAGGAGCCATCATCTGACAACACCCTCCACCCCCACACGTAACCACCTCCTGCCACATGACACACATGCACAGCCATAACACCACAGGAAAACGCCCTTGCATCCTCAGGATGTACCATTCATCTGATCATCAGAGGAAAGCATCAACATCTTTGAGTTGCTGCCAGGCACATCTGACTGATCAAAACACAAACTTGTTGGCTAATTTGCCTGCATAGTCAGTCTTGATTTACAACGTGTCTGTTTGAGCCAGAGTGAAAAGTTGTGTCCTCCACATCTGTCTTAATTAGCATTTTCACACATTCAAACAACTAGAGCCTGCAGACGAGGACACCATTTGGTTATAAAAATATGTGAACAGGAAGAAAAAATCGACTACAGGTTCACCTAAATGAGCTGCACTACCATGTGGTAACAGTGGCAACCACTAAATATTGCTCATACACTACACAACTGTAAGTGTGTAAGTTGTTTCAACTTTTTGTTATAATGTGTCAGGGCCAGGTGGGACAGGTGGCTGGGCTGTATGATAGGGTAGAGAGGCTGTGTGCGTGCGCATGGACAGATCCTACCTGAAACAGATGGAGACACTTTGCCTTGGCCTACCTCGCTTGCTATGTGGGTAAAGATCATAACGCACAAGAGACGGAAGGCCACCCAGTGCAGCCCAGCGCCTCTCATACGTACACTGTCAGCTCTGAGAGAACCATTCCGAAATGTTAAGCGGCACACTGGGAACAGAAGTGTATCTCTTTCCAAAGTGAAACTTTGAAGACACTGGTCTGTGGCAAAGATACCTAAATACGTTGGGCAGGAACAGCAAAACCTCTTATAGTGCGTTTGATTTGTACTCGGAAGTCGGATTTTCCAAGGTCAAAGTTGGAAACCGAGCTCGGAACTCTGACGACCTCCGAGTGCCCCAAGCTCAAAATCCAACATGGATGCCCCATGCATCAACAGCTGTGAAAGCTGTAGTAAAATACAGCTATTAGCACTTCTGTCTTATTTGTGTCAATCTAAATTCACTCATCACACACAGTCCTGTCCAACTTTTATCTGTGAACATGTTACTGTTTGTATGCACAACTGTATCAACTTTCTATCAACTGTTATTGCTAACGATGGCCAACTTGGCAAGAGCTGACCCCACAGTGAACAATCGGACTTGTAAGTGGAACGTGTTCAACTCGGATGGGACGTCATTCCTAACTCCAGCTTCTGAGTTCCACTCTATGAGCCACTTTCACACAGCCTGCTTAAGATGGGCCTTCAATTCACCTTGCCCTCTGTATAAGG
The DNA here is from genome assembly GCF_004354835.1 of Perca flavescens. NCBI lineage: Eukaryota > Metazoa > Chordata > Actinopteri > Perciformes > Percidae > Perca > Perca flavescens. The sequence continues at coordinate 3,400,492 of NC_041338.1, read as the reverse complement.
GCGCGTTCAGAACAAAGCAAGCGATCCAGTGTGGGAGTGTCACCAAATGGCCCATTTGTGTGATGCCCTGTTGTGTTCTTTAACCCTGCAGTGTAGCACAAGTAGACTTTATATTTCACAATTATTGTTTTCTGTCAGATCGCTTTTATTAAACTCAACATTTCTGACAGCACTTGAATGCAGCTTCATTTCACGGAGAAATAGAGAAAGAAAAGAGTCTTTTTTTACCTTCATACTTTAAAAAAATATATATAAAACTCAGCCTCAAAACAAAATGAAAAGTCTAATCGCAGGTTACATTATTGGCCCCGCCGCAAGCTGCTGTGGTTATTTCAGCAGCCCTGAGGACCCCCTGCTGCAGCCTAAACGCACTACCCATATTCAAAATGAATGGAAAGACTTGCATTTCAAACGGACCGCCTGACGACCACCTGAGCGTGTGTGTGAACGTAGCCTTATGTTGCCGTTGTTCGGTTCAGTGTGAAAAGCAAAGCAGCCGTGATGGCTGACCTTCATTACAGTGATATTGCGGAATCTCTGTGTGTTCCAACAAACACAACTGGCTGTGTATGCAGGTGGGAACCCAACCCGCACTAGTGACTAACTATACATTATATCTATTTTCAGTATACTGAATTCATGCATCAGAGGAAGTTGGAGAGTGTAAACTGAATAGCTGTTCAGCTTACTGAATCAGTAGGTATTGTATTCTGAGAATTGCTTGTAATCTTAGCACAGTGTTTAAATGCAACATTTAACAGGAGACATGAGATGGCAGTGTTGGGTCCACTTTTTTATTTTTATTTTTATTTATTTTTAAATTCAGCCTGCCGTGTCAAGGTCCTGACATTCCCAAACAATGGTGCAATAGCTCCAAAAAGGCACCTAGGCCACATTCAGAACCCTGTGTGAACAAACCCTGCCTCAAATTTATTTGAATCAGCCCCTACACTGATTGCAAAAAAATTGTTAACATAGAACCATCTGAGAAGCCGTCATTGGAAACTGTTTAAGAAATGGCAGTCACTTTAAAAAAAAAAAAAAAAAACCTGGCAGGTGATTGGATGAACCATCTGTCCATCACGTCACCTCAGTGTTGTTTTGACTGAACAGTCGCGGCCATCACACCTAAGCCAGGCATGTAGCTGCCAGTAGCTCCTCACCGGACACTGATTGGTGCGCTAAGCTGATAGTTCAGACACAAGCGCATTAGGTTGGAGCCTGAGAAGATGGATTTGCGTGCAATGCGTGATCCCGTGATTTTCATGTGACCCTGTGATATTGCGAGAATCCAGCTGCCGTGCCAAGTCAGTATCAGCCAGCAATTAAGTTGAACTACACTCAGCTTTTGCTGCAACATTCTCTGGTAAGGTGCGGTGTTGGTTAATGAAATATTTGAAGGCGTGCATTCCTAGTAGATTGCTATGTAACGTTACCACTGTATTTGAACGGTTTACCTTCTGATCATTGTGATGAAAGATACAATCATTGTATTACAAACCACGATCCAATGTTTTGGTGTCTGGTAAGCCTTTAAGTAGTCCCTACAACTGTATTTCTATATTCAATTGTTTTCGGTCTGAATCCCGGTGTAATTCATTTAAATGAAGCTCCTCCATTGAAGCAATGGGGGTGACAATGCAGAGAGCTCCGTCAAAAAAAGTTGAACCTGTCATAACTTTTGAGGCAATGCAACATCATCCAGTAACCCCCAATTTCCACTGGTTGCGGAATGGCGGCGGAGTCATTAGGTTTCCATTAGAGTCAGTGTGTGTATTTTCACTGACTGCAGAACGGCTGCGTTCCAACTCCGACACAGTTCCGGCGATCCGTAGCCCTCCAGAGCAGATACGCAGAGCTTCTATTTTTGCCGGACGCTGGAGAGCTCCGCAGCAATTCAGCCCAGGGCAGATAGTGCGGGACAGAAGCAAAATAAAACATCCAGTTAATTTTCTAAATAAAATCCACCGTGCTCAAGGCTCAGTCATGGCCGCAGCCGTTACGCAACAAATCCGGACCTGGTGGGTATTGACGGACGGAGCCAACACGCAGCGGAGCCGGTCAGCAGACGTTCTGCTTCGGTGGAAGGAAGTCCCCAGTAAGGCTCCAGTAATTCCTGGATTGCATTTCATCGTGTCACCAGTAACTGAAACACCATGCACACACCAGTGCAGGACTGGATTTGGTCTGGAACGGCCACTCAAAATATATTTTTTTCAAATGACAGCATCATATGTCACTTACATTCTCTGGGAACCATTCTGTAAACACAAACTGTGTAAAGAGATACATTTTGGTTGAGAATGTTCAAAGTGTGCTGATCAGAAATCTTTATTTCAGCCTGTGGCCTCCTGCAATTCATGTAGTCAGCCAGGTGTATGCCAGTCTGCACCCCACTAAAACCGCACAGATCACAACCTCATAGATGCATCCCCTTGTGCCAGTTTTCAGAAACTTCAAAACACTCTAGTCAGCATTGCTATAAAAGAATTCAACTCAAAAGTTTTTGAGTAACATTCCCAATGTTCCCTCCCTCTTTACATCATACTTTTTTTTGCCAACTCTGTTTTCTATAGTAACAAACAACTCTTATTACCTCACGCCATTTCTAGGCATGCTTTACACATACAGTATATTAACCTGTGACTCCAAAAAGTTTTCAAGGGATCCCACAAGATGAGACCTGGCTCGGTGATGTTCTCATCACTTGGTTTCTTCTCATCTCTGCTTCACAACCAACCGCAAAGGATCAGAGTGAGAGAGCAACAGTGGAGGGATGCGGCCCCAGACTGGAGACAGAGAGAGGGAACCATGGGGAGCTGCAACAATGGAGCTGGCTGAAACAAACCCCGGTGTATGTGGCCCTCTACCTCCCCCTCTGTGCACACACTCCCCATGTGAAACCATCTGATGCATGTACTGCTGCTCTCACTTGTCAATCACAACTGGGGGAGGGGCAGCAGCCACTTACAAAGCCCCCCCTCCCAGTGCATGCGAGGGAGGGTATTAAATAAGACATGCAAAAAAGGTTCTTGATCTTCGATGGGTACTCGTGTGAAAACAAGTTTCGAAAGGCTTTATGTGGAGCCTGATCTGGAAAGGAAAGTGTCAGAGGTTGGTGTGAGGCTGTAAGAAGGGCTGAGCCGGGGATGTGTCAGTGGGTGGGACAGAAGGGAAGAAAGGGAAAGGGATGAGGGATGAGTGAAGATCTGCGACAAGAATGGATGTGTGGTTCTAATCTCCTCCCTGGCAATGACAAAGGAGGTAACACAGCCCAAGGTTGAAGGTAAACATTAATAATTATCAGTGATTTAAGTCACCAACAACAGTTTCCTGATGATGATGATGATGGTGCAGATATCACAGCAAACACCAGAAAAATCACCAAATTCCTACCTCTGCTTGCTTCTGCTAGTTATATCCTGTCACACATCTTCACTACAACTATTATTGGACCTCACATCAAATCCCTTAATTGAGGCCAGACTTACAACACATTAATTGACTGCTATGTGCAGTAATAATCCACAAAAACTGGGAATCAGCGAGAGTGTGTGTCTGTCTGAAGTTGGGCCATGATGGAGCAACACTTAAGCCTTGATCCTATTCCCTGTTAATCCATTTGCTTTCTAGACAACAGAAACAAGGACGTGCTCACAGGCTGCCTGTTCTTGCTTATTTACCAGATCTAATATGACTAAATCTTCTTTTACAACACACTGGGGGCTTTACGCAAATAGGAGCCCCCTCCCTCGAAGGGCTGCAGCAGCAGCTAGCACCCAGTCAGAGTGGAGAGCCTCCACCCTCCAGGGGGAAGGGAAAGAAAGAACCACCATCTGGGGTTTAGTCATGGTGATGCCAGCGGCTGGGGCTCAGGGACAGGGAGGCTGCTGGGGCTCGAGAAGGGGATGGGGAAGAGGGACTGCTAATGGGTATGGGGTAGTGGGACAAGTGATGCCAATGAGGATGGGGCTTGGGAGAGGTAGACAGAGAGGCTTGTCCTTAAAACGTGCCAAACACAAGACTGGAGGCCAGACAGGTCGATGTAGCCTAGATGAAGCTGGGTTGCAGGAGTTTGGCAAGTAATGATGAGTGAGAAGATATTTTACAATCCATAAACGGGAGCAGAAACTAAAATAAAAGCCTACGGAGATCTTCAAGGATCTGCATACCCAAAGCAGGTGTTTTAGTTCCTCTGGCTGATTAGACATCTAAATCAGGTTAAGGTTGAGTGTAGCTTTGTGATGTCACCATGTCTATGAACTAACTACAAAAAATAGTGGTGTAAATTGTGCCACTCCCACAGGTGCAACCAAACTAACAGGAGAGTGAGGGAGCTGTCAATCTAGGTACACAAGCGAGAAGAGGTCTAATCAGGCAACATAAGTTAAAGTGCTCATATTATGCTTTTTGCCTTTCCTTTATTGTGTCCTATATCTTTTTTGTGCACATTATAGGTTTACAAAGTGAAAAAGCCCAAAGTCCAACCCAAAGGGGCTTACCATCTCCAACAGAAAACCCTGTTCACAAACTGCTCCAAACAGCTCTATTGTAGTCCAGCCTTTACTTCAGAGACAAACGTGGGTCACTTTGTAACACACGTTATAATGCTCATACTCTGCTTCTGACTGGCTAGTAGTCCTTACCTAGCTACTGCGCATGTGCGACTCCCAACAAAGATGGAACAGAAGTGAGATGTCTCACTCTGTAGCTAAAACAGAGAACTCAACACACAGGGTGAAAAGAGGAGCTGCAGCAATGTGCAGTACAAAAAAAAATATGGGGTTTTTTCGAAAATTAAACCATGTAAACCTATTCTGATATAACCTCTAAATACAATTATGAACCTGAAAATCATGTTTGTGGGACGACTATGGGTGTGTGTGGGGCTTTAAAAGTTCAGAAGATACTGAGGAACTGAGTCTGTCCACAACATTAACAGGCAGAACAATAAAATCCAGGGTGTGATTTAAAAACTCTAAAACAACAAAGACTAAGAATAAAGGGATATGTAAAAAATAAAAACAAACTCAAACAGGCTACTAAAAGTGGAGACAGTAGCCAATTTTCTTCATATAAGTTAGTATCTGCTCTCAAGTCTTTGTAGCAGTTGTAAAAAGGTGAATGGCACTAATGGCTGAGCTCTTTGCCAACAACTGCACAAAATCATTTCCAACTAATTAATCATGGTATCATTAATCAGGTCACTGGCAACCAGGAGGAGATGGATATAAATGTTCCAATTAACTAATCACAAAATCATCATTTGAAACCTTTATATTGCCTAACAACAACAAAACTTAACTAATCTACATCACACTGAGAATATTCATTGTTCAGAAGTTCTTCATAGGTGGCCCTGCAATTAGCATGAGTGTTTTTGAGAATAAAAATCCAGTAGGCTCCAAGCTGTTTTAGAATAGAATAGCCTTTATTGTCATTGCACTGTGAAGGTACAACGAAATCTAGCAATTTTAGCAGACTTAGTGACCTTTAATTTATTATGCCACAACAGGAAACACAAGTTCTCCTCCAGACACGTTTTAAATAATGTAATAATGCTCTGCTATGATTAATATTATGTTCAAAATGGTTTTGCCACGTACAAAGTCAACTCTGAAAAAGGGGCTGGAGGTTCATCTAGGTTGCGCTTCATTAGTAGTTCCACTTCCCTGTTCACTTCCCCTCAGACCTTGGTTAACGGCACATGTGATATAGTGAGTAGTCTCACTTTGCCAGACCTTCCTCTACAGCACTGCAGGAGGGTCTGGCTAGTCCACAAAGTATTCCGGGATGGGAGAGAAACGTGCTCTGGTTTATTGGCATTTCAAGCTCAGCACGGAGCTGCTGCAAAATAGCCTCGGGAAGGAACTTGTTTTGGTGGAACGTGTGTACATTCAAAAGTAGTTTTAGTCGTGCAACAGGAAACTTAGATTGGACAGATAGTCTAGCTAGCTGTCTGGATTTACCCTGCAGAGATCTGAGGAGCAGTTAACCATAGTCCTCACAAATCCACCGGAGTTTAAAATTCCAACACAAAGAAAGAGGAAGGAAACGGACATTGGCTGTAAAGACATGCATCTGCCGGAATTTCCTGCGGCACCGGAGCAATCCTGGAAGTGAAACGTCGTGGATATAGACTATATGGTGAGGAGAGGGAGAGTGGGCGGGGCAGGGACGTTTTATTAAAATAAATGCACCTGCCCTTGTAGACTTTCAGCGCAAACTGTCATGGATCGACAGCCAGGTGTAGGCTTAGCACTACTGCTTCAAGTATGTTTTATTTACAAATTTTTCATTAATTATAGCATTCTATCAGTTTTTTTTTCTTCCCCCCATTCTATGTATGTGTATGTGCTGCAGGTGCTATACAAATATTTGTTATGAAATGTATTATTTAATATTATTAATATTACTACTTTTTACAAATCATCACAAATGCCGGCAGACTAATTTCAATGAAACTTTAATTAGCAGAATGACTTTCTGATTTAGAAGGTTTGTGATCTGTATTGTGATTATCATAATTATTATTGCTAAAATAATTTTTTTCTAATCAAGCAGCCCAGAGAACGTGTCGTTAAAACAGATCAGTGGTGCAGTTTTGCCCTCATTGTTCTGAAGTTTGCTGGAAGAGATGTAATGGGTTTAATGTGGAGTGAGCACTGTGCCGGACTCTGTTTAATTGCTAATTAATTTGGCATGCAGTTAACACACCAGTCACTATTTTGATTTCATGTAAATGAAACTCCTGGCATTTGGCCAATTTAAGATCAAGCCTGTCAATCAGTCAGTCAGTCACATGACCCAGCTTTAACGTTTTAACATTAAAACCTTTGAAGTCATGATCAACTAACATGCTCACAATAACATGATGTAGCATTTCAAATATTTCCCATAATTAAGGTCTTAGTTTAGCATGTCAGTATGCTAACATTTGCTAATTAGCAGCCAACACAAAGAACAGGCGAGGCTGATGGGAATGACATACGTTTTTTAGGAAGGCTATTTAGTATCGGAGGAATTCATTTTTTTTTTACCCGTCAGTGACGCTAGAGGAAAGGTTATCACCACATCCATTAGGATACATCCTCTGGGAATCATTCTGTACACATTTTTGTGCCAATCCATCAAGTAGATGTTGAGATAATTTACCTGATAAGTGAGAGCTTTGCCCTGCTAAAAACTGCCTGAAAAGTCTGAGGACACTGCCTGACTGTCCCCTCCCCCCATCATACCATATATTATTACTGTTTTAATGCATAAATTGAAGGAACTGACAGATTACATTTGACTGAAATTGTATTTTTATATGATTTCATATGACAGATTGATTTATTGATTGATTGGGATTCCAAGTGGTGGACAAACTGACAGACCGCTCGACCAACATCGGCATCCATAAAGCTACGCCGCTAACTTGTCTTAAAAGCTGTCCCCTTATTTATACCCATACTCGTTCTTCTCCAGCCAGAACAAAAAGTGTAATATGTGTAATTTCAGTTTTGCTTTAATATCATTCTTGTCAAATTTAAAGAATAAATTAAGAAATGCCACAGCCAGAAGATTCTATTAAGGAGGCTTTCACACCAACAACTGCACTATGGCAAACTACAGGGGCCTTTAACATTTTTTGGGCCAAGGACCGCTAAGCTGAAAAAGAGGCAAGTAGGGACCCCTACTACATACATACACATACATATAAAACTGGGCCTACAATAACATGTAAAGCCTTTACACATACCTTTTTATGGTGCCCTATAATATTAAGCTACTATATACATAGTAATATATCATCATGTTTTAATGTCAAACACACACGGAAGGCACAGTGAATCCATTAGCTTAACTGTATCTGTGGAGGCCTACCATATTGGCTACCCTACAGGCCAGTAAGTGTTTCATCAATGTTGTTGAGGTTGTTGTTTTTTACAAATGTGTTGGATATATGTTAATGTATGTTTTCAGACATTTTTATTTTTTTTGGGGAAAAAAAACTTGAATAATTTGGCGGCCCCCCAGCAGTGACTCCGAGGACCCTCCAGGGGTCGCGGACCCCCTGTTGAAGATCACTGGCAAACTGCAAAGAGCTATGTTGGTCATTTGTAATGAAAAAAGCATTATTGAGGAACAACAGCAACAACAGAGGCCTGCATCATCTGTTTGCTGTGGGAGTTTAGGCATCATTTCACAGACACATAGCCAAGAAGTTAAGCATAAGCCAGACACAAAAAAAACAGGCAAAGTGGCACGTTGACCCTGGGCCTCCTTCCTGCAGATCACTCTTGCACTCTTTCATACTAATGGGTTTTCACTTCCCGAGCTTACTACTTCTCCATCTCTAGGACACTTTTCTCCACTTCCCTCTTCCCCTCTTCCCCTCTTCCCCTCTTCCACACACACACACACACACACACACACACACACACACACACACACACACACACACACACACACACACACACACACACACACACACACACACACACACACACACACACACACACACACACACACACACACACACCTTTTCCAGTTTACTGCCTGTAGCCTGAGGAAAGTGGAAACCAGCGACAGTGAAGTGTATCGGCCACGGAACAATGTGCAAAGGGGGCTGTTTTGTAAGGCTAGCCAAGGAGATTGGGGGGGACGACACTCCATTATCACTGACCAGCACCGTAGGAAGAAAAGGGCTGCCCCAACAGTACCACAGCAGCACACAGCATTGCCAATACCCACCCGGGTAGCAGTTTCAGAGGGTACAAAACATTGGTCCCAAATGTGCCATCATTGTCATTACAAAAGTCTCCATTATGAGAAAAAGAAACAGGTGTTTCAATGACACTGTTACAGTAGACATTTAGTCAGTTGCCTCGGGCCATTCTGAGTTCTCCACACTTATTACACTTCAGCTTGCACAGAACAAAAGAAAAAAAGCTCAAATACGTTGGGTCTTTAAGTCTTTAATCTTTTATTTCCATTGGTTTTTTGGTTTTTTGCTTGCTCGTTTTCGGTTTGGATCTTACTGTATTTTAACAATGTTTATCATGTGAAGCACTTTGTGACTTTGTCTGTAAAAGGTGTTATATCAAATAAACATATTATTATTATAATATGAACTAGTTGTTTGTGTTTATAGTATGATGAAATAGACAAGAGCTCAGACTAGTCACTCCTAACAATTGAGCTCCACACCCAACTAAAGCTGAAAGTATGCTTCCCCCACACCCTTATTACTCACCTCCCATAGGTGACACCAGAGGGCAAAACCAGAATAGATGTCTAACAACAAATAACATAAAAACTGACATGCAGAGTTGGTTGAGGCCCTCAGCAGCAACAACCCTGGCCCCTATAATATAGGGACAGGGTGGCCAAGACTGACAACAGCGGCCAAAATAAAATGCTACGCCCACAAGGAAGAACGGATGGTATGTCAGAGAATGTTGACACTTAAGCCCAAGACAGTGAAATCACTCGACACCACCCACTCTGTCTTGACCAACAACAGCCACTTCCTGCCCCCTTTTCCACCCCTGATTCTTGGGCAACTCAACCTACACATCCAGAGATAGGATTGCAACTGGAGCTGACTGGCACTACCCAACCACTCTCACACTAGCGCAGCCAAAAGCATATCTTAGAGGAAGACAAGTGAAAATGAACTTCAAGTTGAAAGACTTTTTCAGATTCAGATTGATTATTACGTATGCGTGGATCATCAATTTTCATCAACCTTAACTATTTGTGTCAAGGCAAAAGGTAACAGAGAGAGACAGCCCAGGCTACACTTGAGACAGTACCCGGGCAGCTTGTCTTGTTGCTGGTATGTGGCATTAAGCAAAACAAACATGTCTGCCCGACAGTTTCCTCTTATTTATACAGACACAAAGTCCTCAGAGAGTAAACATGTTGGCTCCAAATGTCCTCACTCTTGAACAAGCCAACCCCGACTACTGTTCTACATTACTCAAGTGCCAGAAGTTAGTGTGAATATTTGAGTTTGCCAAGCCACAGAGCGGCAAGAACTGAACAAATAGGCATCTGACATCTTAATATCGTCATATCTAAAGTGCAGTGATTTGTGTGGAGGCTTCCTGGTATCTGCAGCGTGACAGATAGAAGGTCAGACTAAAGTGGTTTGCGTGGCCTAATTTGTATAACTTCCTGACACGACACAGGTCCAAAAGCCCACTTGACACACCAAATGGCAAGGTTTACACAGGTGTAAAAGCAGAGCTCCAACACAATCGTGCCTAAAAACACCATATAGCCACATTCAGATGTAAAACAGTCCTATGGCAGTACAATACTAGGGACTGCAATGGGCATAGGCCTACTGTTTAACTTCACGTAGGCTACCTCACATGGGCGAACATGTACAGGTGTATATATATTTCAATAATTCAAAAGCAACAAAAAAATAAAGAGCATTAATAGGACATATTTCAGAAAGAGACAGTTTATTCTGATCAAGGTGACTCTACAAGGTACTTGAACACTTGAGCACAATTTTACGTTGTTTTTTTTAACTGAAAGTTGGTTAGGCCAAAATAACAGTGCAGCTGTTCTTATCGGGTCAGCCCCTCCCAACTCCAGTTGCACGAGTGAGACTAGAGTGAATAAGAAAGAAGCTTAAGTTGCGAGGCAGGCAGATAGCTTAGGAAATGTAGCTTCTTTAGAATATGTTGCTCTACAGCTGAGTCCTCCTCTCCAGTTACATTCTTAAATATCTACAGGCCACCTAAATACTAGTGTGCGAGCTTCTTTGATGACTTAACTGAACTGCTGTCCAGGGTTCAACATTAGCACCATCTAACAGCCAAATGCTGGTAAAATACGCAAGAGGCTGGCAGATTTGCTTCACACACCAGCTCAAAAAAAACAATTGTAATCTGTTGAGTGACTGGTAAAATAGGACATTCACTTGCCATTTGGCTGGTGGACGAAAATGACAATTTTGAACCCTGCTGCTGTCTGTAACCTGTATTGAATTACCATGATGTCACACTGACACAAAAAATCACTTCCAGGTAGACAGATCGGAGATACGTGAAATCTGCAAACTTCTTTATTTTTGTTGTCATTTTTCTCCATAATTGTAACGATTAAAGAATTTGTAAATTCTAGTGCAGTGTTATACCGTATATTTAACAGTATTTTTTTGATATTTCTTACGGTCATTTATGTTTTTTATTCTTCATAGGTCAGAGATTAGCCGGAGTCAAATTCCTTGTTTGTCTACGCAAACCTGGCCAATAAAGACGATTCTGAGATATACAAGTAAACCTCCTGTTTTCCTCGCGTCAAATTTGAACCATTTTACAAAGTTCTCCATCAGAAATTTGGGTTTCTTTCAAACAAACGATCGAAGAAAAACAATGTGGATGGTTCCATACATTGCTCTTCACAAGTAAATAAAATAATGCAAATAAATGCTTCAGTTCACTACTTCAACAAAATGTGGGTGTTCAATTCAATTTTATAGCATTTAAGAAAAAAAAAGTTAAAAGAATGTTGAAAAAAAAAATTGACAAAAAAGCATCCGAAATTGCAAATAAACGACAAAAAACGTCGGGAAAAGTGTCGAAAAAGACGACCAATACGTTGAAGAAAAGGTTTTCCATTTTGACCCAGAAAAACAAAAAGTTGCATTGTCGACGGGAAGACAACACGAAACTCTTGTGACCTATCGGATGTTTCTGTTGTGCTTATTTTCTGTACGGTGAACAAATCTAGCATAACAAACAACAACATCTCAGCGCCGGTCGGACCGCCTGCTAGTTTGGGTGGTGTCATTTTCCGTAGTCTGTGGCCCAACAGGTAGATAAGGTCTCCAACTCTAATGTTAGTGAAAGTGTTGACATATGAAAGCATGCATTTTAGATGAACGAGTGAGAGTATAATTAAATTGTATGTACAGGACGCAGGAGTTTCCTACCCGGAAGTTATTGTAAACAAACATGATTGGGTGATTGGTAGAGCTGCAGCAATTCCAAATGTTGCTGTATCATTAATTGTCTCAGAAATAATTGCAATTAACAATATACATTTCCCTTTCGGTCAAATTTAAAAGTGTCTATTTATTCATTACTTTTATTCAGGATACATTCTTTGGTTATATCATTGTCATGTGTCCCAAATAATGTAATAACACAGCCTATGAAGAAAACAACGTCTTTATTATCATAAAAACATTTTTTTTCTAACTGTATCACTGGTCATTTTTGTTGCTATGAACGTGCATAACAAAAAAAAGATATAGTCCAACCAATAATCACTTATATAATTACAATTTGGCATATCTAAACAAAGTCAACAATGACCCGTCATACACCTTAAGACCTTAGCTAATGTTAGCAATGAATTGCAGAATGCAAATGTCACAATTAGACATTATGTAATAATTGTTACAGGCCTAGTGATTAGGTCTATTGACTTTGACTGTGTAGTTACCGTTGGTGATTTCAACATTCATGTTGACAACCCCCAGGACAGAGGGCCTAAAGAACGGTGTTGTGTTCTTCATAACTATGGACTAACTCAGCATGTGACTGAGCTCACATACACACAACAAGAGGCGCACTCTGGACCTGATTATCTCCAAAAAGGTGAACATTTCCAAGGTTATGGTGACCGATGTTGACTCTCTGATCACTCCTGTGTTTTCTTTGACAGCACTATACCCGCACACAGAAATGTTCAAAGAAAGGTAATCACAAAACAGTAGCCTGCATCACTGAAAACACCAGTGAAACAATCATTCACATCCAGGATCATTTCAATTCTCAAATTACAAATGTTATTGATGCCATCGAAAGCTTTCTCTGGTAAGACAAGATCTCCATGGAGGAATGCCACGCTGGTTACAACAGAAAAAAATTGCCACAATAATCAGGTACAGGATATGCGTTGTCCCTGTGTCCAAGTAAAACCAATTCAAATACCGTGCCACAATTCTATGCAATCAACCATAAAAACCTGTATACAAAAATTTGTATACAACATCTGAAATCCTCCTCCTGCTGCCTTGATATTCTGCCAACAGGCTTTTTAAAAAATGTTTTCAAATTGTTCGGATCTTCTACAGATTGAAAACACGTCTCTTCTCTCAGGTATCTTCCCACAGGTCCTGCAAATGGCATCAAGCCACCCCTAAAAAAAGAGCAATGTAGACACGTCACGGATGAGCAATTATAGGCCCATATCAAACCTTTCCATTTTTAAAGTAAAATCGTTGAAAAAGTAGTTTTTCAACAGCTAGACATTTTTTTCTCGTCATTCAACAACAGTCAGGTTTTGGATCACCACAGCACTGAAACTGCTCTTCTTAATGACATCAACTTAAATACTGACAGTGGCAAAAAAACAAAAACAGGTTTCATACGCGCATGTTCGTCAAAATATGATCCCTTTTCAAGTCTAGAAGTGAGAATCTGACACTCAAAAAATAAGGATCCAGGACCCAAGAATGTCACATAGCCATTTTGATATCATTCAGAATCACCCAATGTCCCAGTAGACCAATGGAACAATTCAATCTGTGATTTGGACCGGCTTCTGAAACCATAAATATGCGACAACATGAGATCAACTCAGAAATATGTGCTCTCCTTCTTGTTTCCCCTCCACTTTAAAGTGGAGGTTTCATCACAGACACAATATTTCTCCATTTTCTTTAGAAGGCGTGCTTTTCCACGGTCTTTCAATCAAATCACCTAAAGCAATAAGCACAGATTGCCATTTACTATCTAGCTATTATAGTAACTGCAGCTGCAGGTAAAATTACTGAGAACCAAATGAGTTATACCCTTGAAAATGCACACATGTGTCTGATTGAGATGTCAAAGTATAAGACTACTACATCAATCTCAATATTTCCTCGAAATCCAGCTGAGAGGGGGGGTATCCGCACATGTGATGCGCTTATATGATTGGCACTGGGTAGACCCTCGCGTTAAACTGAACGACTCAAACCATGTTTGGTCCACAGGCGCATTTGTAACGTCAAAATCAAGAAGCTCAGTCGATCAGTTGTTTGCAACTGGAAAACTCATTGTTAGCTTCAAAAAATGCGTTTTCCGCGTAATTCCAACCCCATCTTAAGGAGAAAAGCAACAGCACAAGACCCTCAACTTTGATGTAAACTAGGCGCGATGCGATGCGATCCCCCCCCATCTGGCTTGCACCTCGTTTAATGACAAAGCGATGCCTGCGTGTGTTTGAAGGGGGTGGGGATGAATGAGTGATGCAGACTGTTGATGCGTGGTGTTGACCTCTTCTTTAAAGTGCAATCCTTCTTCGATGAATTAAACAATCTACATTAACTCTGATGTAATAGGGTACTAGAATAAATACATGTCGGAATTAGCTGTTATGTGAAATCCGAATACATCTCAGGGAACACGAGGGGTCGAATCGAGTGATAAAAGTTGTATTATGTAATCGTGGTGTAATAAATTCCGTTTATTCTCTGGTACAACAGAGAGAGACAAACAGACAGGCAGAGAGAGAGAAGATTTTACCTCTATAAGTTATTGTACTCGATTGACATCGAAAACAAACGTTTAAACCATCGCTTATTGTAACAAAACAGGACTTGGGCGAGCAAACAATGCCCGAACAGCATCTGCGTCCCTATGGCTACCCTAGCCAGATGGCTTGCAACTGCAAGACAATCAACTCGAAACTCACGACATGAACTTAACTTTATAAGACAGAAAAAAAGAAAAGAAAAGAGAAACAAAAACCAGACAAAAACACAGCCGTATGGTCCACTCAGTAAGCAGGTCGACAATTCAACTTAATGCGCGACTTTTCGTTCCAGCCATTTCTACAGTCACATAATAACGTTAAACTACCAGTCTAAACAGTCATTTTCACAGTCACTTAAATGTTCACAAGTTTATATCGTTTTTGTCACATAGCCATGGTTTCCTCATCTTCTCGGTTAGCCTACTTTTTGTTTACCTAAAAATAATGTCGCTCTTCAAACATAAACATGAGGCTCTGGCCAAATGAAAACAAACGAGTGGCACATGGTTGTTACGAGAGCACCTCTAAAGTTACTCCGGGACATCTGAGCAAACGGTATATATAACGTTAGAGCAACCCGTAACGTTACTATGGACCATCAGACCAAACAACTATATCATGAATGCTATATCCAGCTGACGGCTTATGCCATTTTTCAACTTTGAGGACCAGCCACTTTAAGCTAGCTTTTAGCTTTGCAAACGAGCTAGCTAGCTCGTTAACGTTACCTAACAGGATTGCCTAGTAACGTTAACGTACGAGAAGTTCAGAGGACACCGCTAAACTGGTTAACCAGATAGCTAGTTACACAACACGCGCTCCACAGACCAAGCAGACAAAAAAGCTGACACAAACAACTTTTCATTTCCGTTAGCAAAGACATTCAAATTACTGCAAGCAACCAGAGTTTTAATTTACCTCTATTTCAAAGTCTGGAAGGTGGAACGCTGTCCTGAACAGCGAGCAGAAGTGGGCTATGGCGGGGACTTCCCACCAAGACTGAATCTCTTCCACAGAAATACATCCTTGGGACATTTTCGGACTTGAAAAATCGCGTAACGTTTGTTTCTCACATTAGAAAGTAGTTTCTTTAGCGACGTATAATGTCTCTGTACCATTACAAATACGAGAAAAGTTGCTGCTGTCTTCCCGTTCGGACAGTTGCCATTGCGACCCGGGGAGCGCTATAATCTGTTTCAATCAGAGTCTCACCGGAGCTGAACAGATGGGAAGGGCGATACCAACGCACAGCGAAGAGGGGGGGGGGGGGAGCGATTCCTTAGCTCTATGTTAAACTGTATGTAAACATACGTAACCTTTTAAGGGTTGAGTTTTTTGATATTTTACGACATTAACTTGTAATTGTTAAACAGATTTGCAATGGGATTTGTCTGTCCGTTATAGTAACACAAGTCTACAGTCAGCAGTACCCTATTGTTTTGACAGTACGGCAGCCGTTTAAAGGGAATGCTTGTGAATGGTGAATGGATAAAAAAAAATAATAATAACATAAACCAGGGATGAGCCAGGTAACTTGTTTTAAGTTACACATCAGTGTGCTTTTCGTGTGTGCTGAGATGAGGGTTTTAGTTCTCATTATTTGGCCTATCTTGCAATATTTTAGTTCATTTCCTGTTTCCTCTTGTCAACGTTATCATTTTTTTTAACCAGCCTTTTGTTTTGCTTACAACAACACAAACAACCAGTTTCTTAACTAACAATCTAAAATCCTCAAGGCTCGTCCAGCTGATCATTGTCAGTACAGTAAATTGCCAGCTACATTTAGATTTTGTACACAACGTCGTAATGAAAGCAATATGCTACACAGGGGCTCCCCCCCTCGCAATATGTGAAAAGTGCATGATGTTTTCAGAGTTGCCCATGCACACATATCTCTGAGTATATCCAATTGTATTGCTTATGTGTTTTTTTTTAAAGATATCAGACCTTACACAAGTTTTCTTGCTTAGGTGTTTGCCATGGATATAACAAAAAATGCAAATACCAGTATAAAAATAAGGCAAACAGCCATCTAAAATAAAATAATTTTCTTCATAAAACACTTTCCTTAATAGCTGTATCAAATGTGTAAAGTTAAAAGTATAATGTATCCTTTGAAATGACCACCTAAATACATATAAAAGGTCAACAAACATTCTTATGCAAATACCAAGACTTAAAGTCCAAAACTCTTTCCTGGCCCCCTAGAAGCTCCAGCTTTATTACACCAAACGACATTTGTTAAATTGTACCATATTGGGCAAATAAAATGTAATGTTGGCCCTGAGGGAGGCTCTAGAGAAAAGGCTATGAGCTGCTTTAGATCATAAGGTTTTATCTTCTAGGAAGCATGAGTGTGATCAGCAGATGTAATGGCATTAAATATAATTATTAGAATTATGTTTTGTCTTGTGCGCAAGTTAACATTTTGGCCTAAAGGTGGCGTAAGAGGAAAGCTCATGATTTCTCCAAAATGGACAATGTTCATGGTCTTGGGAGCCTAATATATACAGACTTTTTTTTTTGTATACTATACTTATATATTATTATATAGGCTATGCTGTATACATTATACAATATGTGCAGATTAACTTCAGTGGCAATAATTTGTCACAAACACACACAAAGCACTCAGATTTACTTGTCAGCCAGTCCACTAATCCAGACCCATGACTAGTTCATAGAGAAGCATTATAAATGCTTGTTGCCGTAGCAGTGTTTGCTGTCAACAACTGGCAACAGTTCAACCTGGACCCAAGCAGTTTCCATTGTAACAAAATAAACCCAAAAAACATGGTTGCGTTTTAAATGGTGGGTTTGAATTACGACACAGACTAAGTGTGTTGAGTTTAAAGCTTTAGAAGGGCAACATAAAAAAAATAAAAAATGAATAAACAGCAGCTTTCATGTTTCTCGACAATTATGATCACATCTACACCCTGGTATTACAGGTGGGTGACAAATTCATATGATCTTGGCATAAATTCTACAAGTCTCTGAATGACATTCTGAGATATTTTGCTGTAGAAATGAAGTCTTGGACAGACCAACTGACCAGCCACCATCACCAACCTCAGGCCCTGTTGCTAATAGTGCTAAAAAAGTGGGCAAATGGCTACAACTGAAATACATCCCATCAGCGGTGGAAGAAGTATTCAGATCCTTTACTTAAGTAAAAGTACTAATACCACACTATAGAAATACTCTATTACAAGTAAAAGTATGTAAGTATCATCAGGAAAATATACTTAAAGTATTACAAGTAAAAGCACTCAATATGTGAGGATTTTTCTGGAAACTGGAAATGATCCAAACAGTTCTGTTTGGCTAATCATTTCAACTCTACTTGTAGGCCGTTATATTGTTGTGAAGTTAAATTTATAATAAAACATCGTATTTTATAAGCTACATGTGTTTTGTGTGCAAAAAAAATCTTAATGTGTAAAGTAACTAGTAACTAAAGCTGTAACAGATGAATGTAGTGGAGTAAAGTACAATATTTCTCTCAAAAATGTAGCGAAGCAGAAGTAGAAAGTGGCATGAAAAGTAAAGAGTCAAGTAAAGTACAAGTACCTCAAATTTGTACTTAAGTACAGTACTTGAGTAAATGTACTTAGTTCCACCACTGCATTCCATGTGCAATAGAGGGCTGAGACTACCCAAATTTCCACTCAAACTGAAGACTACTCCGCATGACTTAATTAATTCTTTAGTCCCTCCAGTCTGGTTGAATGTATGTTAATCAGTGCAATACATATTTAGTTGTAGTCTTTGGTTGGATTGCAAATCTGGGCACTCTCCAGTCGTCTATTTTGTGTTACAAGGTGACAGTAGTTGCCGGCAGGGCAGGGCAGGGCAGTGGTGGTGGCCAGCCATCACAGTGCTGTCAGTGCAGTGACACAACACAATCTTTGGGTCCCTTGGGAACATCAGTCCCATGTAAGGTTGTGATGTTGCTAGGTACAGAGTGACCCTAACCCTAAGTTAGTTAGTAACCCTAACTCTCCTCACGGTGCTCAGCTAGAAAAAACGATGAATCAGCAATATGTTCAAAAGAAAGGTCAAACAGAGGGAAATAAACGTTTATTGGTGTTTTTTTGCCCCCAACGGCTCCTTCCAGGCAGCACTGCCTTGAAGGCAAACAACACCATTGAGCGAAATAAACAGTGACAGAATGCATGGGCAGGTGAAAGGAGTTAATAGGAAAGCATAATTATTAACTTGCAGCCTCGGGCAGCTCCAGTGACCTGGTTAGCCTCATCCTCTGCCTATTGTCCTCTAGATCTTTAGCTGAAAAGTCAGATAGTTGTGCAAAATAAGACAACCAGTGGTGCGTCACCATGCATTAATGTACTCAATACGCTGATAATGACACTTTTAGAAACTTGTTTATATGTCACAGAGACTATATGCATATCATGGACACCATGCATGAAAGTGTTAATCGGAAAAGTATGAGTATCTGGCCCAAAAAATATCATCTTTAATGAAAGATTTTTGAGTGAATGAGTGAAATGATCACTAATAGTATGCTATTTGTTTTTCCATCACCAGGAATCAATACACCAATCAATGCTCATGTACAAATAGTTTAGGGGCAATGAGCGGTTGCTGTGGCAGTCACATGATCTTTTTGTCGCTGTCTACATTACTTTCTTGTCCTTTAATTTCTGCATTTTACATATTTCCCAATATAAATAAATAAAATGGCCCAAACAGTGATAATTGGTATATTACTGTTACCTTGCTAATAATTATTAGCCTGTGAACAGAACATTTGTGGAATTAAAATTGACTAGAGGTATTATGTAATACAGGGACTGTTGAATAGAGAGTTCATTACTGATGGGCAGCCTTTTTTATTGCTGTTCATGTTGTATGTATATATATATATATATATATATATATATATGTTCTTAGAAACAATACACACAGAGTTTTAACTGTGGGTCTCTGTGCGTGCATGCGTTTATGTCGAGTTGTGTTAGTGCAGAGCTGTGTTGCTGGCGCTGTGTCACACAGGGAGTCACCACGAGAAGGAGGGACTTAGGCAGCAGGACAATGCTGGTGTTTGTGCAACGGCCCCTGAGTGGCGGCTGGGTCTCTCAGATCGCTCGCGCTTGACTACCATTGCTGCACGCATTGTTGAAGTGAAAGGAAAGTGGACAGCTTGATCCTGTCTGTGGGAGCACCAACAGAGGTAAGACCCCACATTCCCCACAGCTATATCTCTGTGATGGAAGAAAATGAAGTTTTTGAAAGCTGTCTCGTGGGGGCTTGTGCTGTGTGAACTGTATGAGCGGGGTGTTCCAGTGCAGTTTCTGGGGGAAGCAGAAATCTGGGAGCTGGAGGTTGGCTTGCGGTCTGTGTTTTGGCAGGGTCACTACTGTGTGTGAATGGAGCTGAGCTGAAAGAAAGTTTCACAGAAAGAGGCTCAGTGAAAGGCATGTGTAGAATGTGACTAGGATCAAGCAATGGAAAAGACGTGTAGAGGGGAGGTAAAAAGAAAATATATATATAAAAAAAAAAGTACAGGTGATGGAAAATTATATAAAAGAAGATGATCAAAGCAAACATTGTTCCCGTTACTCTTAGAGGAGAGGACAGGCCAGGATAGAGTGAAGGTTTACAGTGGTAAAAATAGAGGCGGAATGGAGGTGGAGAGATTAAGAGAGAGATTAATTAGGAAGTCAGCAGGGGAAAAGGCAGAAAAAGAATGCTAAAAAAGAGAAAACATAGTAAAGGAAAGCAAGAGCTGTGAACCCAAGATAAGGTTTCAACAGCATTCGTATTATATGTGCTCCACACTGCTTAGGGCTAGACTGCAAACCATTGTACTTCCAGAACAAATAAAAGGAAAAAACCCTGTCAAACTAATTTTACAACTTCCATTCAAATCTCCTTTTCAGTCCTTTGTTAAATGCTGGCTTCCAAATGCGGTAAAAGAATACCGGTAAGCCCCTCGTTTTCAGTTCTGCCCTCCTTGCTAGATCAAATACTCTTATCCCTTTTAGCTGACAGATTAGAGAGACGCAAGATGTTCTGTCTCACTGTGGTAGTCCTGGGATATGCTGCTATTCACATTTATGAATGACTATATCTGGATCAAATAGACTCTTTAGTTGATGTAAGGTGTGTCAATCCTCCTTCACAAAGATACACTCCTATCGCCATCACAAATGTCTATTCAACAGGGCTTCATTGAGGATAGACATGCTCTTTCATCTAATTCACTCACGTATTAACTGCATGTGTTTTGTGTTTCCAGGCAGTGGGAGAGAGAGTGGGTTTTGGTGTAAGGCACGTCAAAGCAGAAAGGCTGGCCGTACCAGGTAGGAGAAGAAGGCAGTTCATTGCTGCCACATTAAAAGAAGCAGTGAATTACATTTGTGGCGTGGGTGGGCAGGTGAGGGCTGAGCTGTGGTGACAACTTTGGGCTGCGTGCCAAAATCTGAGAGGGAAGAGGAAGAGGAAAAGGAAGACCAAGAGGAGGGGTAGGTGGAGGAGGAGGAGGAGAAGAACAAGAAGAGGAGCAGAGGGCCTGGAGCCCAAACCCAAGCAGGATGGCCGAGAAGAAAGTTAGGTAAGCATCTCTACCATGTTCGTTTGGCTAAATAAAGAGAGATCAAAATGTATTCACTAAGTGGTGTGTGTGTGTGTGTGTGTGTGTGTGTGTGTGTGTGTGTGTGTGTGTGTGTGTGTGTGTGTGTGTGTCTGCTTTATTTGTATCTTTGTCCATGAATTATTTTGGCATTTGCATGGCTTGTGTTGGTGACTTGTTCTGTACTTACATGTGTGTGTGTGCGTGTGTCTATGTTGATCCTTCAGCAGTCTCCCTGCTAAGCTGATTAATGGGGGCGTGGCAGGCCTGGTCGGTGTGACATGTGTATTTCCTATTGACCTGGCCAAGACCCGCCTACAGAACCAGCAGGGCATCCAAGTCTACAAAGGAATGTGAGTACAGCTCCCCTGTCCCGAGTTAACCCGATACTGTCATTGAGCTGCCACATCCATACAAAGACAAGGGCTTTCACAATTTTTTCCCTGAACAGTACTTTTAAAAATATCATTGAGAAAAAGGCTCTAAATTTCTATTTATTAGTTAGGGAACGGCTACAGACAAATGTAAAAGTCTCTGAACTGTAAAAGCATTTCAAAATATCTGGTGATGAACGGAGGAATGGTGGTTAAATGGGCTCTCTTGTTAACAGTACTCTCTATTTTGAGCTACAAACAAGTCAGAATAGATGATGCTGACTCACATACTTTTCCACTGAATCTTAGAGGGTGGAGCAGCACTGCTAAACACACTCTTTCCATATTTGGCCCAGTGTTTTTGTGAGATTCTACAAAACTCCCTCATGGGGTCATATTCGGGAAATGGCTGTATACAGTGTGTGTTTTGATGGACCGCCGTGGTAACAACCAAAAACCAGACAAACGTTTAAGAATGAATGCACTCAAACTATTTCACATAGTTTGAAATAGTTCTAACCCTAACCCTATTTCACATTACTAGTTTGTGAGGAAGTTTTAAGAAACGCAGAGAAAAAGATTCTGTGTCCTTAAAAGACCGATCCTGAATTTTTAACTGCGCACATCTGGTGGGCATCAATGCTGTTGGCTGATTGGGCGTGGCCATCCGGGGTTAACCAGCACATTTCTCTGGTTTCCCACTGTGACTCAGAGAAGGAAAATAGCTTGTATAACTTTCCTTCAAGGCCCAATCACGAGGTTGAAGTTCTTTCTGCTCTTTGCAAAGATAAGAAATGTTCAACAGAACAGCTTATTGACACCACTGGTCTCTGTCCAGTTCGTTGTTGTGACAGAATACAGGGTCATGGAGTTTTTGGGTAAAGGCCAGGCTGGATGATGCTTTAATAATATTAAATGCATGTCTGTCATTAGAGCTAATGGTGAAGCATATGCACATTGGTGTGGTGTATTCTAGGACCAAATGAAAAACAGACAAATTGTCTTCTTTTTTTTTCTTCTTTTTTTTTTTACTTTAAAGGCTGGACTGCCTGGCAAAGACAGTACGCTCAGAGGGCTATTTTGGATGCTACAGAGGTATTCTTTGCATTTCTAATCCCTGTGACAAACAACACTACAACTGTGCTTTACTATGAGCTTAACCTGGCCGCCTACGCTGTTGTTTTCTACAGTTCTATTTGTGTGCCTCAGTGGAAACTGTCTATCACAAAGGGTTTGTCTTTTCCAGGTGCAGCGGTGAACCTCACTCTTGTTACACCAGAAAAAGCCATCAAGCTAGCTGCCAATGACGTCTTCAGACAGAAGCTCTCTAAGGATGGGTACATTGATTTTTGCCCTTCGATTATACATCACATAATGAAGCTGCATACAAAGAATCTCAAGCTACAGTATACGGTAGCTCTAGCTGAAACGTGGCCTACCTTTAAATTCATTGCATTACAGTAGATACTATTTTCTTTTAAGAAGTAAACATTTATTATAGTCTTACAAGTACCTTAAAGTGCTGATATTATGCTTTTTGTCTTTCTCCCTTTCCTTTATTGTGTTCTATATCTTTTTGTGCACGTTATAGGTTTACAAAGTGAAAAAGCCCAAAGTCCCCCCCAAAGGGTCTTACCATCTCCAACAGAAAACCCTGTTCACAAACTGCTCCAAACAGCTCTATTGTAGTCCAGCCTTTACTTCAGAGACAAACGTGGTCACTCTGCTTCTGACTGGCTAGTAGTCCTTACCTAGCTACTGCGCATGTGCGACTCCCAACAAAGATGGAACAGAAGTGAGATGTCTCACTCTGTAGCTAAAGCAGAGAGCTCAAAACACAGGGTGAAAAGAGGAGCTGCAGCAATGTGCAGTACAACAAAAATATGGTGTTTTTTGAAAATTAAACCATGTAAACCTATTTTGATATAACATCTAAATACAAAATGAGCATAATATGAGCACTTTAATATATGTGAATCAAATGCTCATATTATGCTCATTTACAGGTTCATAATTGTATTTAAAGATTGTACCAGAATAGGTTTATGTGGTTTAATTTTCAATAAACATCATATTTTTGTTGTACTGCACATTGCTGCAGCTCCCCTTTTCACCCTGTGTGTTGAGCTCTCTGTTTTAGCTACGGAGTGAGGCATCACTCTTCTGTTCCATCTTTGTTGGGAGTCGCACATGCACAGTAGCTAGGTAAGGACTACTAGCCAGTCAGAAACAGAGTATGAGGGCATGTCCTGACAGTACCTAGGTAAGGACTACTAGCCAGTCAGAAGCAGAGTATGAGGGCGTGCCCTGACAGTACCTAGGTAAGGACTACTAGCCAGTCAGAAGCAGAGTATGAGGGCGTGCCCTGACAGTACCTAGGTAAGGACTACTAGCCAGTCAGAAGCAGAGTATGAGGACGTGCCACGCTAGCAGCTAGGTGAGCATTATAACGTGTGTTACAAAGTGACCACGTTGGTCTCTGAAGTAAAGGCTGGACTACAATAGAGCTGTTTGGAGCAGTTTGTGAATAGTGTTTTCTGTTGGAGATGGTAAGTCCCTTTGGGGGGGGACTTTGGGCTTTTTCACTTTGTAAACCTATAACATGCACAAAAAAGATATAGAACACAATAACGTTAAGGGAAAAAGCCAAAAAGCATAATATGAGCACTTTCAAAAAATCTCAAGCTTGTGTATTTGCCCTCATAAATTAATACATGGACTCATGGCCTGTTATTACAGAAGCATATTCTTGTTATTCTTGTACATGAGTATAACCAAGCCTTTAATGTGTTTTTAGGCATTTGCCCCTGTGGGGGGAGGTGCTGGCAGGGTGTGGGGCTGGGACCTGTCAGGTGGTAGTCACCACTCCCATGGAGATGCTTAAGATCCAGCTGCAGGATGCAGGAAGGCTCGGTGAGTTGGTCATTAAGTTGGATTTAATGGTTATTTTTCTCAGAGCTTTTTCTTTGTAAAAATACCAAGATGCAGTGTGTCAAAATGTATGTCAGTGTAAAATGATGCAATGCACTGGCATCTTGGGAAATCCTTTTCAGGAAGTAAATCAACTCTGAAAATTGCACCTTCGGTCTTATTTATGCCAACATTGAGTTGGTGTAGGAGCAGTGTGTAGGAATAAGTGCCATCCAGTTGTGAGGTTGCAGATTGCAACCAAATGAATACCCCTCACTCAACCCTCCCTCTCCAAGCGTGTAGAACGTAAAGCAGCGGAAAGCCCTCTCTAGAGCCAGTGTTTGGTTTGTCCGTTCTGGGCTACTGGAGAAACCTAGTGGTGCAACATGGTGGTCTCCGTTGAAGAGGACCCGCTCCCTATGTAAATACGAAGGGCTGATTTTAACCTGATGAAAAACCAATTCTTAGATTCAGGTGAAAATACACTAATAAAACAATAGTTATAAGTATTATATTCCAATTCTACCAATAGATCCCACTTAATCCTACACACTGTTCCTTTAAAGTGCTCATATGATGCTCATTTCCAGGATCATAATTGTATTTAGAGGTTGTACCAGAAAAGGTTTACATGGTTTAATAAAAAAAAACACACCATATTTTTGTTGAACTGCACATTGCTGCAGCTCCTCATTTCACCCTGTGTGTTGAGCTCTCTGTTTTAGCTACGGAGTGAGACATCTCACTTCTGTTCCATCTCTGTTGGGAGTCACACATGCTCAGTAGCTAGGTAAGGACTACTAGCCAGTCAGAAGCAGAGTATGAGGGCGTGCCCTGAGAGTACCTAGGTAAGGACTACTAGCCAGTCAGAAGCAGAGTATTAGGGCGTGCCCTGACAGTACCTAGGTAAGGACTAATAGCCAGTCAGAAGCAGAGTATTAGGGCGTGCCCTGACAGTACCTAGATAAGGACTACTAGCCAGTCAGAAGCAGAGTATGAGGGTGTGCCACGCTAGCAGCTAGGTGAGCATTATAACGTGTGTTACAAAGTGACCACGTTGGTCTCTGAAGTAAAGGCTGGACTACAATAGAGCTGTTTGGAGCAGTTTGTGAACATTGTTTTCAGTTGGAGATGGTAAGTCCCTTTGGGGGGGGACTTTGGGCTTTTTCACTTTGTAAACCTATAACGTGCACAAAAAGATATATAATAAAGGCACTTTAAGACATTCAGGTACCATGCCTCTCAATAAATTAGACCCAATGTTAGCATTCACACATTGTTTATAAATGTGACATATGAAAGCATCTTTTGGCAAACTTCCCATTGACTTTTCTGTCAAAAAAAATAAATAAATGGGAAAACCAAGGTTGGTAGGTAGCCCATATTTTGTTCAGTAACAGTGATGGCTGCAGGATTACATTTACCTGTCTGTGTTTTCTAACCTGGGACAATGTGTGTTTGACAATCAGCCGCCCAGAGGTCTGTTCCAACTCCAGCTCAGGCTGCCGCCCCTGGTCCAGCTCCATCATTGGTGGCCCCCCCACCAGCGCGACCGAACCCTCCACCTCGGACCTCGGCCACCAGCATCACTGTGGATCTGCTGAAGACTCGAGGGCTGGCAGGCCTCTACAGGGGGGCAGGAGCCACCTTAATGAGGTCATACACACAAAGACATGAACAGAAACACACTCCCTCACTCTCACACATACTTACAATACATGATTTGTTTTACTTGTCTGTTTTTACTTTTAATGTACGTATTTATAAACAATTTTACAACTAAATTAAAAAGCCAGACTGAGACAGAGGCCAACCATAGTGACATACTGTTAACGTAAATACTTTGTACATAGCAGCAGCAGAAAAGTCAGCCATGATCCAGAATTTGGAACTATTCCAGACAGCTTGTTTCTCGTGTCCATTATAATTCATTGTCTCTTGACCTCACTGGTGTCACACTCAGTCCATGACATTACAGTCCCTCCAGAAAAACGTGATTATGCGATCGCATAATTCAATGCATAATCAGCCAAAGTCTGCATATTTGTGGAGGCCGCATTTTTTCAAATACGCCACACTTTCGGCGCATAAATTGCCGATTTCCGCGCAAAATATGCGGGGTGCATGATTTCATAATCCCCGCATTTTCGTTGCAAAAAAGTCATATATTCACACAAGAGCAGCCATTTTCCCCTGTTGCCATGGTAACCTTATCAAGTGACGTAATTACGTGATGTGAACATCACCGAAAAGCAGGGTGTTGGGGGAATCACTTTTTTTTCTCTTTTTCATCAAACCGCAGTTTTTGCAAGTTCCCGCAATTTCATCGCATAAAACTGCACAAATATCCCACATATTCCATCGCATTTTTTAAGAAAACGTGCCGCATAATCATGGATTTTTGCACGCAACAGTCACCAAAAAGCTCCGCATTTTTCTGGAAGGACTGACACTACGCTTTTTATACTTTGCTCTCATGTTGGAAACCTTTAAAAAAAAAAAAGATCACTTACATGAGCCTGCACAGTGGAGCACGTGCCTCTTCGGAACAGGTAGCTCTGCTTGGTTCCCAGTATTTTTTTCACAACTTTAAAACTATAAACGCGGTTCAATCGGTGCGGTTCAATCGGATGCGGCTCTTCTGCGATTCGGCGTGTCCCCTTTTTTTGATCTAGCCGTCACACATCCAGGTAGTGATGTGGACCGGGCAGCGGGAAGGACGGAGATTCCTTGATTTATAGTTAGATGTCCCTGATGGCCCCTCATACTGTCTCTCCGGTCATTCAACTCTGTCCTCGCTGAGTTGATTTCTCGTTGCATAACTCACACAGTGGTTGTTGTATTTCCTGACACCTCTACCAATCAACACCGATCAATAGATTCCTGCAGCTATGTCTGGCTGCTGTACTACAGTTGAATAGGGCCATGTCTGTTTCTCTCTTCACGTTCCTGGGACTTTACCCTCTCCCACTTTAGTTTTTAGTCCGTCCCATTTCTTTCTTAATGCCCTAACAGCTTTTCTTTAATATTTAATCCTTTAATCTAACATTTTTTTTTTTTTTTTTTTTTTTTTTTTTTTAATCATGATTTTCAGGGATGTCCCCTTCTCAATGATCTACTTCCCGCTGTTTGCCAACCTAAATGCGCTGGGCCAGGAAAAAGTGGGCGATGTGCAGGCCCGGTCGCCATTCTGGCAGTCCTTTCTGGCAGGCTGCGGCGCAGGCTCAGTGGCAGCCGTGGCTGTAACACCACTGGATGGTGAGTGGAAGAAAGTAAAAGAGATGGTAGGGCAGGATAGTTAGTTAGATAGTGGCTGCGTCCAAAATCACTCCCTTGTTCACTCATTCTCAACCATCTCTCCCTGTCTATTAAATGCAATGCATTGCATCATGGGATTATTAGCAGAAAAGAGTATGCATGCCATGGACGCCGGTTTTTTTGTTTTATTTTAGAATCAATTCACTAAGTTTTCGACTTCTCTACTTGTGTTAATATTACACAACATGTTTAACATTAACCATTATCCTGTGGCTACTGTTTACTTTCATTGACACACCGACAACAATCTTTAAGCGGATGTAATGACAGTGCACCTATGTGTTTTAAATGCCTGTACAGTCATAAAGACTCGTCTACAGACCTTGCAAAAAGGTGAAGGGGAAGACACATACAGAGGAATTGTTGACTGCACACGGTAAGATTTTAGTTTATATAAAAACATTTGTTACCTTAAAGGGACACAGCGACTTATTGGGACTTTGTCTTATTCACCGTATCCCCCAGAGTTAGATAAGTCCATACATACCCTTCTCATCTCCGTGCGTGTCCTAACTCTGTCTGACGCCCCCAACCCCTAGCCTAGCTTAGCACAGATCCTGGAGGTAACCAGCTCCATCTAGCCTACTGCTCTGAATAATAATAATAATAATAATAATAAGTTCCCAGTTTGTATACGGTTAGAAGATGGCTGTGTCTCATGTGACCTTGTTATTTGTAAACGCTGTGACTATACAAATCACAACATGTAAATAGGAAAATGTTAGCGATATTTTGTTACTTATTGGGAGCAGTAGGCTAGATGGAGCCGGTTACCTCCAGGATCTGTGCTAAGCTAGGCTAGCGGTGGGGGCGTCAGACAGAGAAGGGTGTGTATGGACTTATCTAACTCTGGGGGATACGGTGAATAAGCTAAAGTCCCAATAAGTCGGCATGTTCCTTTAATATTTACAAGGGTAAAAAGCCTTGTAACATGTCCTTTAATCCCCCCACCCCCTTGTTTTGTCTGTGTACTTTTGCAGGCGTATCATGATGCGGGAGGGCCCATCAGCATTCCTGAAGGGTGCAACATGTCGTGCTCTGGTTATTGCTCCTCTTTTTGGCATTGCGCAGGGTGTCTACTTTCTCGGGGTAGGGGAGACGGTGCTAGGTTTGCTGGGATAGCAGTGCTTGGCATTGGTGGCGATGGTTGTGTTGTCTCTGCTACTTTAATCTGCAGCAAATGAATGACACAGCTGAGCAAAAGGTGAATACGGTACAGAGAGAGGGCCACAGTCTGCTAACCAAAGGAAGAGGAATGGTCTGAGATATGAAGAGGCTCTATTTACTAATATGTGGACCAATGGGTTCACACTAATCATGTTTCTCTAGGATTTTGCATGCTGTCAACAGGTTCCGTAGGTTAAACAGGGCCCTGTGTATGTGTGTGACTAATCTGAGGGTTGGTCCTACGTGCTTGCTGCAATATGTCTGGGGCTGTTCCTTTCTCCTGAGAGAGATGATTCTGTCCGCTTGTTAAGAGAGAGCTGGTGCATGTTGTTCGAGGATGCTAACTAAAATGCCAATCTGACCATTTGTATGGTCACAACGAAGAGCTGCGCATCATCCTATGTAAGTGGCAAATTCCCCTTTATCAAAAAGCTAAGACTGCACAAAGTTTGATGTCAGAGTATGGACTGGCTCTTTGGGTTGACTTTAAATGCCAATCATTTAGTTCAATGTTTGATGGGTTTCTCTGGAACGGGAGCTTAATCCCTTTTTGCCTATCCTCCCACTCCATCCGTGAGGTCTGAGTTGTAATCTTGAGATTCCTTCAGAGGACTGGGAGGTGCCGGCTGCCAGAAACTCTAAGGTCATTTGTTAATCTGATGGTAATGCTTTAATCCCAGCATTAGCGTACAATATACCCTAACACACAGCTCACTTCCTGCCTAGAGGCCACAGGTTAGACTGCTGGGCCCCTGCCTGATAGCCTTGACTTCCTCTTCCTCACACAGCTCCAAAGGGTTTAAATAAAACCTACGAGAAGCCTGGAGCTGAGTTCACTGCTTAGTTACACACAAAAACACATTCCTCCAAATGATGTGCGCACAATAACTAAAACAAATATGCAAAGCCTTATCGTTGCTGATAGTTTCTGAAGCATCAAAACTGGAAGTCTTAAATTAATTCATTGGAATTGGTGGTGTTGAAACATTGATTTGGTAATTGAGTCCAATTTAGCGTCAAAAATTATATTTGTGGCACTAAAGTTTTTTTTTTTCGTTTTTTTTTTACATTTTTAATGCAAGACATGTTTGTGTGGCTAGTGTACCTAGGCTTCTACATATTCCATTGTAGAGAGAACATAGCCTGAGTAAACGGTTTACAAGCTGTAAATAAAGATATCTCATACATGCTGACTTCTGTGTGTCACACCCATTTATTTCTTTGGTTTTCATATGTTAAGTGCTTTAGAACAATGGTGAACATGCTTTCGCTGTCCGCACGCACACACACACACAGTCAAACTGTTAACAAAAGTTTGGCAAAAGTAGGCTGTAGTCTACAAAAATGTAAACTGAGTATGTGAAGGGAAAGTGTGCATCTTTGGTGAGCTAAATATGTAACTTTGATTACATTAACCCTTGTGTTGTCCTCGGGTCAAATTTGACCCGTTCTCAAAACTTCTATAAGAGAAATATGGGTTTCTTTTTAACCAAATTACCCAAAACGTTAAGTATAATTGCAAGTAGTTGATCGCTACTTTCATTGAATTTTGGGCATTCAATTTTATATAATTTGAAAAATGAAATGGATTTAAAACCTGACTAAACTTTGAGATACATGTCTGTGATTATCCATCAACACAGGTTCCTCTAATATTAATCAAAATAATTCATAATTTCAAAATGAGGTATAATTTCCTATAAATGAAATGTATTGACCATGTATTCCAAAAATAAGTGTAAAACTAGTAGTAATAAGTTGGTGTTAGTGAAAAATACCATCAAAAATGTCAAAAAAAAGTGACAAAAACAAAAAAGTGCTTTAAAAAATGGATAAAAACATCAAATATATATTACAAAAAAAGTGTTAGTTTTGACCCAGAAGGACAACAAGTGCATAGTCAACCGGAAAACAACACAAGGGTTAATCAAGTAGTAAAAAGCCACCGATTTCCCAAATCAACTGAAGGAATACGTATTTGCAAAGCCATTGCAAATTTTGCCTTTAGACATCCCTGTAGAGGTAAAATAGAAGAAGGCACTTAAAAACATAAAACGTGCACAAGTTAAAGTAATACTAACTCCATTACTACAAAAAATACCTGAACACATCGGTAGTGTTCCATTGATGTGAACCAGGGTTTTCTTTGGTAGGTGATTGTGTAGACTCTTGCTCACTATGATGATGGTCTGTGGTCACCTCATACAGTATGTTTCACCCGTGTC
The DNA here is from genome assembly GCF_004354835.1 of Perca flavescens. Classification (NCBI taxonomy): domain Eukaryota; kingdom Metazoa; phylum Chordata; class Actinopteri; order Perciformes; family Percidae; genus Perca; species Perca flavescens. The sequence continues at coordinate 3,369,362 of NC_041338.1, read as the reverse complement.
CACACTGCTCTCTTCAGATCCAGTTAATCCGTGAATTTACGGTTGGGATTGGCACCAAACAAGTTCTCTCTGATTTCAGGCATCATCTGTCAGGTGGAAAGCCAGGACACAAATAAATACATACTGTACAAGAAACTAAAAGTAAAAACCTAGATACATTACTGAAGTAAATTAGTGGAGAAACATGAAAAATACAGATGCTTCAATATCTTATCTTTTTTTTTTAATGGACAAAGGGAGGTTAACTAATATATATATATATATATATATATATATATATATATATATATATATATATATATATATATATATATATATATATATATATATATATATATATATATATATATATATATATATACACACACACACACTACCGGGTCAAAAGTTTGGGGTCACTTAGAAATTTCCATTCCACTCCATTCCAGACACAATACCTGCTGAGATCAGTTGTATTGTTTTTTTTTTAACCAGGGCAGCAGTTTTCAGATTACATTATTTGCTTACATAATTGCAAAAGGGTTCTCGACTGTTGTAGAAAGAAGTGGCTGAAGAAACACTTGAAATTCATGCTTTTTGGTCTAAACGTCATACCCAAATTAAAAGTGGTACAGCTCCCATATACTTTGACACTCAGGGGTGTGCCTGATATCATTGGAAAGGTGATTGATGTGGGTTTGTTTGTGTATTTGAGAAGTGTTGTATTTTGTAGTTTTTGGCTTTTTTATTTGCACTTTTCAAATAGAAATAAAAAAAACACAGACATATTTGTAGAAAAGAATTCATATAAAATCCATTTTTGAGTCTTTTAGCTTCTGAATTTTTTTTTCTGTAGTAAGCTGAGACGTGGCTAATGCTGTGTTGTCTGTCACCTGTCAGATGTGTTTACAGCAGTGTATTTTAATAATTTTACAGATTTATAACTTGGACAGAAATAAAAATCTCCATTCTAGCCTCTGTAACTCTGTGTCAGTAAGGCCTAGAATCACCCTGACACAACTTGAGTGTTTCCTTTCCAATGATATCAGGCACACCCCTAAGTGTCAAAGTATATGGGAGCTGTACCACTTTTAATTTGGGTATGACGTTTAGACCAAAAAGCATGAATTTCAAGCATTTCTTCAGCCACTTCTGTCTACAACAGTAGAGAACCATTTTGCAATTATGTAAGCACATAATGTAATCTGAAAACTGCTGCCCTGATTAAAAAAAACAATGCAACTGATCTCTGCTGGTATTCTGTCCGGAATGGAAATTTCTAAGTGACCCCAAACTTTTGACCGGTAGTGTATATGTATATATATATATATATATATATATATATATATATATATATATATATAAATATAAAACTTTTGCTGAGTCAAACATGTTGTCTCTATATGGGACCTGCAAACTGTTGCCTATATTGTTATGTGACTGTTTGCATGCATGACCACTGAGGGGCATGTGTCCTGTTTATATTTCCATCAGGGGCGCAACTACTAGGGGTGTGCAAAAAAATAGATTCATATTCAAATCACGATTCAAGCTCTACCGATTCAAAATCGATTCATAGAACTCCAAAAATTGATTCATATTTTTTTTTATTGTATGTCGTAACTGCAATAACATTGGAAAAGTAGCTACATTTACATACTGTGAATCGGTTTTTTTTAACCGAGAATTGTTTTTGAATCGAAAATCGATTTTGATATTGAGTCGTGACATTTTCTGAATCGTGCACCCCTAGCAACTACCCAGTGTCAGAGCGGTATGCAGCGGTATTGCCCCCCCCCCAAAAAAAAAAAAATGTTGTTCACTTTTTGGTCACAAATTTTCAATGTTTTTGTCGATTTTTCAGCATTTTTTTTTCCAACATGATCATTTTTTTCCAAACACTATAAAAGTTAATAACACACCCAAATTCAATGAAAGTAGTGAACTGATCATTTATTTTACTTGAAAGAGTAATGGTTGTATGGAACCATCCATGTTATGTTTTTGGACAATTTTGTTGAAAGAAACCCAAATTTCTGATATAGAAAACGTTTTGATACCCAAATTAAAAGTGGTACAGCTCCCATATACTTTGACACTCAGGGGTGTGCCTGATATCATTGGAAAATGGGTCAGATTTGACCTGAGGACAACAGGAGGTTTAGGTACAGTTAATATGTGTGCTGCGTGATAGTCTTGCCTGAATTATCTAAATTATTCTCCCCTTTTGACTCTCCAACCTTCAGGCTCACTGGAAAGCCAAGTGGGCGGTGCTGCCCTCCACAGGCAAACAGCAGAAACTACATTTAGAGTGTTATAATGGTGTGTGTATGAAGACTTTTTAGATGCATCAGTTACTCTACCTGTTGTGCCATTAGTTCAAGCCTGTTCTCCAAAGTGTTGGAAACTTTGATCTTCCCGTTATCATTATATACTTCAACTCCTCCGCAGCTGTCAAAACAAAAAGCAGGCACACGAGAGAACCAAACTTAGCAGAAAAGTATGCCTTTCTTTGACCTTTTTCAATATGTGCACCATAAAAATCTGTCAATAAATTTAAAATCAAAAAGTAAGAGTGGACTTTAAAGTACATTAAATCATCTTACATCCCTGACGGAAGAAAGCGTTCCGGGTCGATTTTCACAACTATGTTCCTCTTCACCGCGTCTTTATAGATAGGGCTGATCTTATTAACTGCAGCCTGTCAACCAATAAAACAAGGACTTACAAAACACAACGCTACACAACTATCATACATGTGACAAAAAATATACAGAGGCTCTTGTAATGACGTTTTAGTCAGCTCAACCTCACCTGAACCATTTCTACATCCTGCTGTCGGCAGCGAATGGTAACTTTAGGTTCCAGCAGTTGATAGAATCCCTGAAAAGTAAAAAAAAAAAGCACAAACTCAGAAAACACGGAGAACTAACGTACCAATCAGCTGTTGATTAAACTGTACCCTCCCATGAGAGCAGTTGGAGGGCCCTATTTTAACGATCTAAGCGCACGGTCTGAAGCGCCTGGCGCAGGTGTGTTTAGGGCGTGTCCAAATCTACTTTTACTAGTTTGACGGTGAAAAAAAGGGTCTGTGCGCCGGGCGCATGGTTCCAAAGGGTTGTACTTAGTGTCTTCATTAATCAGAGGTGTGTTTGGGCGTAACATGCAATAAACCAATCAGAGATCATCTCCCATTCCTTTAAAAGCCAGGCACGTTTGGACCTTGGAGCATTGCTATTATGATGGAGGATTTACACCGTAATATTTTTATTTGTAATCTTTTGCATGTGTGTGTGCTGCTGTGCGTCCCTGTGTGTGTGTGTGTGTAACAAGCATAGTGTGTGTGCGCTGTGCACGAGCCTAGGAGCATTTTACTAATTTGTTGTTAAAATAACAATGAAATGCTGCGTTATTGACTTTAGACCAGGTTTTTGTTGGTCGATGGCTCGATCACTTCCCGCTGCCTCAAGATAGCAATACGCCCAGAATGCACCTGAACACACCTCCCTGTAAGACCAGCACGCCCATGGGCGCACAGATGGGCGCAAGTGCATTTGCTATTTAAACAACGTGGGTGCTGGACGGGAAATTGACAACTGCGTCGGTCTTAAACTAGCAAAGACACTGGCGTCGGGCTTTGCGCTGCGCTGCGCTGCGCTGCGCCGGGTGCAGGACAGGGCTCGGAGAGTTTACCTGAAGCACCAGGCCCTCCAGCAGGGTAGAGTAACTAGCAGGGTCCTTGGCAATCTCTGCAAGTCTTTGACGAGCCTCATTCAACAAATCCTGAGACAAGAACACAGTGACAAAACAAAACTTTTTACTGATTCATGATGATTTAGATGACTTTAAAGTAGGAATCGACCGATACTGGTTTTTCAAGGCCAATAGCGATTATTAGTGGTTAATAAAACCAATAACCAATAGTTGGAACCGATGTGCATTTACAGTGAAAATGGAAATCTTTAAGTCAAAATTAAGATTTTGGAATGTTACAAACTCCAACAAAAAACTTTGGTTGGATGCTTTAAGCAATTATTTAATACATTATTTAATAAATAAGAAACTACACAGTAAAAGATAGTCAGATAGTGTTGTGGGCGGGACATTAAGTCAGACTCAGTGGTGAGTGAAAGCGAAGCAGAGGGACAGACAGAGCTGGAGCCGAGCCAAAATAGAACACCTTTTAATTTATTAACTTTATCGGTTATCAGGGAAATAAAACGGCCAAAAAAGTACTTAAATGTGTTTCTCATAAAAACTCTTCTTCAGATACTGTGGAATTAGACGCTGTTATACAGTATAATACAGTATGGTAAGTACTGTGTAAATGCTTGTGTTTGGTGACAAATAAATAAAATTTTTCAATGATCAATACCATAAATATATGTATTGGAATTTAATTCAGTGGATAATAGGACAAAACATAAGCACATATGCATGCATGCATGTAATCGTAGTTGTACATAAAATACATATACATTATATGCATCTATCCATATTTTTAAAATAATTTTTTAGGCATTTGAGGCCTTTATTTGATAGGATAGCTGAAGTCATGAAAGGGGAGAGAGAGGGGAAGAATAACATGGGCTGCTGCAGCAAGGACTAAACCTTTGTACATGGGCTGCACATGGCGAGCTACGTAAGCACCCAATCTATCAATAATTGAAAAGTTATGTCAGTCGTGTAGCATGAACTGAACATGTGTAAAATATGAGCGTTGATCTCAAACCGTGATCATGTCGTCGCGGGCCCTCAGCACCTTTAGCCTTGCTTGGTTCAGCAGGTTGGACATCTGGCTGTGGGCGTGGAAGGAGAAGTCAATTAATGAATTATCTGCAGACATGAACATGTAACGCAGCCGGCCTATAGAACAACTGTGATACCCAGTTCTCCCAACACATAGATTTTAAGTTGCTTTGCCACCACAGTTGGAATCGACGAGGAAGATATAGCGACGTTCATGCCCAGGAAGGCATGTACAGTAGTTGCAAAAATGTATTTACACTCAATTGTAATGAGGACGCATTGACTTTACCAAGGCAACCATAACTGAGGGGACAAGGAGACAGCAAAGAACAATTCAGAACAACAAGGTAACAGACAAAGTAGTCTATATCCACGACGTTTCACTTCCGGGATAGCTCCGGTCCCGCCGGATATTCCATTGGATGTCCGTTACCCTCCGCTTTCTTTGTTCTGGTGGATTTGTGAGGACTATGGTTAACTGCTCCTCAGATCTCTGCAGGGTAAATCCAGACAGCTAGCTAGACTATCTGTCCAATCAGAGTTTTCTGTTGCACGACTAAAACTACTTTTGAATGTACACACGTTCCACCAAAACAAGTTCCTTCCTGAGGCTATTTAGCAGAGGCACCGTGGCTATGCCGGCGCCCAAGACGATTGTGATTGGTTTAAAGAAATGCCAATAAACCAGAGCATGTTTTTCTCCCATCCCAGAATGCTCTGTGGACTAGCCAGACCTTCCTTTGCAGCGCTGTGGAGGAAGGTCTGGCAGTGAGAGACTACAGACAATGTGACTAAAATACTTGGTAAGAGTAAATAATGTTAATACAAAATAATCACTCAACAGGGATGGAACAATAATTTTATGACAATTATGAGAGACAATTATTTATATCCTTTCAATGATTTTTTTTAATTACATTTTTTACATTATGTAGTTTTTCCTTTGATTAGTATCAAAAACTTAATTACATCAACTTGTGATTCAAAGTCCAATCAGGTGATTACCATTTGCAGGCACTAGCCTATATATGCACTGCTCCATTGGTGATTTTAGACCCTGTTTAGGGGGGGCTCAAGCCCCACTAAATTTCATCTCAGCCCCCCTAAATATTATAAGGTAACGTGTCTGTTAGTGACAGAAAACAAACAATTACAGGTTCAAAGGGCTTGAAACAGGTTGAATGTCCTATGTAGCTGTCGCCGATGCTATGCAGCTGTAAAGGCCCTGACACACCAACACCATTATCGGCCATCAGACAGTCTGGCGAGGTCAGTGACTCGAGTCTGTTCGGTGTGTTCCGTGCCGTTGTTTGGGCCGATTTGACATGTTGAATCGGAAGGTGGGTAGTCGGACTCAATGGCCAATCTGATTGGTGGAGCGCTAACCTGGTAATGACGAGCGGGATGAGCCTGACTAATGCCTCTCAAAATCTGATGAAAATCTTTTAAACTGACTGTTTACCACTGACATTTTTCAGAAACACATTTCAGTGAACTATCTTCGTAAAATATGAGATTGTATTCCGAACGAAGCCGCCATTATGCCCGGTTGTAAAATCCGGGAGCATTCAGACCCATGTGACGCGTTCGTCCAATCAGCTGCCGGTTTTAATTTTTTGGGGGCGACAATACCATAGCCAGTATATAATGGACCAATAGACCCCGTTGCTCTGGACGGAGACCAGTGAAGGCTATTAGAAGCACTTTTCCGGTGATGGCCAGCTTTACTGAGCAGCCTCCAACTGAAAGAGACAGCGTAAATGTGACGTGAGCAACGTGTCTGAAAGTTGAAAGTCTTCTGGTAGCTGTGCCAAGAGAAATCTCAATCATTCCCAATCTTACAGAGACAGAGAGTGTAGGTATATGTAAGGAGTTAACATGGGCACAGGCTAATTATTGCTAACTAAAATGCTAGTTAACATTAGTAATTAAACTTAAACAGCTAATGTAAGTCAAACTGCCTGCGAGCTTCTCCTATACTATACGGTAATTCCTCTACTATGTGACACAATCGTTAGCCTATTTTTATAAAAACGTCTGCTACGGAGCCATAACATGAGATACAAGGTAATGGAGCCGTTTATACATTGTCGTGTTTCTTTAGAAATAAACAATGGACAAATAGAGTCTTTAAACGCTTCAGATGTAAAGTTATTTGCTGTCAAGTGGCGCCAAAATGAATGCTAGTCAGTGGAATGCTAACGGGAGGTGATGGCCAGGTAGCAACAAAATGGCGCTATAGGAGGTTTGAGTTCTGAAGCGAAGCTTACCCCCTTGGACAATACAGATTAGCGTTGCCTGCTGTTATGGAGACGTATTACGTCTCGCACACGCGCAGAACGTACACTCAAGTCAGTGTCGCTTCGTTGTGTTCCCAGGGATTAACACTTTTGCAAGGCACCATGTCACATTCTCATTAGGGGCTGAGCCCCCCCTAAAAGTCTGATCGCCCCTGCACTGCTCACAATTTAAGGGTGTGTGTAAAAAAGTACAAATGATTTCTTTTCTTTCATTCTTTCCTAAACTGTCAATAAATGACCATCAACTCACACTTTCTTGTGTTGTTCAATCTGCTTTTCCTTCTTCTCATAGTACCCCTTGATTTTCAACCTCTGGGTCTGCACCAGACGACCTTTCTCGATGTTGAACTCTTCCTCCGCCTGTAAACAGATGGGTATAACAGGGCCCATTACTGGTCACTGCTGCCAAAATCACAAGACTGACTGACAGACAGGCTTTAATTACCTTAGCATCAATTTCCTCGACTTTCTCACTGGCCTCTTGCTCAATGAAGCCCATCATGTGCTTGATCTGCCACAAGAGACAAAACACAAAATAGTTTGTTCAAATTCAGAAGTCTTCCAAAGTTTATGTCAACCTTCTAAATGTATGTACAATTCATAACAAACATATTCTTACTAAAACAGAGACGAGCTTTAGAACGATTTTAAATTATTTCGGTTAACGTTAACGTTATGTTACGCTTAAAAGACTAACCTATAGCTATATTAACTTGTAGCCATTATGTTATAGCACACAATTCTGTCATATGTCCAAGACCCAAACTAAATAAATGGTCAGATTAGTAAGAACCTTACATGCAACTGTAACGTAAGTTTAGATTTTAGCCCGTTAGCTAGCGTTGACGTATGTTATGTTTAACGTTAACGTTAGCTAACGTTAACGTTACCTAAAGTTATAACGTTAGTCACTGGCATAACGTTAAATGTAATAGCTAACTAGTTCAGTTGTTCAGTCAAAAAAGTTACCTGTTTTTGTACGTCAGCATCGGTAAGCGCCATATCTGTTCTCAAATGTTTTGTTTATTAAAAAAAAAAAAAAAGTCTTCCAGACCACTTACGCAGTCCACTTCACTTTCAGCTAGCTAGTTGGTAGGGGGAGAGTCCTTTTACCAAAGATCCTCTAGCTGTGTGTGGGCTTTTACTCTTCTTCTTGTTGCATTCACGTCGAGCTAGCGACACAGTTGCCACACAAAACATCCGGTCATAACTATATAATAAAATTTCATTTTATAAAAAATATTATATGTTATATAAGTATTTTATTTCTTCAAAAAATACAATTTTATTCATATGGGTGCATACCCCTCCCTATTTTTATAGCATAAAAAACAGTCTATGATAAAACAATAAATAAAATATATAAATGAAAATAATAATAACATGCACCACACCCTTCAAAATGTTTTTAAGTCTTTGCCTCTAAGCCTTTATTTAGCTAGCTAGCCAACTGTAGGAACATTGACATATTTGTTTGCTTATATTGGCTTATGTAACGGTACTCGTTCCGTTCTTCTGACATCAATCCTTCACGTGCGATTGCTAGGATCCACATCCGATCCACTGGAAAGCTTAGCTAGCTAGCTAATTAACGTTCAACCCAACGAAATATCACACTCTGACTTTAAAGTTAGCGTTAACGCTGTCAGTCACTTCAAATAGTTGGAACACCGTCCTCTTACGGAGTGTTATTTTGAAAGTTGTATTTGTTATTTTGAAAGTTATGACAGGAAATGTGGTGCTGTATTCTAGCTTGCTTGCTTGTGTAGCTTCCAAAGCACATTGTGCTAGTACTGTGCTACTGCTGCCTCCTGCCAGTAGTGGACTGCCTCTTCAGCTGCTGGGGACTGTGTCGCACATTTCCCATATATCTGTCGTTTGTCAGCACTTGGTTGCCTTTGGACAAGGACGGTAAGGAATCGACTCCAATTTGGCTTAATTTAAGTTAAAATTAAGTTTTGAGTCTCCGCAATAGCACCCCAAAACGCGTGACGCTAACGTTACGCTAGCTAAGCTTGCATGTGTGCGAAGGTGTTCATGCAAAAACGAGTAAAAACGGACTTTTCCAGTGTAGCAAACAATTATGTAAGGTTCATTTGTTGGGTAACTCCCTTATCTAACGAACTATAGCTAGCTATATGTGTGGTTAATTAAGTATAAGCGTATACCGTTATGTCGTAACATCAGTCTTTTGGTGCCATGCTGTCACTTTGGAAAAATGAATGTATTAATTTATACTGGAATTACTATTACTAGTTAAAATATTTTTATTTCAACATAGGAACTTTGGTATTACTCGGTTTGGGAACGCCGTAAGCCAGCAATTGGTTTTATTTTGACAGTTCAAGCCGGAAGTTTTTTTATTTTGTTTTACTTACTGAAATTGATCTCACTTTTGATCCGCATGGTGTCACCTCGTCTCTGGAGGACTATGCGAGCCAAATAAGCTCAGACGTTTGTAATTAAGTGATTATTTTTTTTTGTTGTAAAACGTGATTATTTGTCCAGAAAACCCACAGGACACTTAACAGTATAGCACAGCGACATTTCAATTTTCGTTGAACATTTGTTAAGTAAAGGCTCTTATTGAAGGACTTTTCAAGCTCTTATTGAAGGACTTTTCACGCCCCTCTGTCCACCACGTGTGTTACGTAAGCTGTACTGTATTGTGCCATGGCGTAGTACACAACGTACCCATTTTTAGAGATAGACATGTCTTGGGTCTATCTCCCTCTGTTTTCAGTAAGCAGCCATGCATTCCCAGATGCACCAATAAATTACATTTTGTGATCAATGTTAAGCCCATCACCCCTTTGCCAGATGGGCAAGTGACCATGTCCACCTGGCACAATGGGCGTTTGACAGTGTGCTATCATACCTGAGATGAAACCAAGTGGGACATTTATTGTTTGGCATCCACCTAACAGCTGTTTTACTCATTAAAAACAGATGTCACCAGGACGTTTGTCCAGACTCTGATGTGAATTCCCTCATGTTTTGTTAATGAGTGATTTGGGCAGATTTGACTGTACTGCAGCAATCACGACTGTCAGATTAACAAATTAATTTCCCTCCTCTGGCTCTGATTTTCCTCAGGTGAGACGTCCAGCTTTGACTGTAAGAACGAATGTGCCCGAGAGTCTGACACAAGTCTGTTCAATGGCTACCTCAGGCCCCACCTCTTCTGCCTCCATCACTGCCACTGTGCCTGAGGGTTTCCATTATGAAACCAAGTACATTGTGCTCAACTATCTGGGAATGCTGCCTGTTAGTAGATCACAGACACTAACCCCAGCTCAAGGTGACATTTTCTTTTGTTTCTTCTTATAGTTTAGCAGTAGCTGATTTAAGGTATTGCTTGAATCTCAAATTAAAGTGCAGAAATGACATGTCAATGTGTCCAAAAGAGACACAATGCTCATTACTGAAGTGTCAAGGACCCATATTTTAGGGCAGACCTCATACAGCACATGTGCATTCACACAGCACACAAATAGAGCTGTGTGCACATGCACATTTGGCAGTAACAAAAACTATTCAGGGTGTGTAGGCAGGTTGCCACCTGTTCACCAGCTCAATTTAGCCTTCTTGACATTGGCACAGAAACACACCCAGAGACTGAAAACTAAATAAATGTCACATTTGTAATTCATGTAGTTATGTGCTTACTTTTTGCCATGAAGCTATGGTCACAGCATGTTACTGGTGAAATAACCTTTTGTAATTATTGATTACAGGGAGAGAAACATCCAACTTGGAAGGTAAGACAGTATTACAGGAAGACCATTGTAGGTTCCCTTTGTCACAGCAGGGAAAACAAAGCTATCTGGGAAAAAAGCTCAGGCATTTTGAGCAAGAAACACAGAAGTGAGTAAAAGAAAGAGGGGGGGAGTTGTCTATATTCCCTGGCCCTTTTTATTGTTGTCTGCATGCTTAGAATTGGCAGAGATTGTTAGATGAGTGGCTGATCCCTGCTTTCCGCTTGACACGGTCCAATTTCTGACAGCCTGTCATGTGTAATCACCGTAGGATAACTCACACACCAACGAACCAAAGCTAAATAGTTGGCCTGTTAGCTGTCTGGCTGAATGCTGAAACAGCACCAAGCCCAGGAAAAACCAACAGTGGTCCTCAGGGCGTTGATGTATGAGCTGCAGGGTAACGCAGGCAGAATATAAAAAGGGTTGACCGAGTATCCTCTTCCTTCCTGTTAAAAACCCCCGCCAGTATTTGATTTCCAGCCTTGAAAACGTGAATTGGAAAAATCACATCAGTCAGCTGTTAAATCAACAAAGTATGATACTTCAAAGGTCCTTCATGTTTCTTTCTATTGGCTGATAGTCCCCAGTTTAGCTGTGCCAAAGGACTCCACATTCCATGATTAAAAAAAAAAAAAAAATAGCATGTCACATATGTTTAACGTGATTGAGAACTCATGGTCATACACCAGTAGCATTTGTGTCAGTATTGCATGGTTCCTTGTGCCCCCAGCAGTGCAGACTGAGTCTTGTAAATAGTTTACAGAAATCTGAACTGTGCATTGGTGCCTTGTATGCACCAGATGAAAGAGCACCACTCAACTTTTCTTGTTTGAGTTCAGCAACATCATGCTGAGGAGGAGTAAATGAATAAGTTGAAAATAAACGTTTTTTGGTGTTAGCCTGCCCCTAAGCCTGCAAATGTGGTTCTCCCTTTTCAGGATAGTTGGTGTTTATACGTGCACACCTGCGTGTCTAGTGTCATGTGCTGGCATCATTGGCAAAATCTGATCCTATACCTTATTTGATACATTTTTAAATAATTTATATATAATACAGCTGCCCAAAGGGACACTTATCAGGGCTCCAGACTAACTTTTTTCACTAGGAGCACAGTGGCCCCCAACTGAAATTTTTAGGGGCGCAACCAGAAAATTTAGGGGCACACACCGTAAATCAACATGCTAACCAAATATTCACATTTCTACTAATTTCCACTGTATTACTAATAAACACTTTGATAATAGAAATTACAATGGGCCGTTTCAAATTTAGTTTCACATTTTATTGTTCACTTTTGAAGATGCAACTCAAAAGGTAAACTGACAGCACCATCGCTGTCATCATGACAGTACAAATATAAAAAAAAATATACCAGCTCTAGTCTCCAGTCTACAATTACAATGAATTCAACTTAAAATTAAAAATGCATTTTTTAGGCTACTAAAATAAAAAATAAAACTCCTCTCTCTCTCTCTTCCCAAACCCATCCCTACAACCTTGAGTTGAATAATTATTAATTTCTTACTCACTGTAACTTGTATTCTTTTATTCTTGAATTTGTATATTATTCTTTTTATTTTCATCATGACAGTTTTTAACTGCTCTTTACTGTTTAATGTAAAGCACTTTAAATTGCCTTGTTGCTGAAAGGTGCTGTAGATATCAAGCTGCCTTGCCTTACAGCCTCAGCCTGTCAGTCAGTCCCCAGGGCAGATAAACCACAGTTTGCCTGCATGTCAGGAAGTGTACATCAACAGCACTGCGACTGCTTTCGCCTCGCATTTAACTGTGACTTCAACAAAACTGCAGAGGTGTGTGTGTGTGTGGCTCTCTGTCATATGCAGAGAGGACAGATAAGCTTGCGCTTACGAGCTCTCAGGTACCGAAATTTCCATGTTTAATATATAAAAAGGGGGCAAATTTACTGGTCGCACATGTGCGACTGGATGTAAAATTCAGTCGCACACTCTCAAATTTTGGTCGCAAAATGCGACCATTTGGTCGCAGTCTGGAGCCCTGCTTATCTTGGTTCATGTGTCATGTCTTTCTCTTTCAGGACATGGCCAGAATGAGAGAGAAAGGAGCACAATAATAAAAGCGCATGAGGAAGAGATGAGACAACTGGACGATGAAATCGCTGCTTGTAAGTGCACACACACGTCTCAAGTCTTTGATTTCAAGTGACAACAATGTGGTTTTGTGTAGACAACTTCTTATATACAACTTTAAAGCATAGTTTAAATAAATGAAAGAAATAACACAATCAAAAACCTAAATATTGTAAACCCCCCCCCCCCCACCCCTCAATTGTAAATTCTTTGGCATTTCTTTTTGCCAAACATTTGTTCACATTCTTTGTTCACTTTTTTTGTAGACAGTTGGTCTGCCTGTGCAAAGGAATCCAGAGATTATTTGTCAATATATGACATGAAATGTATAGACCTTGTTGTATTTTGATGCTGTGGTGATGTGTGGAGAGGAAATCCGCTTGACACTGTACTTGATCATAAAGGTTTTATTACATCAAGTTTCCAGCATCAATGACGGGTCTTGCAAAACCCGGAGAATACAAAGCCAATATGTACTCTGACTTGCTGCAGCAAGAACATGGTTTATAAGGGGTACGTTTAGGTAACATGTTAGATAGAGTAAACAGTTGTGAGTTGGCAAGTAAAGGTCTGAGTCCCTTTGAGGTCAGAGTCTCTTTGGGGAGGGGGGGCTATACAGACTTTAACCTTATAGGCTTTTCAGATACTACAACCTAATCACCGTGACACAAAAATCACTTCCAGGTAGACAAATGGCAATTGATTGAAATCTGTGTGTGTGTGTGTGTGTGTGTGTGTGTGTGTGTGTGTGTGTGTGTGTGTGTGTGTGTGTGTGTGTGTGTGTGTGTGTGTGTGTGTGTGTGTGTGTGTGTGTGTGTGTGTGTGTGTGTGTGTGTGTGTGTGTGTGTGTTCCGTTCCGCGTTCCACTCTCTGTCATATGCATAGAGGACAGATAAGCTTGCGCTTGCGAGCTCTCAGATACCGAAATGTCCATGTTTAATATGTAAAAAGGGGGGCAAATTTACGTATAATATACACACACACACCCAAGGGGAAATACAAGGTCCCAGTAGCTTAAAGACGTCACATTCACATACATCACAAACAGGATGATAAAATAACAAATCCACATGAATAATATGGACAATACAAGAAAAGATACGAAATAAAAAAAATCCATATGAATGTACTAAAGGATGTATAAGCATGAGCCGCTTGCAGTGACAGGCCAGGGACTGACCCTGTGATTCAGTCTGCATGGTAAGGTGCTCTACGAGAGTGTGTGTCATGGTGGTAGTGCAAATAAGTCCAATAGTGCAAGGATAAAGTCTAGAGACCAGCATTAAATATGGACAATATAAGAGCATAATGTAGACATAGTAATATTAAAAACTATATAGCAGTGCAAGGATAAAGTTTTGGAAAAAAGACTACGTTAAATACGGGAAAAATATAAGGGAATAAAGTGGACAGTAGGATAGACACAAATCAAGTCATTCTCGCCACCAGTCGGACTTTCTGCTGGTGTCATTTTCTTTAGTCTGTGGCCCAACAGGTAGATAAGGTCTCTAAGCTAATGTTAGAAAGACTTGACATATAAAAAGCATTAAACATGCCTTTTAGATGAGCTAGATGAGCGTATATCTAGTTGTTTCTCTTCCCCAGTGCCGTTAAATTGTATGTACAGGACGCAGGAGTTTTCTACCTGGAAGTTCTTGTAACCAAACATGATTATGTCTATGCAGCGAAAGAGAACTTTGGTTTCTCTGAGGAGCATGAGTGAGTGTCACTCCAGACCACCCTCCTTTCCTGTTTGAGATTTCATTCTCCTGTGGTCTGTGTGTTTGCAGCCTTTTCCACAACAGGCTTTGACCGGCACACATCGCTGGTGTTTAACCCGGCCATCCCAGAGACCTCGATTGAAGACTGCCTTGCTGCAATGGGAGACCGGCTGGCCGCGGAGCTTGACACACACCTGGCAGCAGCCGTGTACACACTCCTTGCAGGGTCAGTTTGCAACTCTCTGACTTTCATGAAAGATTTTAGTTCTCATGGCGGCACTGGTGTAGATTAACAGCATCGCTGGTCTGACAGGATCAATGCTTTTCTTGACTGCTTCCAGATGGTGGAAGACTTATATTTCACGTGAAAACAAAGTGTGGGTGGGTGGGGGGGGGGGGCAGTGCAGCAGCTATATTTTGGGCATTTTTAGGCCTTTTTTTTTTTTTTTTTTTTTTTGAAAGGAAAGCTGAAGAAATGAAAGGGGAGAGAGGGGGAATGACGTGCAGCAAAGGACCACAGGTCGGAGTCGAACCCGGGCCCGCTGCGTTGAGGAATAAACCTCTATATATGGCCCGCTCTACCAACTGAGCTATCCGGGTGCCCCCTCACTGCACTATTTTCACACTTTACAGTGGGAGATAAGTGTGTGTGTGTGTCCACAGTGTGAGACTTAGAATCTCAAAGGAATGACAAAGTCAATGTTGATAAACTGCTTCTTAGTTCATTTTCTTCTTAGTGAACTCTTGAACTTTAACAGTGAGAGGAAAAAGGCTTTGTTGCATGAAATTGATTGAAAGGCTCGCATTTACCTCTTGCATGTAATGTATATAGATTGAACACAATAACACATGCAGATTTCGCTTGAATTTGCCTTAATAAATTCCGTCACACACACACACATATAAACATAACACTTCTATTTTTCTAACCAGACAGTTTTGATAATCCAGGAATTATTGGGAAAGGTATTGTCACACAGTGTCAATCTTAACCCGACTATGTCTTGGCTTGAGACTGAATACAGATGATAAAAATGCAGACAAACTATTGTAGATTGAATGAATCTAAGTGAGTTGAACGTAAGTGAGGTTCACCCGAGAAAGACACATGCTCTGTGGCCAACAGATAAGACTGTGGTTGTACTGGGCAACGTCCAACTGTCTAACCAAGACCCCCGAGAGGATATAAAGTGGCTTTTTGTAGGGCTGGTCCGAATACCATTTTTTGAGCTTCGAAGCTTCGATAGTAATGAGCATCGAATATTCGAAGCTTCGGAGAGAGGGGGCTGAACATATTATTATCTCTAATAAAGGCAGGAATCTCTATGTGTCTGTCTGTTTATTTGCATTTTGATTATTTTGAGAACCTTTCATCCAAACAACTTCACAAGGGAGTGCAGCAGTGTCGTATTTGGTGCAGTATAGATAGACAGGCCAGACGCGTTCAGAATTAATAAACTTTTAACCTCTCAAGGATCACCGTCTCGTCAATGGGACACTTTGTGACTGGGGCGTCGCTGTAACCTCGATAAAACTTCCACACGTTTTTATAACTTTAAAGCATTAAATCTTTAAAATATACAGCCATGTACACAACTGTTACAAAGTAAAAGAAAATAAAACCATTTAGCCGTAATCTGCGCAGCCGAGAGTGCATGCATACCTGTTGTTGTTGTCCTTTCAGCAACAAAGTGGTATTTTGACCAAAACTTAATTTTCATAAATCCCCAAGAGTCCAAGGAAATGTAATATCCAAGCTTTATATTCCAAAACGATCTCTTCGCCTCACAATGTTGAAGTTTCTGGCCGAATCACAACGGAAAAACGCGAAACAAACGTTTTCCATTTCCGCACTTGTTATCGCCGCTAGCTTCTCTGCCCAGCTCGCTAAATGCTCGAAGTGGGCGTCATCGTGTACCGACTTCTTCTTCTTCTTCTTCTTCTTCTTCTTCTTCTTCGTAGTTTATTGGCGGTTGGCAAACCAACTTAAATGTGCATTACCGCCACCAACTGGACTGGAGTGTGAACGAGAGATAAATGCAGAAAATAAATAAACCAAAATAAAAAAAAAAAAAATTTCAATTCGATTACCAACCCACCAAACGAATATTCGGGTCCAGCCCTAGCTTTTTGGGTGTTCCTTGGATATACGATCATGTTAAAAAAATGAAGAACACAGAGGGCACACAATTTTGCAACTATAGTAAAAGTCTTAATTCTAAACATGGCTGACATGCACTTTAAAAGACAACCGGTTTATATTATATAGCACATAATATAAAAAAAATAGATTCAAGGTGTGTGAATTTGACCCGGGAGGAAGGTGTGGCTTCACAAATTATCACTGGCACACGGGATCGCTTAAAAAAACGTTGTGAGTACCAACCCAACATCAATCTGACATCATGAAAGCAGATAACAGAAATCACGGATATGCACAGAAAGAATGCAGCAAATTCAAGAGAAGCCGTAAGCCCCGGACAACACAAACACATTTTCTGTCTGCCCACATTTGAAGTCCAAACCTGGAGAAGTTAGAAGGCAAATCTAGTCTTTCCGACCAAATATGTTTTGGTTTTTTTTAGCAGCTCTTGGCAGGTGGACAAAAAAGTTAATGTGGGATACAGGGTGTGTGGTGGCTCCTTACAATAATTCTAGGTCATTTCAACAGCGATATTCTAAACAGCGATATGTAGTCCTTATGTTTAATACCATTGATTATGTCTGTGTTACAGGCCTCTAGACTACCAGAGTTTCAGAGACACAACACAGGATCTCTCAACACACACACAGGGAGGCTGGAGCAATGTGAGTCAGCCATGAGTTTGATCATGAACATTCAATCTGCCGTGTGTGTTTTTTTGTTTTTGTTTTTTTTTACCGGTGTCCTCTTTGTGTCCCCACTCCTTTTTTTTTTTTTTTTCTTTCCTTTTGTCTGCTCCCCCTTTAACTTCTTCTCCTCTCTCCCAGGTGCTAGTACCTTTGGTGCTGCTCCAGGCTCTACAAAGCGAGGGCCAGTCACTGACAACTCTGTTGCATTTGGGGGTGCGCTACCTAGAGGAGGCTGAAGCTGGCTACATCATCCAGCAAGGGGGATGGGTGAGTTTTTAAGCACGCGATGGAGGATATCCATTATATGTTTACCCCTATATTTCAAACTTAGTCACCTGGGATTAAAAAGTTTTTGTAGTGCGCATATTTAGATGAAAAATGCTTGCACCATGCTCAAATGATAAATGGATGTACAGAACTCAAAATAGCCAGGTGAGGGCATCAGTGAGCTGACATGTACAGATGTTTCACACCCCAGAGTCCCTGTCCCTGTTCTTTTCTGTTATCTACTACCATATTAACATACACGTGATTAAAATGTACATCATACTGCAATAAGTATACATGACAATAAATCCTCATCAGACCATCTCCATAAAAACACAGTATTTAAGTTTAATCACTGGTATTTCTTTAGCATTATAATACCAACCATAATAATATTAATAATAATTTTTATTTTTTAAAGATTTTTTGGGGAGCATTTTAGGCCTTATTTTGATAGGACAGCTGAAAACATGAAAGGAGTAAGATAGGGGGAATGGCATGCAGCAAAGGTAGGTCCCGAACCCGCAGCGAAGAGCCCCATAATAACACAAATAAACATTTAAAACACAACCAGCCGCCCCATCCTCCTATTAGTCAGGAGTCAAATGCTTTATGTAATCTACTTACAACTTAAACATCCATCTGTTGACACACATACATTTAATCATAGTTCAGACCAAAAAATGTGATTATATTTCTGTTACGCAATATGATGCTTTTTTTCATAAGGAAACATGATTCAAGGCTTAAAGTGCTCATATTATGCTTTTCGGGTTTTTCCCTTTCCTTTATTGTGTTATATATCTTTTTTTGCACGTTATAGGTTTACAAAGTGAAAAAGCCCAAAGTTCACCCCAAAGGGACTTACCATCTCCAACAGAAAACACTGTTCACAAACTGCTCCAAACAGCTCTATTGTAGTCCAGCCTTTACTTCAGAGACAAACGTGGTCACTTTGTAACACACGTTATAATGCTCGCCTAGCTGCTAGCATGGCACACCCTCATACTGTGCTTCTGACTGGTTAGTAGTCCTTACCTAGCTACTGAGCATGTGCGACTCCCAACAAAGATGGAACAGAAGTGAGATGCCTCACTCTGTAGCTAAAACAAAGCGCTCAACACACAGGGTGAAAAGAGGAGCTGCAGCAATGTGCAGTACAACAAATGTGTTTTTTTTTTTTTTTTTTTTTTTTTTTTTTATTAAACCTATTCTGATATAACCTCTAAATCCAATTACGAAACAGAAAAAGCGCATAATATGAGCACTTTAAAGTACTCGGCCTGGTGCTGGATTTCCGGCGTATGACTATTTTAGAGAAATAAGAGTTCTAGCCAATCAGATGCAAAGTATTTTAGAGAAAAAAAAATAAGAAAGTTCTAAACCAATCAGATGAATTTAGTTGAGGACAAAACAAATGAGGAAAAGGGTGGAGAAGGGGGAGACGAGGAAGCCGTTTACCACTTGGTGCCTCAAACTGAGGGAGCTGGGTGCTTGCTTCTGCAGCGTATGTTTAAGGAAGATACAGTGAGGAAAATAATTATTTGAACACCCTGCTATTTTGCAATTTCTCCCACTTGGAAATACTGGAGGGGTCTGAAATTGTCATCGTAGGTGCATGTCCACTGTGAGAGACATAATCTAAAAAAAAACAATACAGAAATCACAATATATGATTTTTTAACTATTTATTTGTATGATACAGCTGCAAATAAGTATTTGAACACCTGTCTATCAGCTAGAATTCTGACCCTCAAAGACCTGTTAGTCTGCCTTTAAAATGTCCACCTCCCCTCCATTTATTATCCTAAATTAGAAGCACCTGTTTGAGGTCGTTAGCTGCATAAAGACACCTGTCCACCCCATACAATCAGTAAGAATCCAACTACTAACATGGCCAAGACCAAAGAGCTGTCCAAAGACACTAGAGACAAAATTGTACACCTCCACAAGGCTGGAAAGTGCTACGGGGAAATTGCCAAGCAGCTTGGTGAAAAAAGGTCTACTGTTGGAGCAATCATTAGAAAATGGAAGAAGCTAAACATGACTGTCAGTCACCCTCGGACTGGGGCTCCATGCAAGATCTCACCTCGTGGGGTCTCAATGATCCTAAGAAAGGTGAGAAATCAGCCCAGAACTACACGGGAGGAGCTGGTCAATGACCTGAAAAGAGCTGGGACCACCGTTTCCAAGGTTACTGTTGGTAATACACTAAGACGTCATGGTTTGAAATCATGCATGGCACGGAAGGTTCCCCTGCTTAAACAAGCACATGTCAAGGCCCGTCTTAAGTTTGCCAATGACCATTTGGATGATCCAGAGGAGTCATGGGAGAAAGTCATGTGGTCAGATGAGACCAAAATAGAACTTTTTGGTCATAATTCCACTAACCGTGTTTGCAGGAAGAAGAATGATGAGTACCATCCCAAGAACACCATCCCTACTGTGAAGCATGGGGTGGTAGCATCATGCTTTTCCAGGGGTGTTTTTCTGCACATGGGACAGGGCGACTGCACTGTATTAAGGAGAGGATGACCTTGAGCATTTCTGGGGCCATGTATTGCGAGCTTTTGGGGAACAACCTCCTTCCCTCAGTTAGAGCATTGAAGAAGGGTCAAGGCTGGGTGTTCCAACATGACAATGACCCCCTCCTGGGGTGGCGAACTTTTCAGAGCACACAGCCAGGATAACCAAGGAGTGGCTCTGTAAGAAGCATATCAAGGTTCTGGCGTGGCCTAGCCAGTCTCCAGACCTAAACCCAATAGAGAATCTTTGGAGGGAGCTCAAACTCTGTGTTTCTCAGCGACAGCCCAGAAACCTGACTGATCTAGAGAAGATCTGTGTGGAGGAGTGGGCCAAAATCCCTCCTGCAGTGTGTGCAAACTAGAGATGGCCCGATACCACTTTTTTGCTTCCCGATACCGATTCCGATACCTGAACTTGCGTATCGGCCGATACAGAGTACCGATCCGATACCAGAGTGTCATATATTTGATTATGTTTTAACAGCTGTATACTACTATCCCTGTATGGATGTGATATGATGTACAGTATAACAGCTGTATACTACTATCTCTGTATGGATGTGATATAATGTATAACAGCTGTATACTATTATCCCTGTATGGATGTGATATGATGTATAACAGCTGTATACTACTATCCCTGTATGGATGTGATATGATGTATAACAGCTGTATACTACTATCCCTGTATGGATGGATGTAACATGTATATGACTATCTGTATGGATGTGACAGCTGTATACTACTATCCCTGTATGGATG
Source organism: Perca flavescens (assembly GCF_004354835.1). Lineage (NCBI taxonomy): Eukaryota > Metazoa > Chordata > Actinopteri > Perciformes > Percidae > Perca > Perca flavescens. Next base: position 3,348,358 of record NC_041338.1, on the reverse strand, counting down.
TGATATGATGTATAACAGCTGTATACTACTATCCCTGTATGGATGTGATATGATATATAACAGCTGTATACTACTATCTCTATATGGATGTGATATGATGTATAACAGCTGTATACTACTATCTCTGTATAGATGTGATATGATGTATAACAGCTGTATACTACTATCCCTGTATGGATGTGATATGATGTATAACAGCTGTATACTACTATCTCTATATGGATGTGATATGATGTATAACAGCTGTATACTACTATCTCTATATGGATGTGATATGATGTATAACAGCTGTATACTACTATCTCTGTATGGATGTGATATGATGTATAACAGCTGTATACTACTATCCCTGTATGGATGTGATATGATGTATAACAGCTGTATACTACTATCCCTGTATGGATGTGATATGATGTATAACAGCTGTATACTACTATCTCTGTATGGATGTGATGATGATGATGTATAACAGCTGTATACTACTATCTCTGTATGGATGTGATATGATGTATAACAGCTGTATACTACTATCTCTGTATGGATGTGATATGATGTATAACAGCTGTATACTACTATCCCTGTATGGATGTGATATGATGTATAACAGCTGTATACTACTATCCCTGTATGGATGTGATATGATGTATAACAGCTGTATACTACTATCCCTGTATGGATGTGATATGATGTATAACAGCTGTATACTACTATCTCTGTATGGATGTGATATGATGTATAACAGCTGTATACTACTATCCCTGTATGGATGTGATATGATGTATAACAGCTGTATACTACTATCTCTATATGGATGTGATATGATGTATAACAGCTGTATACTACTATCTCTATATGGATGTGATATGATGTATAACAGCTGTATACTACTATCTCTGTATGGATGTGATATGATGTATAACAGCTGTATACTACTATCTCTGTATGGATGTGATATGATGTATAACAGCTGTATACTACTATCTCTGTATGGATGTGATAAGATGTATAACAGCTGTATACTACTATCCCTGTATGGATGTGATATGATGTATAACAGCTGTATACTACTATCTCTGTATGGATGTGATATGATTTCTATCATTGTTGTCGGTCTGGCTCAGGTTAAACTCTTTGTGAAACATGAACCAACACAAACAATGAATGCCACAGAAATTTCTTTTATTCTCCAGTTTGACAGTCAGTTATAACGGAAAAGGAACATAAATAAACTACTTTAACGTAGATTTTCTTCAGGGCTTTATTACGTGGTATCGGATTGGTGCATAAACTCCAGTACATACCAATATCAGCGTTTTAGGCAGTATCGGAGCCGATACCGATACTGGTATCGGTATCGGAACATCTCTAGTGAAAACCTGGTGAAAAACTACAGGAAGCGTTTGACCTCTGTACTTGCAAACAAAGGCTACTGTACCAAATATTAACATTGATTTTCTCAGGTGTTCAAATACTTATTTGCAGCTGTATCATACAAATAAATAGTTAAAAAATCATACATTGTGATTTCTGGATTTTATTTTTTTAGATTTTGTCTCTCACAGTGGACATGCACCTACGATGACAATTTCAGACCCCTCCATGATTTCTAAGTGGGAGAACTTGCAAAATAGCAGGATGTTCCAGTACTTATTTTCCTCACTGTAATGTACAGCAACAGCGGTAAGAAAGTGCTTGCTAGTCATTAGATGCTAGTCACAAGTACGTTACCGGCAACGACAGCTACCGCTGCGACAGCACCTTCGCTGACCGACCGTTTTTGTGATTCAAAACAACACGTGTATGCACGTTCATAGTGGAACTTGATTTGTCGTCATGATGGTCCAGCCACTGTGTAAAAAGCTATCTGAAGACCAAACTGCCTTGACAAAGCTGTTTGTTTGGAATCAGCATGGCAGTTATTTAAACACCCATGGCCTTGTCCCACACAAAATGCGACGTTTTCAATATTTATACATGAAGCAACTAATCTCAACATGGACAAAATCATTAATGTAATTGTTCGCTTTTTTGATGATGACCTGGCCAAAGTAGCAACACAATATCTTGCAAGTTTTGTTTCCATAATGACTCGCTGTAAGATTTTGATATTATTATTATTATTGCAATATGTAATCTACATTGACTCTTATTGACTTTCCCTTTTCTTTCTTTTTTAATTATGACTTTTATTATTGTGTAATGTAATAAGGACTTCAACTGTTTTGCCAGTCAAATGCACGTCAGTGCATATTGAAACATTAAACTGTGACATTCCTCAGATGAGAACACCCTGATATAAAGCAACTCCAGTGTAGTGCTTACTCACGCATATGTTTTCGAAGTATTATAGACATAATATATTATAGCCGTTTCTTGTGTTGTAGATTGCTAGATTTAGCTTCTTTTTTTTTTGTGATAATATTGCAGAGCGTTTTGTTTTCCAGTGCAGTAGAATACTGCGTCACAGATGGCTCCCTAGGAACAAGGTCATGCTGATGAAGGGTCACATGACTCGACACATTAACCACTGCTCCAGTCGCCATTACCTTCGTGTCATGATGCTCTGTCCGGTTTCGGGCCGTGTAACGTGAACATAATGTGCCGGCTCCAAACAAAGCGACATTCTTGCTCAGTGTTATGTCACGGGATGAACGGATGATAGGCTGGGGCAGGATCAGCAATGGAGAGATGGAGCGGGGGAGAAGGAGGAGAGAGGGATTGCATGAAGAGACTGGCGATAGGAGGGGAGGGAATACGGAGGAGGGAGGGGTGAGAGATGAGGGACAAAGAGGATGGGCATGGTGAGCAAGTGAGAGCAAAGTGAAATCTCCATTAGTTTGACAGCTGCATGCATGCACGCACGCTTCTCTTTCTACATCCACTCCATCACTAGGACTATTGTTTCTTCGAGTGCCCCGGGGATTCCAAGACTTCACATTGAGGTAGGATGTTTTACTCGGGATGTTGAAGCAACCACAGAGTGAGCTCATTGGTCTGGATGCGCGCGTGTGTGAGAATGTTTACTCTGAGAGAGTGACTGTGCAGCAGTGAAAAACTAGTGGCAGCCGAATAGGTCTCTCCTATCTCGCAACATTTCCAATTTTGTCATTGTTGAGTGGTTGCATGTAAACATATTGTATGGATTGACTTTTTTATATATATATATATATATACACACACACACACACACACACACAAATGTGTGAGAAAAGAAAATATAACACTGATAATTGCTACTAAATGAGGAACACCAAGTACTTTTTATATTGGAGGAGATGGAGTGCTGAAACATTTTTTCATAATCATATTCATGATTGTAGTAATCCGTTCCCGCATTTATTTTGTTGAAACGACTCAAAACAGTCTTAAACGCACAGATTAGTACGGGTCACTTTCCGGTGAAGTTGTTACAGTAGGTTTGGGTGCCTCTCATAATGCCTTTGTTAGTTACATCAGAGTACAATAAGGATTATTATGACCCCAATGTGATGTACACTTGATTTGGCAGGAACAAAACCAGCAGCCCTCAGACAGGGCACAGCCAGGGACGGGGAGGAGAAGGAGGAGGCCATGATTAGAGAGGGACAAGGGGGAGACAAAAATGGTCGACGTGGTGAAAGAAATCCTGCAATAAAGGAGCTATATACAAGCTGTAAACTGGAGAGAGTAATGAATTGGTTGTAGTTGGGTGGCTGTACCCCCCACCGACCTCTTTGTCACAGCCTGTCTCCTGTCTGTCAGTCTGTAATGCTTGCGTGCTGTTGTCGGTCTTTCCTCCTGAGTAATCAGACTATTGTCCTTCAGTGATGTCTGACGGTGAAAACCGCTGCCTGAGAACTGAGTGTGCACAACAGCCATTTCATATTACTGTCTGTCAATGTGAGTGTGATGTAATATGACTCCTGAGGTTTAAAAGTGGCACGCTGACAATTGCACCTGGCCTCTTAGTGAAGAGAAAGGGTTAATGAAGTCATACGTTATTTTACTACATACTTTACATTTGGTGGTAAATTGATAGTCAAAGCAGCAAACCTTAAAAGGCAATAAAGCAACTTGTACAGGCCCTTGGTTTTACATTGGCAATATCTGCTGCTGCTATTTGGAAGTGGTAATGTTGCAGTGATGATATTTTAAGGGTAAGGTGCAGTCAGGGTTCCAGCCTGAGTCATGTCACCCAGCACCCTTCACAGTGTAAAGTGCTCCCCCTATGTTATGTCACACGGCCAGGGTGAAATAATGTACATCACTGTGCCACTGCATTGATCAGACTAGAGTGCCTGTGCAAGTTCAGGAAACTCCCAAAATAAATCTCCATAATCCTCTAAAAACAGCATCACCAGGGGCTTGACTGGCCCACTTGTAGCTTGCTAAATAACTCGTACAGCAGCAGCACACGGGCTGACTGCCAAGGTTTAAACAGGGCACCCATCCATCTTCTGTCCTTTTGACTATCCATCAGTCTCACTGCTGCCCCAGCACTGTTAATGGGGACCGGCCAAAAACCAATATTTACTGATGCAAATTGTGTAGCTGCACATAACAGCAGACTGTTTTTAAAAAGGAGTTTTGCCCAGGCCTCTCCCAAAGATGCAAGGTTTCATAAACCCATTCAGTCCTCAACTTGTCTGGGCTTCTGTATGAAGTCTAAGGTAATAATAGTGTGTCCCAAACATGATTATATAATATAAATCAATGCTAAGAATGTATTTGCTTTTCCATTGTTGAGTCAAAAGCAATTGTGGGAGGAAGGTCAATTTAATAAATAGTCTGTTTGGTTCACATAAATTTGTGGAAAAAATGCTGAGAACGGGCACTGGCCTCAGCCTGCGTAGCCATTCTAGATGGTGATAAATGACCAACATAGGGTGAAATTAGATGCTGACGAGCAGTCTAGCAGTCCTTCTTTGTCAGCTGCTGTGTGACCTCTTGCGGCGCTTGTCCGTTAGGGACAGTGATGACATAATCCTCATAAATGTCAAGAGTACATATGACATTTTGTTGGAAAGTGGGCCTTTTGTAACATCTCATAGCTAATGTTTGGTTTTGCAAGTGGATGCAGCATGTTGACCGTATGTGGCAATGTAGCAAGTACTCTTAACTGTGACAGAATCGGGGTGTTTAGTAGGCCTGACAATTAATCGGAATTTAATCGTGATTATGATTTCGCCTCCCAATGATCACAAAAACAGAATAATTGAGAAAAACAATTATTTACCTCATTATGTTTTGCAAATAAACTTTTATTTTCTGTTGTGTTCTGAATGAAAAAATAGTTTAAATAGGAAAAGTATTATGGCACATTTCCCAGTTGTATGTGTTTTTTAACGTTAACTTTTTCCACTGTTTTTTAAGTTCAATGATTGCAACATCTTTCCAGAAGTCAACGAGTAATGGTGTTAAATTATCGTGATTTCAATATTGACCGAAATAATCGTGATTTTATATTTCTTTCCATAATCGAGCAGCCCTTGTGTTTAGAGATATTTTCAGATTCAGTGTTGAGTGTCAGAGCAGGGTAATGTTGTGTTACAGTGAAGCGCTAGCAGCTCAGTGAGAAGGAAAAGGTAGAGCCAGGGTAAGTAGACTAGCTAGGCTCTACAGCAGGAATGTGGACTTGTTTGATATGGTTTGCCTTAAGGCGAGGAGAACTGTGGAACACGCCTCTCGACAGGTTAGTGTTAGTGTGTGTTTCCTAGCTACATGGAGCATTAAGGAAAGAACAGCATGAATCCTATTTTAAGTTGGGTTATTATTCATCACTATGAATCTAGCTTTGGACTCCACCTGGTAGGATAGCTTATTTGTCCTGTGTGATGGTTTATAGTTGGTGCTTGTGCTCTTCGGGTTGGGAAACCCAGTTTGTATTCTTTATTGACAACATAACTGTGGCACTCAGTCTAACCTCCTTTTGAGGTTTACTGTCTGTTTAAATTTGAGATCAGTGACGATTTTGTAGAAGCAGGAGCTTGAAACGTACTGTAAATGCAGAAGGATTGATAGTTAATGTTCCTGTTTTGCTGTGGATTTTCGACCACATGGCATCCCTGTCCTGTTCTGTCCAGCTGATGGCGAGCCTGTAACCTGAGGGTGAAACCCTCTTGCTCTCTCACATGCAAATCAGCTTATGGAGAAAGCAAACGTTGGATAACGATGGAACGCTGTAAGATTTAATCTCTTCCCTGCTTCCTTGGATGCAGCTGCCGTTGCATCCCCCAAAAGTCCTTTTAAGGAGAATAGCCTTCACAGCTTAACCATGTCATATTTACATAGGTCAATTATAGTTTACATACGGTATGCTTGCTCGGAATTTAAATGGCGTGTGGATCAGATGCAAATTGGCGGTCCGGGACACTGAAGATCAAAATACCATATTATTTCTTCAAATGAGATAGTTGCCTTGGGAGCTGGACTCTCTGCTGTCAGAACCGCTCTGTCTGCTGCACTCACGCAAACAAACACCGCTGGGCCCGCTGTCGGCTTCAGTCTTGTCCGTTTAGGTCACACCTATGTGATATTCTTTTTAAACAAACAAATATGCAAATCTAATGACCTTCCCATCAGCCTTAGCTGCACTTTGTGTTGCGCGCCAAGTAGCAAATGTTAGCACGCTTCACGTTATACCTGCTGTAATCCGCATGTTTTCATTGTCACTGTGAGCAGCGTTAGCATGCTCAAGTTAGCATTTAGCACAAAGCGCTGCTAGGCCTAAGCACAGCCTGACAAAGCAGCTAGCATGGCTCGTAGTCTTGTTGGAACAGCATTAAAGTACAAATATTATGAAAAAATCTAATTTTCTGGGATTTTGGGTGTTATTTTGTGTCTCTGGTGCTTCCACACGCATACGAACTTTGAAAAAAAAAACATCCGTGCTGTTTTGAGTGAGATACGGGTTTCTGAATGTGTCCTGCCTTCAGTCTCCGGGTGAGCTGGTCAAAATCGGCAGGGCCGTCCACGTCACTAGCCGAAACAAAGTGGCTAACTGTAGCATGCTAGCTTGTTCTGAATGGCAAAACACTGCTACAACACACACAAGTTCTCCAAAATCTACAAAAGAACTACTTTCATGTCGCTGTTCTGCAGGTAGTCCACGCAAAGTTGGAAGTGCGCCCTCGTGCCTTGCACAACTGAAGTTGGAGAAACAAACAGCTAGTTAGATGATGTGATCCTTACCTAGCTACTGAGCATGTGCGACTGCCAACAAAGATGTTACAGCAGTGAGAGGTCTCACTCTGTAGCTAAAACAGAGACCTGACACGGGGTGAAAAGAGGAGCTGCAGCAATGTGCAGTACAACACAAATATGGTGTTTTTTGAAAATTAAACCATGTAAACCTATTCTGGTACAACCTCAAAATACAATTATGAACCTGAAAATGAGCATAATATGAGCACTTTAAGTAGGATAGCAACAACTGAAGAGACATGGCTTGTTCATAATGTTTGTGCTCTGGTGCAGTGAGTTATATTGCATTGTTCTGACATAAGATGAGGATGTGCACAAGTCCAAAGTTAAGACCTGTCCAAACCTAGACTTGCAGGGCTGTTGTGTGGGCAGTGTTAGATTTTGCTGCTGGATAATGTGAGAGGATAAAACTCAAATGTAAAGGTGCAGCAAACTGCCACCCACCACAACCTATGAATGAATCCACTGTTTTCAACGTTTCCCCTCAAGACACTAAGCACGTCAGTGTGTATCTTGTTCCTTTGTGCTCCGTGTGAACACTTGCTGGCCTATTTCTGAGCCACATGCTGTATATTCTGCATCACATCACTCTCAGCAAAATGGAAAGATATGGCTGGTGTGGTCAGTCTCAGATATTGGTTTGTTCCTTGCAGTTATTTCAAATACTGACATGAAAAACCAGCTTTGGCAAAAAAAAGTTCAACCTTTTTTAATATTTTGGGGTCAAATGTGTATTTAGTTCAGCAGACATTTGGTTTATTTAAACATAGTTTGCTGGAGCAAGCTGACCTCTGTGCCAGTGACTCATAGCCACAAGATCATATGATGTGTGCGTTACATAACCAGAGAGCTTCGCAGATGGCCCCACATCTATTGTTGATAAATAGCTGCGTACCACTAGGTGGCACACAAGGCTAACTTAAGGTGTACAGCGGTGCAGTGTTATTCGGTATTTACTGTAGACTTCTGCACTTGAAAGCCGTCAGTTCAAAAGTTATTTCAATGTTCACCAAGAGTTTTGCAGCACTGTCTAATCTGAATAAGAATTAGGGTGAAATAATTCTTCCATCATGTTGCACCCAGAGTCCTTATACAAGATCATACATTGAACATTTCACTTGAATCAATTGCTCAAAATGCTTCAGCTTTCCTAATCAACAGAATGTTGATACTGTCTCTGTCTCCGTCTACCACAGGGTGAAATCTTGAGCCTCGAGCCAGAGGAGGAGCGCGGTGTGACCACTGCTGAAGACAGCAACGACATTTACATCCTCCCTGACCAGCTCAGCCCCCCCTCCTCGCTGCTCTGCACTGGAGACAACAACAACAGCAGCGAGCAGAGCTCCTGGCAGACGGAAAGCTTACCCGCGTCTCTGGCCGGCCACGAGTCTTGGGCACAGGTTGGTGCGATGGACCCCGAAGACGTCAAGAGCCTGGACAGCAATGAGGGCGTGGCTCTGGCCGAGGAGCGCAGCGAAAACAACTCCTCAAACTCGGACATTGTCCACGTCGAGCGCGAAGATGCTGAGCTGCTGGAGGAAGGAGGGGAAGTTGGAGCAATAGACGAAAGCATGATGAGCGTTTTAGGCACCGAGAGCGAGCTAGCCGAGCTTAGGGAAGAATTCAGGGACCAGTCTCCACCTGTTCCAGTGTCAGCCGAGGCAGGCTCCCCAGCCCCGGCCTTCCTGCTTTCACTAGAGGAACCGCTTGTAATCGAGAAGCCTGCGAGCTTGTCGGCGGAGCCTTCCCTCCTCTCCTTAGAACCAGAGCTGCCTCCCCCGGTCCCTGAATCTGCTGCTGCTGCTCCCCCTCCTTCTGAGCCAGAACCTGCAGCACCTTCATCTGTTCCTGCAGTTGAGCCTGAGCCTGAGCTAGAACCAGAACCATCTGCCCCCACCGCCCCAGTGCCTGCTGAGGTGGCACCACCATCTCTAGCCAAGGAAACCCCGGCAGAGCCAGCAGATCCTGAAGCCACCTCAGAACCAGCTCCTGAACCAGAACAGGAGCCGGAGCCCGTTGCAGTGCCTCCCGAGCCAGAGACTGTGGCAGAACCGGAGGCCCCGTCGACTGAACCCCTTGTCCTAGAGGCTGCAGTGGCCCCTGTAGAATCCCTGGCTGAGGAGCCCCCAGTGCAGCCAAAGCCAGAACCAGAGCTCCCAGTGCTCCTTTATGGAGGTGCTGCACTGGTGGTCCTTGCTGCTGTAATGGCATACGGTGCCGTTAACTACAGGAGGCATTAGAAAATCTTTCTCGGGGAGAATGCAAATTACAAGATGTTAAGGTAGGAATACATGTATTGTGTTGGATTAATTAAACAAGGACATTTCTTTTTTGCAATGCTTCTGAGGTTTCAAATCTGTGAAAAAGCCCCCCAGCAAACCAGAATCTCCCCTTGGCTCATCCACACGCTTACTGCTGGGAGTCCCGGTTGCTCCACTGCACAAACACAGAAAGGGGGAAAACACTCCACTGTTGTCCTCATTTTTGATTTTGCTCTTTTACCTTTTGGGTCAACTCACACTTTTGTGTTGAAGTTCTCAAGACTCCAGCCCTTTATCTCTTAGATTGGAAAGTTTGTGGACCTTTTATCCCTCTCCTGCTAGTTTCACTTTCTGTTGTGTCTCTGGCTCACAGTTAGGATTGTTTCGTACCATTTGAGTCCGCTTATCTACATGGGAACATTTTGCCGACGACGCTCCCTTAGCTAAGTAAAACCTCAAAGCCCACTCTACTGTTGGGGGGCTGTGGGGACTGAAGGTTTTCTAGCTTTCTCTCTTTCTATGCAGCAAAGTGGCATTTACTTAGATCACCCCCCTCCTAACTGTGACGAGTTATTCCGATTCTTTCCCTAAATAACAAACCAAACGTATGATGCTGGTATGGGGAAAAACAAAAAAAATCAATTTGATTTTACGTGTAACCGTGAAACCACTTCTGACACAGAACAGACATATTAGGTTAGCTTTATGTTCCATCTTTTTCTATATTGCACAAGGCATATGTATCCCTTCACATGCAGCATATTTTAGCTTTTGTGTATTGAAACATTTAAAAGGTTTTGGATAAAAGTATTGAAATGTGTCCTAAGGTACGGTACTGCTGCTGCATTTGTGGAAATGATACATCAGTCATGCATATAAATGTGAATATACTGTGAATGTCCAAAAGGCTGTTTGAAAACGCAAGTAACGCTGTATTTATTCTTGTTGCAATGGATTTTCCTATTGTATTCCTACAGTATGAGGTGTCACGCAGTACTTTGAAAGATACCAGAGTCTTTGTGTACACTGAACTACATTTAGTTTGCATTCGCTAAAAAAGGAAAATGTCAGCCTGCTTGTATTTACCAAGCCAGGGTAAGCAGTATTTCTCCAGATAGGGGGAGTAGCAGGAATGGGACTGCAGTACGTACATTAAGTCATCCCTTTTAACAGACGTAATGATTGAAATTACTGGATGGGCTACTCACTTCCTTTAGTCTGCAGTTTTCTTCCCTGGCTTTACTTTTTCTGCCCGTTGTTTTTAGTCCCTAGCGAAGGATACAGAGCAAAGTACTGCTACTGCCCCCCTGCTTATAATGTACACTACTCACGGCCCAACTTTCCAGTGACTGATCGTCCTGTAACGATTTCAACTCCGTACCCTCCCGGAGAAGAACCAGCCGTTAAGAGCAAAAATGGGTTCTTCAACGTGTTAGTATGGTTTCACATATGCATAGAAAATGCTGCTATAAAGATTTGGTTTTGAAGTAACATTCAACCTCTTGTGTTGCTATGAAATATTGTTGCGTGAACATCACCCGGCTGAGGATATTGGTGCAGTTATTAGTGAGCAAATATTCAGTGCTGAACCGTATAGTGGAATGTCCCCCGGCCTCCCCCACATTCAATAGCCGCTTTCCGACCGGAGGGATTTTTGCAGCTCCTAGAACCCTTTTTTTCTCGTGTTCCGACCTGACCAAGTTGTGGATTAAGTTCCTCTGGCCACAGTTCCTGTAACTCTTTCAGCTCCTACTTCCGCATAGTGGTGGTTAGATGGCTGTGTTATAACACTTGGCCAGTGTGAATGCAAATGGGGAAAAAACGGTTTTGGGGGAGAGTTGTTAGAAGTGGAGTGTTCCTATAACTACGTTCCTGTAACTACTTGGTCAGAAAGAGGCTATTTTAGACTTGGTTCTCCTGCCCTTTGAGAACGGATGTCAAAAAGTGCTTCATTGACAGCAGGTGACAAATTGTTTTGTCATCGGTGCTGCCTCACCACTAACCTATATTTCTCTGAGAATTTTGGAGATGTTGTGTTAAGCTTTATCACTACGAAAATTCACGAATGGTTCTTAAAACACTGTGTTGAACAGAAACCATTTTCTCATACAGAAAGGGTATTTCCATTTTATTTTGGTCTGTGTTGCATAGTACTCCTCATGGACTGGGACTCCTAAACATGACACTTTGTACCTTGAGTTTCCTACAATACACTGTTTGAGATGAGAATAAAATAAACTATTTCAGAACTTTTCCTGTGGTAGTTTGTTAAAATGCTTGTGTACATTTCAATTTTGTACTGCCAAAGATCAACACACTTCTTTACAATGTCACAGTACTTAAAGGTGCCGTAGGTAGGATTGTGAAGATCCAGGACTTAGCCAAAGAATTTGAACATCGACAACTTCTCCCTCCTTTCCGCTAAAGCCCAAAACTGTCTTCTAAACCCCTCCCCCAACAAGGGAGAATGAATGCGTGCGTTTTTGCAAATCTCACTACAGGCTGTAGGTGGTGCCAGAGGAGCTGGATATTTTTTTAAATGACCTGCTCCATGTCGCTCTACTGGAACATAGGGTCAGTTTCAGCAAATATGACAGAAAGTTAGTTTTATAAGGATTATCTACTGCACCCTTTAAGACTGAAATGAAACTCCAATCCCAGGAAAATATATTTAATCAAATGACACTAATGTATTCCAAAAGCAAAATAATTGAATACAAAAATATCTTGTTTTTTTTAAGTACAAAAGCAAAATTTTTAAGCAAGAATAAACCGAGCATAAATGTCAAAATTCAAGTGTCAAACTCAACCTGTTTCCAAAGTATAACTAAACAAATTCATCGTCTTCTGTTTTTTTTTTTACAACTGTACGGTCAACGCAGCTCCTTTCACAGTCGACTGGTCATGAGGAGCAGGTGCCAGTTTCGGATTCAGCTGTCTTCCTCCAGCCTTTCTCAGTTACTTCCTCTCAGGCCTGCAGCTCGCGAGTCACCTGGCCCTGGCGGGGTTGATGTACTGCAGCGCGGTGTGGAAGAGGTTTCTCAGCAGCCGAGGGGCCTGCTCGCACACCCCCTTCACCAGGGTGAGCGTGAGGGCCATCATGACTCGCTCCTGAGGTAGATGCTCCAGACCCACGCCCTGCCTCATCGCCCTCCT